>NW_027526422.1:141873894-142175880 GCF_048455015.1 Haemaphysalis longicornis | reverse complement strand
TTGCGTCCGAATGTACTTCCTTGGAATGGCCTTTGAATGTACCCCCTTTGAATATCTTCTTAAAATACTACATTTGAGTAGCCTGTGAATATACTGTCAGTTGCAACACCAGATAGAATAGATAGTGCACAGAATACATGCTCAAGCTTTTCAGTTTGAGCCTGTATTCTGGTGGTTTGGGCGAGCAGAGACAAGGCGAGGTGCTTTTCCGCAATTTTCTGGCATGTGCACTACGCTAGGGTCCCTACGAGTAATACTTGAGCCTATGTTACACTCACGTTTTGTACCACCACACATTTTTTGGTAGCACATACGTTAACTATTATGCATAACTGATATCCTCATTAGAAAGCTGCAACGTTCAGGCACTTCGGGACTTTTTCACCATACAAGGTGTTCGAAATCCGAGGATCAGGTGAGCACACCTGAAAAAAAATTTCGGCAAGCATGCTTGATAAAAAGGAGATTGAGCCTCATCATCCACGCGAATCTTTTAATTTAAATGCTGGCCTCATGCAAGCATAGTTCAAATCTCTGTTGAACTTTCCCTGAGAACAGCTGAAGGGATGGCACGTGTACACTGCAATATAAGCCAGTAACATCAGAAACTATCAAAGAGTGGAGGATTTTTTCACAACACTGGTAAGAAACACAACAATGCAAAATCACTTGCAAGGGTGGTTTCCCTTCCTTTTGCGTATATATCCTAGGAAAGGCATTGCAACACGTGCACCACAAAGGTGGATATGGACAAACATTGATATAATTAAACATCGGGCTTGATATAATATAAACATTGATATAATATAAACATTGATATAATATAAACATTGGGCTCGACACCGGCAGAAGCACAGTGTACAAGTTTCTGCTCTGCTTCCAGGCAATCGTGTCGTGGCTACCTGCCGCCGCCCCTCCCACCTTGGATACACTGCCCTGTGACCGGACCTCTCCCTCCATCCTCAACACCGCCCTGGATCCCCTGCGCGCCGCCATGCTGTCATAGCTTCTCCGGAAATCCGTTCTTGGCCGAACTAGGCGCCTTCACCTGGCAACAACCCCAAACATTGACGTCATCAATCACGGGACCCGAGCAAATCGCATTTAACCCACCCGACAACACCGGCTGCTTGGGGCAAGGTAAATATAAATGGTAGCGAAGGTTCGGGCGAAAAGCGGTTCAGAACCTATTGCCAGCGGCATCAGCATGGGGGCTTATGGGAGTGGCGATTGAAGAGCGACTAGGTGAGGAGGGAACAAACACTAGTAACAAAAAACCAAGTTTTGTTCTACAACAAAACAACATTTATATTTTTCAACGATATTTATCACTGAATCACATTTATTTAGGCCCAGTATGAAAATAATTTATTAAAATGCTGTTCATTCTCAAAAACCTTTTTTGTAGCGCCCCCTGAAGAATGGCACATGTCATTGCTCTATGATGGAGTCCTTGTAATGTTCGGAAAGGTGCTCCTAAAGTTCGTCTGCTGGGAAACGCCCCTCGCGTGTTTTGGTGGTGCGCATTTGCATTCGTTCTTCCTTGTTAATTTGGTGTGCTCTTAATTTTTGCTGTGCGTGGACTTGCGAGGTGCGTTGTATCGTCGGTGAACACGTTTAGTACCGTGCCCGGCGGGCACGGTGAACTACGGGATGATGCTGCCAACGGTTGGAGCGGAGCGCTTTCCTCGGTACCTACGGAAACAATGTGCTGCAAAAGGTTGCAACAGCAACTCCCGTACGCCTGGCGTTTTACTGCACCATTTTTCTCTCATTTCTCTCAAACTATAGTACTGTTAATACGTGCACGGGAGTTGTGTAAGAGGACGTGGTGTTGCTTCGAAAAAAAATGGGTCTAAAGCTTTGTTATGTCACAGTTATCTCTTGATTTCACCTCAGGCTGGCTCAGAGAAAGTTGTGTCAATTACTCTAGGACTTCTCGGCGTAGTACCACTCGAACTTAACGAGCCGCTTTAACTGTCTATCTCAGTGTCTTCTCTATTGCATTACAACGCTTGTAGTAAGCTTCCCGCACTTGTATGCGCGAGCATTATTTCCATCGCAGTACTGTGCTGCTCCGTGCTGCGCTGCTGCCAGATCTTTTCTGCTATGTGCTTTTACATACTGCCGTCGCTTTCGTTTGAATTGATCCCTTTTTCCCCTTTTTACTTATTTGTTGCGACACTTGCCTAATAATGCAACCAGGAAATTGCAGGCGTGAATGCTGAGTGAACTTCTGTAGAAACCCGTGTCTACTTGATAAGACGCCGGTGCAGCTGCGGTGTGCTCGCTGCACTTTCGTGAATCGGCATTCCTGCGGCCCGGTTTTCTGCGTCAAGATGCAGTGTTTAGTTTTTTTCTCTTGTTTCGAAGTAGTTCTGCTGTTGACGCTTTCATTGCTCATAAATGCTATGTGTTACGGGCAAAGTCAATTTTTCAGCGCGTAAGGAATATCATAATGCATGTAGTGCCCACGAACATTTTGTACTTATTGTATACGTGCTGATTTTGTGCAGTGTGGTAAATTTGTTTTATGTTTATCCTGGAATAAAATTCAAATGTCCTAATTATAGCATGACTATGCGTTATTTCTTCTCTTAGAACAGAAGTACACAAACTGAGCAAGCATTATATAATCTTGATCTATACTTAAGGCACGCTAGCAACCTACGTACGTGCGACGCAATTAAACCCAGCAGTGGCGTTGGTAGAAATTGGTATCGGGGTAAAGAGTGGGCACGTTTTTTATATGAAAGGGGCGCCGGAGAGAGTGGTCAAGTGTCATTTTGTGCTCCGTATCCCAAGGCAGGAAAAAAATTCTGGTCGGGGGGGGGGGGGGTCGGGAGGAGGGAGGGAAAGGTACGTTTACCACCCACTGCAATCAAAATAAGGAACTGATTGCTTTTATACAGCAGTGGAAGGCATGAATACGGAATAAAGGTTCTGAGAAGATGCAAGATGTTTTTATAAACAGCGAGGCGAATCATACGACAGTATGCTAAAGTACGTTTCTCTAGCCACGAGTATAAGCTGGCGTTGACTTCAAGCACACACGCCAAGGGCACGCCAGCTTGCGTCAAATGGCAATGCCATGAGCCCTGAGTGATCAGAGGCCTGCTAAGGCTATTTTGAAGCCAAATTTTTCCGCCAATGCCACCAAAATGAGGTCACTGTCTGACCAGATTTTGCGTCACATCCTGTTTATTTTTTGTTCCGCCGGAAGTGTTCCCTCCTCACACAGATGGCGCTAAGCCCCATAAGCAGCTAAAGAGCCGCCATTTTCTGAACGTATGGGCTTCTATGGAAGCTTCGCTACCAGTTATATTTACCTTGCTTGGGAGACTGCGACATGGGGTAAAAGAACATGAACTACTACGAATTTTCGAGGCGTTCATCATTCCGCGCATCATGTACGCAGCCCCTTACATGCGGCTAACACGCACTCAGATAGAAAAATTAGAAACGCAACTGCGCAAACCTATTCGTGTTGCCTTGGGACTCCCGAATTACACCCCACTACATGAGATTCGACGAATGGGAGTTCACACTCCAATATCACACCGCATAGACATCCACAAAGAAGCGCAAGAGTCTCGGCTGCGCGCCTCTAGACAGGGACGAGCTATACTCCGTTCCCTAGGGGCACAAATCGAGGAACCAGAAGGCTACATTACAGAACGCCCTCCTTGGGAACACCTGCCAAGGCTGACTGTACATCCTATCCCCCGCCACATGAGTGTGGGAAACGACCACGAGCGCAGAGCCCACAGAGCGCGTGCCACCCGTCATTTAGTGGCGCAGAAGATAGACCAGGGTTACACTCCGGTCTACACCGACGCCGCCGTATCAGACGATGGTATAGTTGCTACCGCCGCGTACTACGGGAACGGACAAAGTACTCGTCGCTTCCTAGGAATTAGTGATCCCGGTCATGCCGAAGCGTTAGCCATAGCAGATGCCATCACGAACTTCACCGGCCGACGGAAACTGCTTATACTGACTGACAGCCAGGATGCGATCCGCCTCTTCTGCCGCAATAAAATAGCCACGCACATTCGCAACATTCTCGAAGTGCATCTAACCTCCCAACCAGAGCTTTCGGTTGAACTCCGCTGGATCCCAGGTCATCAAGGGATACCAGGAAATGTGGCGGCTCACCAACTTGCGCGCGAAACTCTCTTCCGCGAGTCTGAGCCTCCAATTGCGCTGCCGGAGGAATACGACCGCCACACCAGCCGCGTCGAAGAAAGACAAGCCAGGCACCAAAAGTTGGTAGACCTTCGCACCGATCAAGACACACACTGCGTTCCTCCCATCTCTTGGCCGCGATCGAAGACAAGTTGCATCCGCCGAGCTCAAGCAGGTGTCCTACGCACCCCACATATCATGCACTACATAGAAAATAAACCTGGCCACCCTAGCTGCCCACGCTGCGGTCACGGGTACCCTAACAACCAGCACTACATGTGGGACTGCTTAGAGATTATACAGACAAGAAACATATACACAGACTCCCTTTCCCCTACTCCTGGCACTTGGGCGGAGTGGCTTGACCCCCCAGAGGATCCCCAAAAACAACTCAAACTCGCTCTCCGCAAGCGGACGAAAAGCGCCGGCCGGTACGCGCCCTCAGTCCGACAATTGACCACCTCCTCATTACGACTGACAGAAGAAGAGCACTGGGAGGCCCTCCTCCAACACATTGAGGCAGTTCTTGGGGGCGACTGGTAACAGCAGCTCCTTCCCCCAGCAACGCAGAAGCCTTTATAGAAGGGCAAATAAAGATGTTTCTCTCTCTCTCTCTCTCTTTACCTTGCTTGGGGCTCGACACCGCCTCAAGCACAATGTACATGTTTCTGCTCTGCTTCCAGATTAGTTATCTCGACTGTGCAAAGAATATCGTAGCAGTAACCGTTTCCTTTTCGCGGTGTCTGGCCTCAATGCTCTGCATTGTATTGCTGTTGTCCGATTGATCTCCGATGCCGGCGCTTGTCTTGTACTGTCAAACCTGCTCTCATTGCTATCTGGTGACGTAGAACTCAACCCAGGCCCACCCAAAACGACCTCTGACCTTATCCTAACCGCTATTCCAAAACTAGAAGCTGGGCAAGCCACCCTACGTACCGAAATAGAAAAGCTCAAGCTAACCCATGAACCACATTCCAACCAGTTGTCCACTCTAACCAATCGACTGCGAGCGCTCGAATCCCAACTAAGGAACCGTAACACGAATGCCGAAATGACCACTGACGACCAGTTAATCCAGGAAAAGCAACGTTAAAAACCGAAAGCACCGAGTTAAGCAACCGCCTCCGAAGAAATAACCTGCTGTTCCTGGGTCTAGACGACACAGATAAAGAGAAATGGGAGGAATCGGAAGAAAAAGTTGTGGCTTTCTGCCAAACAAACCTAAATTTCCAACTTAGCGCATGCAACATTGAAAGGACTCATCGTATCGGAACACCCTCTCTCAACAAAAAACGGCCTATCATCGTCAAGTTTACTAATTTCAGAACAAAAGAGAGCCTTCTATCATGTGGGCCAAAACTAAGAAATACTGACTACGCGATTAGAGAAGACTTCGCATCGGCCACACGCCTAGCCCGGTCGCGTATTCCCAAACCATATCCCGTAGGGGCCCAGTCCGACCACACCCCCTAAGCAGGGGCGCAGCCAATCAGGTTAAAAAATTGCAATTTTTTAACCTCCTTGGACGCAGCACCATGACGTCTATACCTATATGTGGGCGACTTCATGCGAGGTGGATTTTTTCTTTTTTCCCCCTCCCCTCGTTTCGGCTGCTTTGCGGGCGGCCGATGGTTTCGCTCTGTGGGCAACTTGTGTTGTACTATTTATATTTTTATTCCTGCTATTTCTTGTTTATACATTTGTATACTTTTTTGCGTGTGTGTGGCTTACAGTTCAGGCACGAGCTGCGACACAATGTTGGCGAATGAAAAGGCCAGACACTACAGAAATATATACATGTGGTAGCTAAAAATGCGTCGCAGGAAACAGACACAAACTGCTCATCTATACCCATCAGTGGATCTCTAAAAGTGACAATATTTTGCCTCTATTTGGACTCCGAGATCACTATCGCAAAAATAGTGCGCCAAGGAGACAACTTTTTTACTTAGTTTTATCTCTGCTGCGACTACCGTGACTTCAAGCTCACGGGCAACTACTCATTAGTCCCAGCAAAAAGAATATACGTATCTGAGTGAGTGTAACACTGCATTAAATGAGAGGCCATGGGGCCCTGGGGGAGCAAGGATGAGGAGAAAAGGGGAAGGTCACAACTCGCACAATGAACACAGTTGCAGTCTTCGGTTCCTAATCGCAAAATGAACACAATAAAGTCAGTCAGTGGCAGCAAAACGCACAGTTCACACTTCAATGTACAGTTCACAGTGTGGACAATGCGGTTCACACTGAAAACAGTGCACGCTGCAGACAGTTCACATTGTATACCGAACGTGGAAGTCGGCCAGGCTGCTACACCAATTTGTAGAGTCGGTTTTCAAGGGCGTACTCTATAATTGCTTCTAGTGCGGTAGGATCGTCACGGACCCGACTAACATGCTCCTGTTCACTCGCAGGGGCGGGACCTAGAGTTAAAAGCTGGTGGCGATTACGGTCGAATAATGGACAGAGCCAAATTAAGTGGTAACGATTTGGTGTGCCTTCCCGATTACAGGGGGGGCATCAGCGCCAGTCGGATCCTGCTGGAGTTGTCTATTTAGAAATAACTTATCTTATGCAGCAAAATCTCTGTGTGCATGAAGCACAAATTGTTAAAAATAACTAATCGACATTGGCAACAGCGTGAGTGGCAGCACGCATAAGTACTGATATCATACTCGGCCTGATGGCTTCAGTGAAGAGACTATGGTCAATAGCCATGCACAGAAGACATATATGAAACTCACCGAGTACTTCAGTTGCTGTACAATCCAACTATTACTTAGCCCTTGGTTGGTATATATTTTCGATATTGTTTCCCTAAATTGTTATGACCAGCAGAGCAAATTATGCAAAATTCATGACCGAGTGTAAAAAAAAAATCCACATCGCATGAAGTCGTGCACATATAGGTAGAGACGTCACGGCGCTGCGCCCAAGGGGGTTAAAAATTGCAATTTTGTTAACCTCTTTGGCTGCGCCCCTGCTTGGGGAGTGTGGTCGGCCTGGGCCCCAACGGGATATGGTTTGGGAATACGCAGCCCGGTCCAAGCTACTAAAATTCATAAAACCTAAAAATTGTTTTTTAAACTAAGATTAGATAAGCTGCTAGTGGGCAATAAATGCTACATCTACAACCCTGCCACCGATAGCATTAGTGAATGCACAAAGTTCTCGATTAGCTCGGCGGGTCATGACGAACCACCTCTTGGAACTAATAATGACGTGAAATGACGCAAACCAGACTGTTCCTCCAGCTTCCCATCTCAACGGCGACCGTTATCATTCCTGCAGCTTCACGTCATGTTCACCAACATCCCAAGCGTAATCCCAAAACGCATCGAACTTAACAGTTTCATTGATGACACTGAAGCCGATCTCGTAGTACTAACCGAAAGTTGGCTGCACAGCAACATCAGTGACAACGAGGTCTTCCCTTCTAACCAAAACTTTAATCTGTTTCGCCGGGATCGTGTTGGTCGCACAGGAGGTGGCGTCCTCATCGCTGTCAAAAACACACTGTCATCATCGCTCGTATTACAGGACGATAACCTTGAATTAGTGTGCATCTTCATACAAAGCCCCGCGGTCAAACCGATTTTCAGCGTCTGCTAGTGGCCACCTGACAGCCACCGATCCTTTTGTGATTCACTCACACGTGCCCTAACTGACATAAAAACCAAACATCCTGACACTCCCGTTTTCTTATTTGGCGATTTCAACTTCCCTGAGATACGCTGGACTCTGCTTTCGACACCGAACAGAACCAGTACTAATGAAGCCAAGCAATTTATTAATCTTGCTTTAGACTTTAACCTTCACCAAGTTATATCATGCCCAACAAGGGGCAACAACACACTCGATCTGTTACTAACCACCTGCCCTCATGACATTAAAAGTGTAAACGTTTGGCCCGGCGTTAGTGACCACAGTCTGCTCGATATCACCATAGCCCTTCCGTTTGCAAGAAGATCCCCTAGCACCAAACTGATTACAGACTACAAGCGTGGTAATTACGACGCCATTAACAATGAACTTGTGCGATTTTATTCTTCCTTCTGTAAAACCTACGAAACACGCACTCCTAATGCTAACTGGGAATGGTACAAAAATGAACTAATAAACTTAAAAAATAAATTTATTCCTTGCCTACGTGTGAAATCTGAATCCAATAACCCATGGTTTAATAACTGCCTAAAACGCCTTCGTAATAGAAAAAAAAAACGCCTCTACCGATCATCCAAAGCAAAAAATGAACCACTAGCGTGGAACCGTTACCAGTCATGTGCGACTCAATACATAAAAGAAATAGCAGATGCCAAAGATAAATTATTTTCAACGGACCTACTATCGATACTGAAAACTAATCCCAAAAAGGTCTGGCGCTTACTGTCCTCCAAGTCGAAGTCTAATCAACTTGAACTCACAAACCTGGATGGTCAACTTATAGACAGTGACAAATGTGCTACATTTCTCAACGACTACATCACATCTGTGTTCACTCCCGTTAACAACGCATCCATCACAGCTCGAACTTACACACCATCCTGTGCACAGCCCGACATTCAATTTAGTCCTAAAGGTATCGCCCAATTAATTAGTACACTGAAGCTAACATCATCTGCCGGTTGCGACGAGATTAACAGTAAGTTACTAAAAATACTATCATCGTCTCAAGTGAAATCCTATGTCTAATATTTGATCAATCCCTACGTAGAGGCCAGGGCCCAGACGACTGGAAAAAAGCAAAAATAACCCCCGTTTTTAATCAGGCAATCGCTCTTCACCAGCTAATTACCGCCCTATTTCTCTTACGTGCATATCGTCCAGGCTTCTCGAACACATAATAGCATCTCATGTCATGAGTCATCTGGAAAGCATGAATTTCTTTTTCCCATACCAACATGGATTTCGGAAATTTTACTCGTGCAAAACACAGCTCGCTCATTTTGCGCACGACATTCTAGTTAACATGGATAACAAACTTCAAATGGACGCCATTTTCTTAGACTTTGGAAAGGCATTTGATCGCGTCCCACATAACCAACTACTCACAAAATTAACTTGCCTCGGTGTAACTAGAAACATAATAAATTGGATTCAGGACTTCCTTACAGGCCGCATGCAATTCACGTTCTCCAATAACAACCTGTCACCGCTTGCAGATGTTACATCGGGGGTACCACAGGGCGCATTCTGTGCCCACTTTTATTTCTAATTTATATAAATGATCTTCCAACTAACATAAAAAGTAAACTGAGACTTTTTTCCGACACTTGTGTCCTGTACTCTACCATTAAAAGCCCCGACGATAACAGCAGCCTGCAAGATGACGTTAACAGTATCGCATTATGGTGCAATAATTGGCTCATGCCCCTTAACTTATCGAAATGCAAACTAATCTCATTCTCTCGTAAACGCACCCATCACCCACCACAGTTACAATATTAATGCTGTTCCCATAATCTCTTTCATCATCATCATCATCAGCCTGTCTACGCCCACTGCAGGGCAAAGGCCTCTCCCATTATTCTCCAATTACCTCGGACCTGTGCCAACTGATACCAATTTATCCCCGCAAACGTCTTAATCTCATCTGCCCATCTAACTTTCTGCCGCCCCTGCCACGCTTGCCTTCTCTAGGGATCCACTCTGTTACCTTTAATGACCAGCGGTTATCTTGCCTTCGCATTACATGCCCTGCCCACGTCCATTTCTTCTTCTTAATCTCTACTAATATGTCCTTAACACGTGTTTGTTCCCTGACCCGCTCCGCTCTCTTCTTGTCCCTTAATGTTACACCTATCATTGATTGTCTATTATTAAATATTATTAAATTGATATCTATTATTAAAGAGCATATATATACATCTATATGCTCTTTAACATCGTATAAATACTTAGGCGTTCCCATGTCACCATCATTATCATGGGAATTACACATCGACACAATCTGTTCGAAGCATCAAGAACTCTTGGTTACCTCCGACGAAATCTAAAATCCGCGGCCATAGAAATAAAAAAACTTGCTTATCTAACATTCGCGAGACCAAAACTTGAATACGCGTCATCAATCTGGCATCCATCCCAAGCATAATTGACCACTAACCTAGAATCCATACAAAATCGCGCAGCTCGCTATATCACCTCCCAATACTCCTCCGGTACCAGCGTCACATCTTTAAAACAGTTCATTTCCCTTCCGTCACTTGTACACTTGTATCGCGCCGTCATATCGCACGTTTATGCCTCCTTCATGGGGCCTACTATCATCCAAAATCCAGGCATGAATTGTTAAAACCAGCCCACCGCACGTCAGCGCGCCTAAATCACACCGAGCCAATAGCACACTTACCCGGTCGAACATCGGCATTCACTAGTTCATTCTTTCCCAATGCAATAACCCTTTGGAATTCGCTACGCGACAACACAGTATCATGTACTGACCGCACATCTTTTCGAAAAAAATTGGACGACCATTATCACCACTCCCAACATCAATGCTGATTCATAATATAGATCCTTACTAGTTGAAACCTGCGCAATTGCTCTTGCTTGTCGTTTCTTTTTCTGTGCTTGTATGTCTTATAACTGAACATGTGTATTTGGTAATTTGGTATTAGTTTTCTCTGATCTGCTTTTTTTTTGTTTTGTCGTTGTTGTTAGCTGTGCTGGCTGGTGCATGTCAGTCACTATTTTTGTTTTTTTCTTTCTTTTTGTTGTCTTCCCTATATGTATTTGCCCCCCACCCTTATGTAATGCCTTCGGGCCCTTAGGAAACTAATAAATGAAATCAAATAACGAAAATAAGAATTCGCGAATAAAACGGTGAAAAAGTGTACACATTAAATTGGTGATACTTCCTGGTTATAGATGTTTAATCTGCGTTCCAAGGGAGGCTCTTATAAAGTTGCAAAAATGTTTTCATAAAGATTGCTGAAGGTACCAGGTCAGCTACAGTCATGTAGGCCGTGTCAGTTACACAGCCCGAAGCTTTAGCAAAGCCCATTGCTTTGCTGTTATCTAGAGCAATGTTAGTACAATGAAGCATCCTGTAAAGGTTTATTCGGTTTGGTTGCAGTTTGCAGGAGATTCCGCTACGGCATCGAGTTCACCGCTGAGTTCAGGCTCAAGTACGTCACAGGGCGTCCCTTGCGACCCCGTCTATTACTGAAGAAATTACTTTTGTGAACCCGCGTTTAAACACTAATTAATAAATGATGATGCCAGCAACATGTTTCTGAAACCAACATCGATGTAAATTATAGGCGTCCAATCTTTCAAATTATACAAAATCGCATGTTGTTATGGCCTCTTACTCCTCTTCCACAGACTGCTGGAAAAGAAGCAAACTAAAATGATGCTAGTATTATTGGGAAACTAATTGTGTGAATTCATAATCCGGCTGGATTGCAAATAAAAGCACTGAAAGCACAAATCTTTAGAAACCAAGTGATAAGCGTGGCCGAACACCCCACCACTATAGTACAGTGACGGAGTCTGGATCTTTAGAAACCCCTATATGTGCCACATCACGGTGAACACAGTGAAATACCTTACCGATTTAGAAGGAGCTGAATATATATTTAAACGTTTTTAGTGGAAGGAAATACATGGGTGGTTGAGGGATTCCTGCTCCTATGGACCAGTAAAGTCCATAGACAAGTTATTTCCTGTAACAAGCTGCACGGACAAGCAGAATGCAAACCCTAACAAAACTAAAAGCAGCTGCTATCATCTTATGGCACGGCGGCGAAGATGTCAGGGTTGAAGAACCTCTCCTAGGTCATCTTTTGTGCAATATCATGTACGATAACTGCCAGTTAACCACCAACCTCAACTAATGAAAGATATGCGTTCCATCAGTATGTAACGAGTTTATAGCTCCTGAAGACCTAATGCCTTGCAATTTTTAGATATTACACTGACCAGCCATGTACATATGTACATTTCTAGATCACTTCTAAAGCAAATTTTACTGTGCACCGAAAAAAAGAGGGAGTTAGGAAATAATTTTAACAATAGTAAGAAAAATATTGTCTTTATCGGTTATGGGGCCACTCTGCAATGTTAACGCGCGTAAAATATTAAGTTCCTTTCCACTCTGTGAAGAAAGATCACCTGCGAAGCTTCGCGCAGTCCACGGACTGCACGAAAGAAACCTTTTGATTGTAATTTGTGATTTAGCATACATTTTAACCAATTTCATGAATAAAACTTGAAATTACTCCATTGTTTAAGGCACAACAGTGGCGTAGCCAGGAATTATTTTGGGGGGGGTGGCAGGCTCAATAAAAAGAGAGTGGTGGAAGTAAACTGGCAAGCCTTTTTTGGCATTGTTTTCTATCCAGCTATAAAGTACAGTCTAGCGCGATGTGAAGGTTATCGCGCTGGCATCAATCAGGGGGACGTGCCAGTGGCCTTATTGTTCGTTTCAGAACCACAACAACGAAAATTCCGCACTCTCTCTCCCTCGTTGGCTGTTCCACAATACAATAGTGACCTCCACCACCCCAAAAAATTTGATATCCTTTCTCCTTTAAGCTTCACATTCGTTGTGATCAGAGACTTGGTTGCCGAGGGTAACAGAATTGGTAGACAAGATCTCTTAAAACTCGTGTTTTGTCTGCTTCGTTTGAAGTAGTTGCTGAGTTGCATAAAATATAAACATCGTAGTTAAAGGGGGAGAGTGAGAAAATTTTGCCTGGCACTTCCGTCTTCACGAAAGGATTCTTGGCCGCCTCGCTGCTGGTGTTCTTATTCGGCGCTCCCACGAGAAATTTCAAATGGCGCTCGACTGCACTTGCGGCACATTCGTGTAATATGGCAGCGAACCAAGGAAATGTGCGTCTTCTCCCTCAAGTAATCGCATTTTGTTAGTTTTCTTTGCTCGTATTCCCTCGGCCGAATACCTCATTGGTCTGTCGTGAAATGTTGATCTTGTGCCCGTTTCATCAATGCCCTTTTATTTCTGGCTCTTTAGTCGAACAGAGATCGTTTGAGTAAAATAGCGGTTAGACAAATGCAGAATGATTATTCATCATCATCATCATCATCATTATAAATTTTACCTTAAGGGCCTCTCTCGGGGCATTACATAAGGGGGGGAACAATCAAAGTACAAATGGCAATGAAAATGCGGTTCATGGTTACAGTTTTTGAATTACCAAAACATACACGTAGCAAGAAATAACAAAAAGAACACAGAGCATGTAAAACGAAATGTATAACAGTAAATTCAATTCGCAGTACAAAAATATACAGGCGGCAGGAAACAAACAACAAAAAAAGAAAAACAGCGATTAAGAGTCAAGGGTGGCTAGTAATAACCCTCTAAGTTTAAAATCAACTTGTTCGCTGACAATAGCATCCGTAAATCCATTCCACTCTTCAATAGCCGTAGGAAGAAATGATTTGTTAAAATCGTTAGTAGAACCAAACAGACGTTGAATACTCATGGAATTAAATAAGCGACGAGAAGATAGGACAGGTGGAAGTAAAATTGAGCCATGTAGGTGAGGAAAGCTGTAGTATAGCTTGCGAAAAAGACAGAGACGTGAAATTTTGCTTCGAGTTGATAAAACAGGGAGACCGAGGGATAATTTTATTTGACTCATGCCTGCTGGTTTGTCGTAATTTGTGGAGATGAATCTGGCGATACGATTTTGGACGGGTTCAAGAATGTAAATTAGGTATATTTGATGAGGGCTCCAAATCGCAGATGCGTATTCCATTTTAGTACGAACAAAAGTTTCAAAAGCCAATTTACGAAGGCTTGAAGGTGATAATGACAATGACCTCCTAGCATAGCCAAGAGTTTTTGAGGCGTCGGCAGCTAGTTTGGTAATATGCTCGGTCCAGGTTGGTCTGCTTGTAATTACAACGCCCAGGTATAGGTAAGAATCCACTTGCGATAACACACCGAATTTAATGAATACGAATGGATGACGTTATTGTGATTTCGTGAGACAGGCATGAACTTGCATTTGGAAATATTCGACCCTATCGTCCACTGAGCACACCAATTATCAATGATGAGTAAGTGTTGCTGTAGTATTAGTTGATCTTGGGGAGTTGATATACGAAGTGAGATGACGCAATCGTCAGCAAAAAGACGAAGCGTTGATGAAATGCCTTAAGCAAGACATTTACGGAGATTAAAAAGAGAAGCGGACCGAGAACCGAGCCCTGAGGGACACCAGAGATTACTGGAGTAGTATCGGAATGGGCACCACCGATAAGAGTGAATTCCGACCGGCGGGTTAGGAAGCACCTAATCCATGATAAGGTCAGGGGATCGAGGGAAAGAGAAGAAAGTTTGTTGATAAGTCGTTGGTGAGGAACGAGATCGAAGGTCTTTGAAAAGTTAACGAAAATACATTAGTCTGAAATGAGGAATTAGGTTTAGATGAAGATCAGTCGTAAATTCGAAAAGTTGTGTTTCGCATGAGAGCCCTGAACGAAAACCATGCTGCTTATGAAAAAAGAAAGAGTGATCATCGAGGTGACGAGCAACGTGCGGATAAATGATATGTTCCAGAAGTTTGCAAGCGATGCACGTTAGTGAAATGGGGCGATAGTTAGATGGGTCAGATCGCTTGCCAGACTTAAAAACCGGCACAACCTTCCCAAGTTTCCAATCATTTGGAATTGAACCTTCGGAAATAGACTGTTTAAAACTTATCTGCAAAAATTTGCTAGATATGCTATTAGTAGCCTTTAAAACTTTGGCAGGAATATTATCAGGTCCGGGGGGGGGGGGTGATATTTTTAATTTCTTTATCAGATTGCTGATGCCTTCGGAGGTAGTGTCAATGGGCGGCATTTGGGAAAAATTAGATCTCGGCATGACTGGAATACTATGAAGTGGTTCAGAAGTGAAAACTGAAGTGAAGTAAGTATGCATAACGTCCGCCCGCTGCCGGAGGGGAACGTGAGAACCATCGGAGTTGGTTAATTACATATTGTGCGAGTTATTTTTTGGGTTGAGAAGTTTCCAAAATTTCTTTGGATTAGTTCGTTCAGTGTTAAGCAAGTCATCATGACAAAATTTCTTGTTGGAGTGCTTCAGCACGTGAGTGTATTCATGAAAGCATGCGAAAGATCTGTTCCATTTGGATGTTGACGCAAAGTTTTTAGCAGAGCGAAAAAGTTTTTTTATGCGATAGTTTTCTTAGGAGATGAGAATACCAAGGTCGCTGAGCATCGCATGGAACACGAATAAGGGTACGTGGTTATCGATAAGGGTTAATAATTTCCGTTTGAACAATAACCAGTTTTGGTCAACTGTTCGGGTAGAGGCAGAAAGGGTGAAGGAGACCAAAAATGCATTAAGTTCACAGTTAATCGTCGAGAAGTCGGCATTGTTAAAGTCGCGTATAAATTTTTTCGAAGGTCTTCGCGAAGGTAAGGCAATTGACAGTGAAAAGGAACCCTGGAAGCACACAGTGAATGCTATGTCTTCAACTCTATAACTCTGTCGGATTCGGCATCATAAACGAAAGGCTTTTTGTCAATGATAAGCTTGTGGAAACGGATTTTGAAGGACACTAATTTTTTTGCCTGCGATTACAAGAAAAGCTTTTTTCTTGCCAATCTCACACGCGCTGAATAATCCTCGCGTACCGAGAATAACGAGTCCTTCAGTTTCGGGCCAGCGGAAAGTATTGTAGCTTTATCCTTAAATCTGAACAGGGTGGCTGTAATTGCGCGGTTTTTATTGGCTTGAAAGCGGCCTAGTCTGTGTGCTCTTTCAATATCTGCGGAGATTATACGTGCTTCTGATTCGCCCCATGTTTCGTTAATGACGTCGGGTATTTCAGAAAATAGCAGACTGCACCGGCGGAGGCGATTCTCTGAGTCATCGCATTTTTCGGCTAGCATTAGAATGTTGGTTAAAAGGTTAGATAGAGTAATAGCATTCTCGGTAGTGGGATCAGCGGAAGGGGCTGCGTTAATTTGCTCAAGAGCGTCAACACAGGAGGAGAGGCGATCGACCAAGCCTTCCATGTTTGATTGTGTTGCTCGGATAAGGGCCAATTCAGAGAGAACTGCGTCTTGCGACTTTCAACGCGTGCGATGGCTTCAGCAATACCTTCAAGGATAGGGGAGGGACCAGGGTTAGATTCAATGTCTCCCGCGAGCATGAGCAAAAGGCAAACAAAATGGGCATTCATGGCGAAAGAACACAATGATTGACACAATTACCTACGCCAGCAATCAAGGATGTCAGGGGCACGACACCGCAAGTAGAAATGGATCACTTGATCGAAACGAATTTGCGTGTTGCAAGTAACTAACCTGCATTAAGAAGGGCATTTTCACGATGGCGTTCGATGCGGTGGCATGCCCCAACTGGCCTCCGGGCGAAGGCGGCTTTTGTAGGGCTGCGGCGCAAGTAGTTGTCCGATGTTGCCAGACGATGAAGTGGTCGGCGACTGAAGGTGGCCGATCCGGTTCGGCTTGACTTTCTTCGTTCTCGTGAGCGAACAGAAGTTGCGGCTTGTTTGCGAGGTAAGCAGGAGGTAATCCGGGAGGACTTTCTGGGCAGCCGGAAAACGCAGGATGTAGTCGAGATGAACCAGAGTAGAACAGCCTGCATTAGGAAGGGCATTTTCATGTTCGCGTTCGATGCGGTGGCATGCCAAGAGGGTTGCAAAGAGCAAACCAAGAGGGTTGCCAATGGATCAAAGACTAGTGCCGAAAAAGGCAAAGCTCCAGAAGAAAGACAATTTTAAAGGTTTCTTTTATAAAGGTCCAATATAAGACGAGCAGAAAGCAGTGCTTTTCAGATGTTATGTGATTGCGGTAGCCAGTGAAAGGCAACGGCGGTAGTCCCGACCTGATGTACGTCCATGTGAGGCTTTAATTGCTGTTATGCCGTGTCTTGGCCGTGGTTTTTCGCCCGGGAAACAGCATGGTCGCCTCAAAAAGAGCAAGGCGTATTGCCTGGGACAGTTTAACCTGGCGCAGTCGCCGCATACGCCTCGAAAATTACCAGGAGCTTTCGGAGCCCGACGACGTCCGCGTGTGGCCCGGCTGTATATATCTATATATAGAGGAACCGGCGCCTCCACAGTGATCGAATGTTGTTTAGGCTGTTTTCAGTTAAGCATGAACAGGCACGTCTTTAAAACTGATTGATTCATTGATTTGTAGGGTTCAACGTACCGACGCAACGCCGTCGATGAGGCGGACCGCAGTAGAGGGATCAGGGTTAATTTTAGCTACCTGGGGATCTTTAAAGTGCGCTGAAGTCTCGTACACACGGGTGCTTATGCTTTTCGCCTCTACCAGAAAAAGTGTTCGATGTTGCAGGGAATCCAATCTGCGTGCTCGTGCTCAGCAGCACAACCCTTTAGCCACTGAGCCACCGCGGCAGGTACACCTTCAAGATTGGTGTTGCACCTACAGACGACTCCAGGCAATACTTCGAGTGACTTCAACCACACGCAAACGTGGCATAAAAAAATCGGAGGGGGGCACGTGCCAGGTACGCCCCCCTGGCTACACCCCTGGCGAACAAACATGGAGCTGTCTGTTTCCCTCCGGCGTCTAAACATCTTATACTCGGTGTAACACACCAACCCAATCCGCTCTACCACTGAGGAAACCGGACAGGTCGCAGTGGACCGTTGGTCATCCGCGTCTAAACCTCCCACCAACACAATGGATACGTCACCCGCGAGGTCGTACAACCTGTAGCACGCGTGTACGCCCCCCTTGCCCTCCCCTCATCCTTACCCGTCCACGTATGAACCGGCAATTGGTGTGCGTGCTAAGATGCGAAAGGAACCGGCGAAATAACGCCCACAAAGCCCTTCAGGGTGAATAAGAAAAATGCATTCACGTCAGTGTTCCAAGCGGGCAAGATGCTCTTGACACGAAAGGACTCACGGCTTGGTGATGATGATGCTTGTTGTTTAATCACACATGGCCCCGCAAGGGCAAAGAGTGACAGAGAAAAATTTATTTAATTGTTCATGAGACCGTAAATGCTAAAACCTCCGAGTAAAAGTAAAAGTGACGCAAAACAAAAGGAAATGGAGATGGCTGGTGTATAGGGACATGATGATTACACGTGATATGACAA
The DNA here is from genome assembly GCF_048455015.1 of Haemaphysalis longicornis. Taxonomy (NCBI): domain Eukaryota; kingdom Metazoa; phylum Arthropoda; class Arachnida; order Ixodida; family Ixodidae; genus Haemaphysalis; species Haemaphysalis longicornis. Next base: position 142,157,603 of record NW_027526422.1, on the reverse strand, counting down.
GAGCTGCAGAAATTTTACCTCAACTAAAAACTTAAGAACACGTTGACTAGAAAACATTGGTTCACCGACTAAACTGTAAAAAGGCATGAAGGGTGCAGTGGAATGGGTTGCCTGTATAATTCAGGGAAATGTCTGTGTCGTGTTGTGTCAAGTGCCTTGCATGTGATTAGTATGTGGACTACGGATAGGCCCTCTCCACACCCGCTACACATATGTCCCGAAGGGCCAGTGAGAAAGTGGAAGTGCGTTACATGTGTGTGGCCTATCTGCAGCCTAGACAGGGCGACGTCAGTGTATCTGTTGTGTGAGTCAGTTGTGTAGCTCCCAATTGTGGTTTTATTACAAGTAGTTTGTTGTCTGTTTGTTGACTCCAGTGTAATTGCCATGTGCCATGTGTGACGAAGCTGCCGCCTGATGTGTGTCTTTAGGTCGGTGCAAGGTACTGTTGCTACGTCAACTGTGGTCATGAGAGCAGCAGAACTAGCCATTTGATCAGCGATCTCATTGCCAGGGATTCCACAGTACCCTGGTATTCTGCATGAAGTTATTTCAAGATTTGTGCTATATTCCGTCATTACAACCTTTAAAAGAACATTGATCACATTATTTTTAGACGACCTTCCTGAAAACAGTGCCCGCACAACGCTTAGGTAATCTGTGCACACGATGGACTTGGGAATTTCATGTTTGATGGTGTCATTTCAAACAAGATGTCATACGCTTCTTCCGTGTAAATACTGCTATGAAAATTCATGGTATTACTGTCGCTAATATTTTGTCCGTGCGCTGCACAAGAGACAGTAGAAGCAGTTTCGACGCGTCGTTGAACAATTCCACGCAACTCTACCTGCATTGCAGGAGCAGGAAGTGCTGCAGAATTCCACTCCTCGGTACCCTATTTTTTTATAATTGCGTGAATAACAAGTAGCATGATATCGTAAGCAGATGCCATGGTGGAATAAAATTTTGAACGAGTGTTTTGTACGTGTCTAAAAGGGGGACCTTGAGTGTGGAAGCCTTTTCTCTCACGCTGAGAGAGAAAGGTAAGGAAATAGATGGCCTGCTTAAAAAGAGTTGTAAGTTTGATATATCGTTCATGAGAGGATTAAACGGATAATTGGTGCGAGAACGCCGTAATAATGACAATTGTTTTTAAGCATTTGCATTTAGGCTGTTTGATTGCGAATTATTGCAAGCTTTTCATCGAATAAAATACCAAAAAACTTGACCTCCTTGTTCACAGGAATTGACAGGCCTTCAAGAGTGATGTCGGGGTCTGGGTGGATTCCTCGCTTCCTGGAGACCACAACACAAGAGATTTTTCAGGACTCAGTTTAAAACTATTCTAGTTTGCCCAGCTGGAAAGCTTGTTGACACCAAGCTGGACTTGACGTTCACAGGTTGACATGTTACAACACTTAAAAGTTATTTGGACGTCGTCTCCATACTTGAAATAGGGGATTGTAGGTGGCAGTGTCTTCTCAAAGGGGTTAATCGTGATAATAAGGTGTGCAACTCAAAACGCCACCTTTAGGCACGCCGTTTTCATGAACATGAATCTTGGAGAGTGCATTACCAACTCTCACACGAAAGTTTTGATATATGGTTCAAGAGCGGAAAGTTTGCGTTCGTAGATCGCGCCACCCTGAAGCCTGCCTGGAAGCTCTCGAGAAGTTAATTGCACTTCATGAAGTACACGAGATTTCTCTTGATCACATTCTCGAGAAGCTTGCACATGGAGCTTGTGAGGGCGATGGGTCGATAGCCTGCGGAACAAGAAGAATCAAGAATGCTGGAACTATGGCTTCCCTCTAAGACTTTGCAAGGTGCCCGAAAGTCACATCTTGTTGTAAATGTGAAGGAGTGTTACGATGTTACAAGAGTGTCTGCGTGTAAGTGCTGTATCATGTATATGTGACGTTGTCTGGGCGTGGAGCTGAGGGTTTACAAGTACAAACAGCACCCCTCAGCTCATGAAGCGAAAACTCGGAGTTATAGGACGTGGTTAATCTGCAATTGTCATGTAAAGGCTTTTTTTCGGTCGAGAGTTGTTTGTGTTCCATGAAAGTGTTTGTGTAGTGTGCTGAACTGGACACGTGCTCGAAGTCTTGTACAAGTGTGTCAACCTAGTCTTCGAGTGTGTCCCCTGTTGTGCTGACCAGAGGCAGGCTGTGTGTTTTTTTGTCCTTTGAGGTTGCGCATACGTGTCCATACGTTGCGTCTGTACGTGTATGAGTTTGTTGATGCTAACGAATGAGCCCCAACTATCTCGTTTTGCCTCATGGCAAACCGGTTTTCCAAACGCCTTTGCCCGTTTGACCAACAAGAGGTTCCCTACTTGGGGTACTGCCGAAGGATACCCCACGCGTTGTTCTGGGCCTATCGCGCACGCCTAGAGTACAAACTCCACCACGGCCTCCTTTGGTTGCACAGGTCACGAGAGGCGTTGGGAATGGACTTATCGGCGGCGTTGAGGATGTGCATTGTGAGAGGTTGAGCGGCTTCATCTACGTGTAGGTGTTTTATGGATGTGTGGTGTAGTTGAGATGTTTCTGTAAGTGTACTCCAGTTAGCTCTAGCTTCATTGAAACTTTTATGGAAAGGTTAACTGTTTGATCCTTTCTCTAGGCATGGTAATGTGGTTGGAAAGTGGTCACTGTGGTGAGGTGCCAAAAAGCAAAACGAAAGTAAAGAAGGAATAGACCAGCGCAAGCTGTCGCCGCATTCTGATCAACAAGCACTGGAATCATCGTCATTGTGGAAAGCGCTGAAGGGACCGGGAAAAGGCAAGAGGAAGACGAGGAGGAAGAAGTAGTGGGCTCGGAGGATTGATTGCCTGGAGGGCTCGATGTTCGAGGCAAGTCGGGGGGTTCCGGAAGCCTGTCGTTAGGAAGGCGGGGACTAAGGTGTTCTGCGACCGCTGGTAAAGAACGTCCAGACACCACGGCACCACTGGCGACGCCGTGCCGTGGCCCTGCCTCTAGTGCCCCAGTTCTTCTTCTGACGATGCCACTGCATCTTCGCTGCCTGGCCCTCACATCTATAGCAGCTGCGCCTTCATACGGCTGTCACGTCCGATGCCGTCTGCGTCGCTCGCGCCTTCAAGCTCCGCAACGACATCTCCGTGCATCGACCACGTGAGACTCTCTCTAGTCCCGAGAATCTTGAATCATACTTTTGTGTGGGCACTATGTTCCTCTTTACCCTAGTTCAATGCCGTCGAACTGTAGGTTGTAGCTGTTGTTAGTGTGCGTCTCCTGGTTAGCGTCTGCCTTTGCCCTAACTTGCCGTCCCGCATAAATGTTCGTTTTCTTCGTCAATCGAACCCGCGTCGCATTTTCTTGCTCCTGGCGTCTACATCCGCGTCATTCGTTCTCCCTAACCTCAAAATAATCGCAATGTGGCGTCCACGGCAGGGCTATCCTCTAACACCTTGGAGAGTGAGACCATGACCGGAAGTAAAGACTGAAGGGCTGAGATTGCAACCTTAGGAATCGAGGAACTCGACAACATTGTTGCTAAGGGTCTTAAGTTAGGGCTGCATGGTAAAGAACTACGTGCATGGGTTGAAGGCAAACGCCCAAACTCAGAACACAGCGATAGGCTGAAAGGGAAGCCCTTAAAGTAGCTCACAAGAACAAGATTGCCGAGCTGAATGCGCGGTTGGCACAATTACAGCGGCACTGGGCTGAGGTCAGTAGGCAGGACTAATCCCCAAGCATTTTTAAGGGTGGGGCAATCGCGAATACAATGGGAAGAAAAATGGCGAAGGCATACTAGTGCGACAGTGGGCTGAGGTCAGTAGGCAGGACTCATCCCCAAGCATTTTTAGGGGTGGGGTCAGTCCCAAATACAATCGGAAGGAAAACGGCGAAGGCATGCTAACGCCATGTCACATGAAAAAAGAGAACGTGTTTCCAGAGTTTCAAAATGATAAAGGAGAAGTAGCGTGCTATCTAGGACCTTTGATCCATGCACCATATATGTGACATTCAAAGAACGACACGCTATCGCCTAAGGTCCTGGTGCAGGGTGCAGCAGGTGGCGGCACAGCAGCAAGCGAATCCAATTCCTCGTTTCTGGCCCTATCCGAGGAAAGAACAAAAGCTGTGGCGAGCGAATGTGCCGAAGCCATGACAGCGCACATGGAACCTGTACTTCAGATAGAGAAAAAGAAATTACGCAAGCGTAGGAAAAATTATAAAAGAATGGGGAGGATTGCGAAAAGTAGCAATGCAAATGTCGAGTCTGATATCGTAAACTCTAAGAGAAGCAAATGCCTCAGGAAGACGTTTCGGTTGCACGTCCAGTTGAAAGTGAGACTGGTAAAGCTGCGCGACGTTAGCTCTGCAAGGCCAATGGCAAAGCCTCTGGGAAAACATGCAAACTTCTCGAATCATAAAGTGAAAGTTTCCTGTCGCTCCACCTCAAGTTTTGCTTTAGGCAAAGCAAATACAAGGACATGACACAAGAAACCAAAACAAACCTTAACATCGCGCAGACACCGTGCACAATAGGAAAAAACACTCGAAACTTGAAAGTGGCAAGACGTCGGAAGTGTCTGTGGAGGGACAATTTTTAAGGCAAGTCATGCTGGAAGTATCTGAGAAACGTTTGGTAGCAGTTGACCGGCTGAAAAAAAAACAGGTGCTCACCTTGGCATGGTAAAGAATATTCGACTGCGGACATCTTTTGATTTATACACTGATTGCTGGAGTGTAGTGAAACTGGTTAGAGGACCTTTTGGACTCACTGCTGTGTACGACTCTGTGCGCGGCTTTTAGGTGAATGCGTTGCGTGGAACAAAATTTGTTAGGACGTTTAGTCGTGGAGTCGATTTTCTTTCCTTTTGATTTCTCGACATTGAAAGTGCGTGTGGTTTCACCCCCGCAAGTTTCTTAAAGTGGGGGTGTTGTGGTGAGGTGCCAAAAATCAAAACGAAACCAAAGGAAGAGACCAGCGCAAGCTGTCGCCGCATTCTGATCAACAAGCACCGGAATCATCGTCATTGTGCACAGCGCTGAGGACTCGATGTTCTGGATGTTCGATCATCGAGTCCCTGGAGGACTCGATGTTCGAGGCAAGTCCGGGAGTTCCGGAAGGCTGTCGTTAGGACGGCGGGGACCCAAGTGTTCTGCGACCGTTGGTAAGGAACGTCCGGACACCACGACGCCACTGGCAACGCTGTGCCGTGGCCCTGCCTCCAGTGCGCCTGTTCTTCTGACGATGCCACAGCATCTTCGCTGCCTGGCCCTCGCATCTTCACCAGCTGCGCCTTCGTCCGGCTGTCACTTCCGAAGCCGTCTGCGTCGCTCGCGCCTTCATCTCCGTGCATCGACCACGTGAGACTCTCTCTAGTCACGAGAACCTTGCATCATACTTTTTTGTGGGGACTATGCCCCTCTTTACGCTAGTTTAATGCCGTCGAACTGTAGGTTGTAGCTTTTGTTAAGTGACGTCTCTTGGTTAGTGTCCGCCCTTGCCCCTACCTTGCCATCCTGCATAAAGGTTCGTTTTCCTCGTTCATCGAACTTGCGTTGCATTTTCTTGCTCCTGGCATCTACATCCGCGTCATGTGTTCTCTCTAACCTCAACATCATCACAGTCAGAACCATATGGGTGATTGCCAACATCTCACTCAAGAGATTCAAAGAGAACTGCGGAACCAATAGCAAAGTAGAGGTGTGAAAATGTGTTGTGCCCTATATAATGATATGTAGGCTTGTTTTTTTTGAATAGGCATTCTCCCGAAGATGTTAAAAATTTTTCCATAAGGACACTTCGGGCATGTGTGCGAGAAGAGCCCCAGAGTGCATTATGGGCGTTGAGGTCGCCTAAAATTGTAAATGGTGCGGGTAGCCGATCTACAAGGTCCTCGAAATCCAAGCTCTAGAGCTGAAAATCAGGAGGGATGTAAACGGAGCATAGGGTTATTAGCATATTCCAAATTATGGTACCAACGGCAACAGCCTCAAGGATGGTCTGTAAATGCGTAGTGTAACACGCCAAGGACTTTCGGGCAATGATGGTCACACGCCCGGAAAATGTACTACCACCATCCCTTTCCTTCCTAAATACCATGTAAATATTTAGGAAAGTTGTACGTTTGCAATTTAAATGGGTTTCTTGTAGACACATGCCACTTGGCTGATTGTATTGCAGTATCTCTGACACATCGTCAAGGTTTTTAGGAACGCCTCTACAATTCCATTGACTTATGTTTTCTCTTCCCATTATTTTGTATGATAGCTACTGGAGTGTCAATGTATATGTGGTGTTTTTCAGGGCTGTGACTGTCGTCTTTTCTAGCTTGTTGGGAGGATTTGGCATCGGGACACGTTCTTTGCGCTGCGTCGCAGGCAGGAACGGTCCGACCTCCATTCATCAGCCTCCTCGGACCAAGGACCCTTTTTGGCGCGCGTAGCCTGGCCCGCAACCTCCGAGGGCTTCAGGAACGCCTCGGACAGTGCAGGTCGTGCGGCGGGGGGTGGGAGCTGCCGAGGATGCCTCCGTCTCCATCTCTTCCGTGCCCTCGCATGTGCCTTGGGACGGTGGATTGGGAGCGGAGGATGCAGCAGGATTCCATACTGGCGTTGTTGCCACTACAGCCGCTGCTGGGGCACCAGAGGCAACCAGAGGAGGACTGGGGTGGGACGAGGCCTGACTCGCGGTTCGGGGTCCCCGCCGAAACAAGGCGCCGCTCCGCCCCCCCAGCAAGCCGCGTTGGCGTAGCTGCCCAGGCAGAAAGACGCGGAACTCTTTTGTGCCTCTGGGAAGGGGATGTTTTCTGCTATCATTAAGTTGATTTTTTGCTCTAGTTGAAACGTTTCACATTTCCTGGAGTAGGCCGCATATGGGCCTTGGCAGTTAATGCAGAGGAGTTGTTGCGAGCTACAATTGTCTGCGTGGTAGTCATGTTGGGCGCACTTAACACAGGTTATTTGGCCCGGACACGAGTTTGTACCATGGCCGAACCGGTTGAACTTGAAACAGCGCCGCTTAGTCGGGCTGTACGCTCGGACGGAGCATCGGATAAAGCCGGCATTATTGTGTTCCGAAAGAGGGGAGCGGTCAAATGTCAGGATGATGTGTCGAGTGGGTACTACCTTATCGTCTCTTATGGTGATGCACCTGACTGCGGTCCCACCCTGGCTCCTCAAGCCTTCAAGAAGATATGCCTCCTTCTCGTCTGCCAGATGTGTCTCTGAGATCACACCCTGAGAGCTGTTAAGGCTTCGGTGAGGTGTGACCTTGATCTGGAGATCCAAACTTACGGGTTTGAGTAATGAGTTTTGTGGCCTCTTGCTGACTATTTACTTCAACCAAGAGCTCTCCAGTTATTTGTTTCTTAGCTTTATTGGATTCACATATTATGTTTTCTAGAAAATTTGAGATAAAAAAAAAAGGTTGTGAAGCGAGTGGTTTTGCTTCTCCAAGAGATAGGATTAACAAAAAGCGGGGGTACTTATCAGGTTTTGGAATAGTCATCCTGGCAAGGAGAGGAAACGATACTTCGGTGCGGCCCCTGTTAGGAGGCGGATCATTTGGTTTGAGGAATTGAGGAAAAACCATAAAGTATAGGAAACAATCAGGCGACAGGGGTACTTCCTTTGTCAGCCTTACCCTGATAGCTGAAGAGGTCCCGCAACTCCCTGCCTAGCAAACAGACAGGGGACCATCCGCCGGAGCTTGACCTGGGCTCCGACGGCACCATTTGAGATTTCTGCCCTTCACTGTACAACTCCTAGCAACGGTAGATTACAGCGTGAGTGAGTAGGGGGGCTCATCTCCACGGTGTCGCCAATACCGCCACCAAGATTACTCAAGGTGCCCCGTGCGGGGTCGGACTCACTGCTACTCCATGAGATGGAATCTGAGGCGCCAATTGTGGCGGCCGCGGATTTCGGTTGTTTTCCGCGCATTAAAGCTTCTGTCCTAGTCAACGGTCCTCCAATTCCCGCTCCTTTTCCTGTGAGGGAACGACATGCGTCCGCTCCATTGCGAGGGAAAACTTGCAATAACTAGAACTTCATTCTCTCGGACTAAAACGTGGCTGTCAGTTTCCCTCGCGCGTCGTACTCATTTTACTGTGTGTGTAACATACCAACTCACACCCAACCGCTTGACCCCGGAGGACAGCTGACAGGTCGTACTGAGCCGTCAGACCACCCCGTATGAATATCCCACCAGCACAACGGGCATGCCATCGGTAGCTCCATAAAGGCTAGCTTTGCGTGCACGTGCCCCTTCTACTCGGGCACGCATACTCGGACCAGGCGTTGCCGCTCAAGCCCAATGTGGCTTTGGCAGGCCGGCCTCCTTTTGTTTCTTCAGTTTTTTTGCGGAATAAAGAATTATTAAAAAAACAGCTCAAAGTACGTGAAACGAGGGGAAACAGACAGGGATGGGCGCTGTTCCTGTCTGTTTTCACTCGTGTCCCGTCCTTTGCGCTGTTATTAAGATTCCTACCGAATCGCCCAGCTTCGCTTTCTCTTAAAGCATTATTATTATTATTCGTAATATTATTATTATTATTGTTATTATTATTGTTATAATATACTAATATTACTATTATCATCATTATTGTGATTATTTTTAACCAGCAACCTGTGATGGATGAGTGCTTAGGTTTGAAATACACCAGCGGAAATATTCCGCAGAAAGCCTTTCAAGCGAATAATATTGTGGGTTCCTATCAGCGTTCCAAGCGGGCAGGTTGCTGTTCATCCAGGACGGATTCACAGCTACTAAACAATGCGAAATTTGAAGTGGCAATGGCAGTAGGTAGATGTTCGGCATCATCTACTTTTCCTTGTTTTTACGTCGATTCGAACTTCTTTATATTATCTGCAATCATCTAGTAAAGGTACTATCGCTGTTATCAACCGACTGAGGAACTTGTGAAAGGTGCATCGGTGTTGGCGAGAACAGTTGTGAAAAAGGGTATGGCGATTGCGAGGAGGATCACCGGAGCGGATCCTAGTAAAGTGGCTTCACCGGAATGGAAACCTAGGGGAATGTATTGTTCCACTTTTTACCTTTGAAACATTGGAAAAACTGTGTGTTTCAAGAAGAATAAATGGCGATCACCTTTTCCCTTTGCCTTGATTCGCGTTCTTGAGTGCTGGCCCTTATTTGTCTCAATTCAACGGGCTCCTCATTTCAAATATTGCATGTATAGCGATGACCTTACTTCTGGAAGTCTTGGTGCCATAGCTAGCTTAATACGGCTGAGTGCTGGTCGACTGCTCCCGACACGTCGTATATGCTCTAATCAGGTTCCGGGGGGGGGGGGGGGGGGGGAGAGCAGAGGAAAGAAGGCCCCCTCAACCCCGAGTTGTCGGAGTGGTGCTAGCTGCCACCCCAAACGTAGCAAACAATAAAATAAATATCCAAGAAAGTATCAGACCGGTATCATGGATGTCATGTGTTTGGTTTCCACCCGGCGGGCATATTTTTCTTCAAGTTCTTTTTATCTTTCAAGCATTTCAAAAACTATATCTGGTCTAACAGAAATAAATGATGAATCGCCTTTTTGCCTTTTGCCTTCCTTGGCGTTGTTCACTGCTCACGCGTATTCGTGTCTTTATTCATCCAGCCCCTCATTTTCCATTATGATTCGCTACATACACACAGACATGCATGCATGCATACATATATACGTACATCGTACACCCTTTGTCAAAAGTTGCTAGACCAATTTTGAGCCTACCCGACCACAAAGAACACAAAGAATAAATTTTGCCTTTATTTCTGAAAAAAATATTTTATGACTGTAAGAAAAAACTTCTTTTCTCTAGCTTTCCTGCATTAAACGTTTCATCCTGGCAGGGGTAGTACGCTTGTACACAGAAGTATTTGCGTCCTGCACACTTTCGGCTTCACCTAGAAAATTTTGGCAGGAATTGTACACAGGTAAATACACACACAAATAAACATACATACATACAACCATACATACATACATATTGTTACGAGAACTATTCACACTCTATGTACATCATCAATCTATTTAGACACTTAAAACTGAATGCGAACATTCTGAAGCCAACGAATCTGATGCAGCTCGTGACAGCCTGCCTCTAGGCGACCTGTTCTTCACTTCGATTGCTTGGTGCGACCCACTGATGCGGCGCGTACATATGGAGGGAGTGTACTATGGAGTTTACATACGTCATAGAACTTACAGTGTCTCTCACAGGCACGCCCTGTTGTGACCGCTTGTAGTTGTTGTGGGTGTAGCGTAACTTTAAGCACTAGCAACCACCAACAAAAGTGCGGAAAGAAAACCATGGGCGTCGGAAAGAGGTGTCTCCCTTTCGAAGCCGCACGAGACAAATTGCCCCCTTCCCCTTGCCGTATTATTTCCCAGGCTATACAACGGCTTTGCCTCCTAAAAAATTTCTTGGAGACGTCCATGATAAAGGCTGGACAACAGCGGGCGATAAAGGCTGTGAGGTGAGCCAAATAACGAAAGGGAGAGTGCTTTATAGCACGTTTGTCAAAAAGTATGCCTCGCGCCGTGAAAATAATGAAACACAGCAATTCAGAACCCTTACGATGCCAAGCTGCCGTGGTTTCTGTTTTTTTCCATCTGTCTAATGCGGGGAGGGGAGGCAGCTGGTATGCAGTACAAATGTTCCGAGATAGTTTATCGAACGCTGTTTCACCGAAGCTTTTCCCGTTTGATGAAACGCCATTTTGTGGAGAAACCATTTCACCCTAATACCTTCGTCCGTTTTATTGGAAGTGTGGTTTTACTGCTTCCACACTTATATTCAGTGTTTATTATGTTTTACTGGCTGTTGCCTTAACATAACCTGCCAATAAATTCATCCGATATTCTCGCGGGCGTGCATTACATTGGAACCTGCAGTTATATACTGGCGCATCTTTAACTCCTTTTTGTTGTTTTCGACAACCGCTTTGTTTTATTCCTATTTATTTAAATATTTGTGTCTACTGATCGCTCTCAAGCATGCAAGATTGTATCATTTATAGCATAAAATGTGCCACTATATCCACCTCCGTAGCGTCATGCTCAATATTCCTTAGAGGTGTATCCAGGTATTTAAGTTGGCATTGCCGAATATACGCCTTGCGCCACCGTTAACCCTCACGTGATCCGGAGTCTTGTCGTCGCCAAATTTTTCTAGTCACGTGATCTGCGCGCGATTCCTATATCGACTCTGTGGTGGCCTTTTTTGCGTCCTAAAGGAATATCCTACAAAGAACTCTGAAGCGATTGGTGCTACATGAGTGGATCTGGGAGGGGGGGGGGGGGGGGGGCGGGAGAGATTTGGCGGCGCAAGGGAGGTTGGGAATGTGGCGGTGAGACCATCAGCACTGATTGTTTTGTGCAGCTGCCTTCCCATCTACACCGAATTGCACCGGGTAAATTCTGCTTGACCAACAACAGAACTTTTATTCAGACGGCGCTATTGCTGTTGTGGGGTACATCTGGAACACCGATGGAAAAATGACTTCTAAAAACTAATGAAATAACATCACTCATTACTTTCCTGGAATTTTTTCAGATGTAATTAAATTAACTTAGAAAGTACAGGTTGCCGAGAGTTGTGACGATACATTACTATTACTATGCTAAAGTAATAAAATTACATTGAAATTACTTTAACAAAAATTTCTCGCTCATTCACTACCAACTCATAAACACTTTATTTACACTCATATATATGTGAGTTTGTACAGTTCCAGTGCCCAGAGACTCTCTGGGCACTGAAACTCTACTTGGTCAACTTTTCTTGGTCAACTTTTTATGCCGTAAGGGAAGCGGACCGGCTATATCGTACCCAGAATAATTGGGAAAGTATTAATTTCCACGAAACTACTGACAGGAAGTAATTTATTTCATTAATAAATTACCAACACTCCAAAGTAATTCATTAAATTACTTATTACAGCAAAAACTAATTTGATTACTGTAATTTAATTATTGTAATTTTATTACTGCGAGGCCTGATCGGGAAGCATCTTAATTCCTCCAGCACCAAAGACGCCTTGAAAGGGTGGAATAAATTGAACCAAAACCAAGTTGGACCATAGAAGGTTACACGAACAAGAGGGGAGACAGCCGTCCCTGAACGCGCACCTCTGACACGCACGTACAGCAGCCACAGCACCATGAATAGAGATTTGGGGACTTGGCTAAAAAAAGGTAGAGGGCCTTCATACTTGGCCGTCCTCCTACCAGCAGCGGTGGTGCTTATCTTCGAGGCTAAATAAAAAATTTGTCAAGTATAACTGCTTGTGGTTAGTAACTTACAGTGGTATTCCCAGTTCCTTCCACAGTAATTCCGGCACCACGTAATATAAAGCGTGTGGGCTGAAAGGTTTTAGAAAATGTTCACTGACGCAGTGACATGTCCGGTTTATTTTCTATCCCTTTACATAGCGTCCGCCGAGTTATTTTACCGTCGGTCCTGGTGTGGTCTAAGCGCCATGCTCACAATTTGGCAATGTTAGCGCGTTCAGTGGGGTTGTGGAAGTTGCGGTTATTATTTTTTACCTTCGCAAAAAATAAATTCTTCCTTTTGCGGTGCAAAACGAAAGGAAACAGGGGAACACAGAAAACATTTATTGTCAGAAACGTTATAGTTTTAAACAGGAGCGCCAGGATCGATTGAATACATCTTTGAAGTACGGGTTGCTTCCCTTGTATGAACAAATTGCTTTCGGGATCTCTTGACTTGTATTTTGAACAGCATGATCAGTTACTATGTGTGCTGCCGGGAGGCAAGAATAGCAGACAGGCCATCTGGTACTTGCGCGTATGGCATAGTTTATAATAGTTAAAGTATTACACAGTACACATGAAATAACAATTGAAACAATAAGTTTCTTTTTGTACCTGAGCTTGCTTACAGCCCATACTACGGTCGAGTGCTGTTCTCATTCGGACAAAATTTGCCTTGGCATCAACAAAAACCACTGGATTACCCAGCGCAGAAGAGAAGGCGGGAATAAATGCCGCAGTGCACGTGCGGACGAATTCAGCTGCGGTTCATTGACAAAACGGAGTGAAATACATACACGAGACAGATAATTTGAACATCTCTCTTGTCACTCCGTTACACCCACGTTTTCTTCTGGCCCTTTTAGTAATGTCCGCTGGCAGTCTTGTTCACGTATATATGGCTATATTTTCCGAACTTCTATCCTAACATCAGTGAAAAAAGCAATGTGCGAAGCCTTCCTTTTTGTTTTGTATGGCGTAGCCCTCTGGCGGCCGTCTCTGCGATGAGACGGTTATCGGCGTAACCGAAGAAACCATGGACTAGACAGACGAGTGAAAGAAAATTTTGCCCTTCCACTCTGTGAAGAAGGATGACCTGCAAAGCTGGACGCAGTTTACGGAGTGCTCGAAACAAAACACGTTTGTTGTATCGATGGAGCATACTTCCTAGCCAACTAGCTGAATGAACATCTGAAGGATCCCAGCTTTGTTCTTGCAGACAAACATAGAGATGCCTGTGTCTCTCCCGCGTAATAATCATCTTACTGTTTTTGTGACGCACAAAGCTAATCCGCTCTACCACAAAGGGCTCCGAACAGGTCCGGTTGGGCCGTTCAACGTCCTCGTTTAGACCTCGCACCAGCAGAAGGGACATGTCATCCATCAGTATGGGAAACAAGCCTATAGCTGCTAGTGCACGCGCCTTTTTCTCGCTCCCACTATTCTCCAATACAAACCCGCGCCCGCAGAAACCGGCAACCGCTCATGTGCGCGTGCTTGGAATTGACAGACGCGGTCGAAAATATACCCTGAAAGCTGTCGGAAGAAGCGATTTTAGCTCACGCCGGCGTTCCAAGTTGCTGTTCATCTGGGAGGGATTTGCTGCTAATCGACGAGATAAACTTCAGGCGGTAACGGCAGCGCCAGCAGCTTTCCGTTGTTGTTGCGCCCGTTCGAGTTTGTGTTCAGGCCAACGCTTCAATTCCTGCTCTTCTTCCTCCAAAATGAAGGGCACCCATTCGCCCCATAACGATTTAAAACCTGGAAGCACTTGAGCTCTATTTTCCTGAACAAACTTGTGGCTTTCCGTTTCCTTCCCCCTCGTAGGCATCTTACTGTCTGCGTAAGATATCTGTGTAATTCATCAAACCACACCCGAACGATTAACGACGATAGCCGACGAAGCGCATTGAGCATTGTTATTTCGACATCTATATCTCCCACGAGCACAATCGGTATTTCATCGGTAGCGGCATAATGCCTGGATGCGCGTGCACGCCCCCTTTTTCCACCCGCACAGCGTGCACTCATAAACTGGCAACCGTTGATGGCGCACACTTAGTCGTGAAAGACACAACAGAAATGTCGTTCGGAAGGCCTTCCAAGCTGAAAATGACATGTGGGATCACATCGGCATTCTAATTGGGCAAGGTTTCCTTCAATCGGGAGGGATTCGCAGCTTCTCCGCGAAGTCGAATTTGAGCGGACACAGCGACAGCGGGTTTCGGGCGTTTTAGGGGCAGCCTTTTGGCAGCCATTGGCTGGGCTTCGCTGGAGCGGCGTCTGTTTATGTCCGCGTAACCGAGTGAGCGAACACAGCAGAGACGAAAGAAATACTACGGAGAGGAGCGTCTAGCTAAGCGTGAGGGGGAGTACCACACGTTCGGCTACGGCACCATCTCTCTAACTCCGTTTCTCTCGCACATGCCTAATGCGTCGCCACCAAAAAGAGCCCTCTCCCTTTCACCTTCCGCAGATGCTGTTCCATTGTCCGCTAATATAAACCATGTCATATTTGCGTGGGAGGTTCTAACACGAATGACCACAACATGCTCGCTGCTCCCTTGTGCGAGGCTAAACCGAACCACGTGACATTTGCGCAGGAGTTTCAAACACGATTTCCAACATGCTCGCCGAAGGCTGCGGGGCAGAGTAGCAGCAGAATTGGCGGTGAGCGCGAACACGGGCGGCGCTGCGAAGCGCGCCTCCGTGACGTCAGCTTAGCGATTCTCTCATATGTCGTCTGATTCACCCAGGCTCGCTCTCGCTGCTGTTTCTTCGCGCTCGGTCAATATCTAATGCTTGTCTGCACCAGAATTGGCGTGTGCGTAACTTTTGATCATAATAATAGGCTTAAAATCGCATACACTAGCTCATGGTGTCAGTTTAAGTATAGTTTTGGATACCGCTATGAAAGAAACTTTGCCGACGTCTCCCAATTCCTTGCGAAGTCGGTCCTGTGCGGAGCGCGAAGAGTCGGAGCTAGGGGTCAGCTTCTCTACTAAGCAATCTTTCGAACAAATGGAACTGTCCGCTGGTAATTACCGACAACAGCGAAAATGGAATACCAAAACAAATTCTAGGCCTTTAGGGCTGTTGGCTTTGGCAGAAGGCATTACGATTCCCGGTAATAATATGTGAGGTAAAACAGTTTTTGCAACCTTTCCGAACACTCGAACGTATTGTGCCACATCACTTTACGATGTCAAGGCATGAAGGTTTGCCGACATGCACTATGGGCCGAGAGAACTGCAGGTTGAGTTCCAAATAACCCCCTGAGTATATATGCGCGTGCTGATTTTATACCACGAATCTAACCAGTATGGAAATTTATTGAGCAAAACGAGTCTCATCTACGTTAAAGATACAGTAACACTGTTTGTTCAGACCTGGAGGGATATTTCGGTACGTTTTCCACAGCCATATCTTCCAGATATTCGGATATGCGTTATTGTAAAACTGCACTCTAGATGAGGAGGAGAAAACTTTATTCAAAATTAAATCAAAGTGGTTAGTGGACCGGGTCCTCAGTCCAGGACAAGAGAGTAAAAGTAGTTTTCTTCAATTCACAGAACGCCATCCCGAGTAGAATAGGATTTGTTCTTTGCGCGATGAAGGGTTCGAAAGCAATAAAGAGCGGCTTGGAGTTATTCATCGGTTTCGATTCTTGTAATATATGCAGGTATACTATTTATAGCGTTAGTTAGCGAGTATATCTTGCCTTCAACACCGTAATCATGTCATCATTGTTCGAGTTGAGAGTCAGTTCGTTATGATAACAATGGTTACAATCGAAATTCGGAGCACAAAAGCCGCCTTCGTGTACTGTGGACAACGTTGTTTAGGGCGCGATCGCGCTGTTGTAGCACAAACCTTCTCATTGTATTTGCATGTGAATAAACAAAGCACGCTGCGGATATGCACCTCCTTGCACGCAGCCGTAATGAAAGCCAATTTGTGAAGAAGGAAATGTGTGCCATAAAACATGAAGCAAACATTCACACGATCTTTGTGAGCCTCCCAAACATCTCCAAACCTCCTAATAAGACGTTTGTGACGGTGCAGAAAATTAATGCGTCGGGCAGAAAAAAAAGCAAGAAACATTCATCGATACAAGGCAACAACAACGAAATAAATAGAAGACAGCCGTTTTATTACCTGCTGTGCGATGCGCGTGTAGAGGCCGCTGCTTGGTACGTAGCATTAGACTGTTGAGTCTTCATAAGAGCATCTCAAAAATACTGCAGGGAAGCCTACGTATTTTGAATACTTATAGAGAAGCACTGATCGCTGATCCTCGCGAATAAGCTAGAAAAGACGAGTTACACACAATCTTCTGACCGATGCCCTGAAGAAAGTGTTTCTCCATCTCCTCGTGTGTTGCTAACTTGTGGAAGATACAGCTTCAAATAATTCAGATGCGTCAGAAGCTGGCAAAAAAACTGAATCACTAGAACCACGCTTTTCAACGCACTACAGCAACAAAGCGGGCGATTTCTAGCACAGACACTGCTGCTCTCACAAGCGGAGTGTAGCACACGACAGCCGCGCGAGTCCCTAAGCCGACGTCAGAGCCAGGGGGCGCCACCAAACATATCTAGCGCACGCCGCCGTGCGTTTGCTGATCAAGCGAACACTTGCTAAGATGCAGTAGAAATGCACCGTGACCAAGATGACCGCGCTGCGCACAAATTTCTTATTAAGGAGTCTGATAATCGTCAGTGCATTTTTTACGCGCATCGGTGCTTCTGTTTATTTTTCGCAATCATCTGATAACCGCACCACCGCCGTTAGCTGCCGACTGCGCAACTTGCCAATGGGGCATCGGTGGAGGCGAGGGGGAAAATAGCTGTGAAAGGGGGCCGGCGATGGTGAGGAGGATCACCTGGGCTGTGTCAAGTAAATCGATCACAACGGAATGAAAGCCTTGGTGGGGTTAGACATATACTGCTTTGCAGTAAAACAGAAAAGCTTAGTCATGATCAACGTCCTGTTGTTCTTCGTGTGATACGAGCGTGGAGACACAAAGCGCGGTTTGGTAGAAAGAGCAAGCAGCGGCATGGAGAGAACGCTGCTCCAAACCACCCAACTATCGCATCGCCCCATGTACAAGGGCCAAAGAAATCACTTTTCGATGGTTGAGCTAGCAACAAATGAGGCATTGCAGGCATTGCAGAGGGAGGGAAGGAGACCCCGCACTTTCTCTCGAAAACGTGGAGGAGCATCTTTTGAAGGGGGAGACAGCGTAACTTAGCCATCATGATGTGCTAGCTCTGGACTACACCACCGCGCGACACAGACGCATTCACCGAAACATTTGGTAATGTGAGCTTATTGTTTCCCATTTATACCAATTAAACTTGTTAGTCCAGCGAGTTTGAGAATTGCGATGAAGATGACATAACCTTTATAATCGCTATTGATCAGAAACAGTTCCTACTTTCGCCTTTTGTAGTACCTCTTAAAACACAACCGAATTGGTCTTCACCAATTTAGAAAACGGAGTTCCATTCGTGGCAAGCAGTGCGCAAAAAGTAAACATCCCCCTCGCGAGGGGCACGATCAAATGCAGAGCATGTCCGCGGGGGGCGCGCCTGCAAGTCGTATGGATTACGTATTGGTTGTTGTTGTTGTAATTGTTGTCTTCCAGCGTAGACATTGTCAATGAAGTCGATGGTGAAACGTGAAACTTGCCGTGAACCCCCTGCCGCGGCTATAACGAAACGTGGAGCGGCTATGACGCAACGTGGCGCGGCTATGACGCAACACAATCCGACACAATCCACTTTAATCCAATCCAATCCAAATCCAAACCAATCCAATCCAAGCCAAGCCAAGCCAAACCAAGCCAATCCAATCGAATCCAATCCAATGCCCCTCGCGAGAGAGTGTTATAGCGCCGAAATCGCGCCACCACACGAACGCGTGATGTTGACGTCACGATCACGCCAAAGATGTTAGCGACCGGAGCGCGCGCGAACGACATATGTCGTTTAAGCGCGAACCGACCGCGGCGAGAGAGCGCGATGCGAGCGCCCCCACCAGTTCTTGCGCGCGAACCAACTGTTGCTCAGCGCGAATCCAACGCGGCGAGAGAGGGTGTTGCGCACGTCCCCACCTGTTGTGCGCCCGAACCGAACGCGGCGAGAGAGGGTGTTGCGAGCGGAGAGAAGGGGAGGAGGACGCGGGGGAGAGGGCGCACCTGTGGCCTACGTTTGAATGAGTCAAGGATATAAGGCGCGTCCGTAACCTTCCATTCTGTGTCGGCTTTCTGGCCCAGTGGGTAGAGCACAATGTACCTTGCATTCCGCCCGCAGAGTCGTGGAGTCGAAACCTGGAGCCGTAAGTATTGTTTTTTTATAAAGTGTAGGGGGAGCGATGCGGACTACGGACGTCAACGTGGGTGACATCGTGAGTTACTGAAATGCTCTGCATTTAAAAAATCCACCTCGGTCTCTTTCTCGGCAGTCCTTACCTACACTTTTAGCGGGGTTAATTTTTGTAATATTCGGCACTTCTAGTGCGTACAACTTAAAAAAAATGTTCTCATTTGTTGGACCGACTGCAGCTGCTTCAAAGAGACAAAAAAAGGAACTGGATATTACGATTCTCTAGCCCCGAATGTCGGCTGCTGAAGGAGCCGAGTAAGCAGACGTGGAGCTAGTATGCAGTTTCAAGACAGGACTGTTTATTTTCCAAAGATGCGTGCGCCGTGAGCTTTCCCCGGCGAGGGAAAGAAGGGGAACCCCGGCGTCCTTCAAAACAGAGACGAGAAAGGCCCCCCGAGCAAGCAGACCCCAAAGGCACCAGGACCAATCCCTAAGCCGCGGTGGCGCCACCAGTACGTGACTTCAACAAAGGCGCACTGTCGTCGAGCCGGCCGCAGACCGGGGAGAAAGGAATGCGCGCGAGTGCCGAGCGGCTTCCGCTACAGAGGCTCCCCCCCTAGATTGCGGAGCTTTTAAAGAAAGGCAGCAGTTACCGGCTGAATGGTGAAAGGTCAGAGTCCACTGGTTATCAGCGGGCTTGGCGGGCTTGAGCGGGCTTGGCGCGGTCGACGGCGATGACTTCTCGGTTTCCCCGCACGTCTATTGTGATGGTCTTGTTAGTACGACCCAAAACTTTGAAAGGGCCCTTGTATGGCGGAGTGAGGGGCGGCTTCGTTGCGTCGTGTCGCACAAACACATCTGTAGCTGATTCCTTGTCAGGAAATGTTAAAAGGTTTCTGCTGCGGGCGATGCAAGGTGCTGTTGGTTTGAGTTGCGCAAGCCATGCGCGCAGCTTCTCGATGTGGTCGGAGGTTGCTGGGGCGGAAAGTGTCTGGTCGGAGAATCCCACCGGGAGGTGCACTGTTGAGCCGTACACCATTTCCGCTGCGCGGAAGCCGAGGTCTTCTTTCGCCGTGAAGCGTAGGCCAAGAAGAACTAGCGGGAGCTGTTCCACCCAGTGATGGCGATCGAGTTTCGCTGTAAGTGCTGCTTTGGGTTGCTGTGCAAGTGCTCCACCATTCCGTCGCTGGCGGAGTGGCAGACGGTTGTATGCTGCAGCCTCGTACCGAGGAAGGTCGAAAGCGCGGAAAAGACGTTGCTCTGTAACTGCCGTCCCCCGTCCATTGTTATTCGTGCGGGGCAGCCAAAGCGGGATACCCATGTCTGAATAAAGACCTGCGCGACCGTCTCAGCTTATATGTCCGCAATTGGTGTAGCTTCGGGCCATCTGCTTCATCTATCGGTGCATGTGAGCAGGTACCTGAAACCTTGGCATGGCGGTAGCGGTCCAACCAGATCGAGGTGGACATGGTCAAACCGCGACTCAGAAGACCGAAATTCCCGCAGTGCAGCCCGAGTGTGGCAAGTCACCTTCACTTGCCGACACGTTTCACATGTCCGAGCCAAAAGTCGCACGTCCGTGTTGACGCCGGGCCAAACAAAGCGTTCAGTTATCGGCCGCTGGGTGGCGCTGACACCTGGGTGGCTGATGGAGTGAAAAGTGTTGAATACCACTCGACGAAAATTCACTGGGACGGAAGGTATGGGGTTGCCTGGGAGTTATCGCAGGTTATCGTGCCCTGGACGTAGGGAAGTGCGACATCCGAAAGCACAAGTGAAGATCCCCCACCTTTCAGCCTCGTCAAGTCCGTATACTCCCGCTGGGCCGCGGCCACCATCTCGAATTCCAGGACTTTTGTGCCGTAAGTGTTGACGCGAGACAAGGTGTCGGCTGCTTCGTTTTTGACCCCGGGAACGTGGCGGTTGTCTTTAGAAAACTCAGAGATGAATGAGAGCTGACAAATTTCCATTTCTGAGTAGGAGGAACTGTTGTTGTTGAATACGTAGGTGAGGGGCTTGTGGTCTGGCAAGATGTAGAACTCATGACCTTCGAAGAAGTAGCGGAAATGCCTAATAGAACAATAGATTGCGAGCATTTCCCTTCCAAAAGTGATGTATCGTACTTCTGCCGACTTCAGGAGTTTCGAAAAGAAGCCCAGTGGCTTCCACTGTGCACCCTCCTGTTGCTGCAGCGCTGTTCGGACCAATGTGGAGGAAGCGTCCACCATGAGGCGTGTAGAAGCGTCAGGCAGTGCATGAATGAGAAGGGTAGCCGCGGCCAGCTCGTCCTTAGTTTTCTGGAAAGCGTTCTTGTGTTCGTCAGACCGACAAAATTCTGGTGCCTTTTGGTCGCCTCGGCGCAGCAGGTGGGTAAATGGCTGGAGTACTCGAGCCCAAGGCGGAATGAACCGCCGGTGGAAGTTTAAGAGCCCCAGGAACTCGGTAAGCTTGCGGAAAGATGTTGGAGAAGAAAACTTCTTGACGGCTACCACCCTCGATTCCAATGGCATAATGCTTTCACCCGTGATGTGGTGACCGAGGAAGTTGAGAGCGTCGACAGCAAACACGCGCGTTTGAGGTTTTAACATCAGACCATGCTAATCGAGACACTGAAAGAGCTCGCGGAGGTGCTGTTCGTGCTCGCTAGGAGTCTGCTGGCCACCAAAATGTCATCCAGGTAGACAAAGCCGAAAAGAAGACCCCGCGTGACTTCATCCATGAACCTTTGAAAGGTCTGTGGTGCATTTTGCAAGCCGTAGGGCATACGGACAAACTCAAACCGGCCGAATGGAGTTGCTAGGGCTGTTTTTGTTATGTCCTCCGGTTCGACGGGTATTTGGTGGTATGCCGCTGCGAGGTCGATCTTGCTGTATATTTTTGTACCAGACAGTGTCGCACTAAAATCGTGAATGTGTGGCAGAAGATACTGGTCCGGCGTTGTCGATGCGTTCAAGGCTCTGTAGTCACCGCACGGGCGCCACTCGTCCCCGTCGTCTTCAGGCACCATGGGCAGCGGCGATGAATGGTTGCTAGACGAACGGCAAACAACTCCTAGCTGCAGCATATGTTTGAACTAACTGAGTGCAGCTTCAAGCTGTTGCAGAACAGCCGTCGAGGCCGGGCGGTGACTGGCGGTGGCTTGCCGGGTGGTGACGATGTGGTGCGTCACGTTATGTTTCATTGGCTGTTCCGTGTTGCGGGGCTTGGTGAGAGAAGGGAATTCGACCAGGATGTAGTGGTAGGCAGATATTGGCTGGAAGGCGCAGGTGCCAGATGAGCAGATGTTTGACTCCAAAACCACGTACTTTGAGGGTTGTGTTGTTATCCTTGAGACAACGGTCACGTGCGCTCACATCCAGGTTGACGTGGCTGAGAAAGTCTGCTCCCAGTATGGCGAAATTAACGTCCGCTACCACGAAGACCCAACGAAACTAGCGCCTGAGTCCAGCGTCTATTGTCAGCGAGCGGAAGCCGTACGTAGCGATGGCAGTGTTGTTCACCGCCTGCAGCGACCATATGTTCTTGCTACGTCGGCGATTCTCGGGGGTCACCGGGACAATAGAGATTTCGCCTCCGGTGTCGACTAGCAGGGGCGCGTTGCTTACTCGGTCGACTACGAAGAACAGGCGGCTGGGTGGAGGGCCGATGTCAGAAGCCGCCGTTAACGACTGGCTGGAGCGTTTCCCGGAAACGAGCAAGGTTGAGTGCAGCGGCTAGCACCCGTGCCGAAACGACGGTGGTACCAGCAAACTCCGTCCTGTCTATCTCGCGACTGCCTTCTCTGGGAAAAGCCTGGCTGTCTTGAAAGGGATCGGCTGTGTCGTTGCTGGCCCGGTTGGGGATCCCCTGACAGCAAAAGTTGCTGCATGGTCCCTGTAAGGTTTTGCAGTTTATCCTCAAGGCGCGACAGTCGATCTGGTTTTTCATGTGTTCTTGCAGCAGCTATGGGCGCGAAGTTTGAAGCAGAGTATTCCGTGATGCGATCGGCAAGTTGCGGGAGTCGATCAAGAGACGTCCATCTCATCTGAACCCGCGAGAACTACGCGCACCGACTGGGGCAGCCGTTGCAGAAAAGTTCACGAAGAAGTTGGAGCTGGCTGTCCTGACTGGCGTGCACATCGAGTAGTTGCCGCATCCAGTGCAGCAGTTGGTATGGTCGTTGGTCGCCCAGCTCTTCCTGACATAAGAGCTGCTGAGGTGTGCTCTCTTCAGGCGCCTCGAGGCGGGCCAGCACCGTCTTCTTCAGGGTCTCGTATTCCCCTTGTGGGGGGGAGGGTGAAACCAAAATGTCGTCTATAGCGTCGGCGATCTCTGGGGGCAGGGCTGCGACGACGTGAAGGTACTTCGTCGACTGCGAGGTGATGTGCCGGAGCTGAAAACGGGCCTCCACTTGGCTGAACCAAACTCTTGGATTATTACCCCAAACATTTGGTAGCTTCTGTTCTCTGGCGAAGACTGCAGGCGTGGAGGCAGCAGCATTGTGGTCGGAGCTCATCGCGGCGTGTTCGTTGAAGCGTTGTTTGGGTCACCAATTTTGTAGCAGCCCGGAATGTCGACTGGTGAAGAAGCCGAGAAAGCAGGCGTGGAGCAGGTTTGCAGTTTCAAGACAGGACTGTTTATTTTCCAAAGATGCGTGAGCCTAGAGCTTTCTCTGACGAGGGAAATAAGGGGAACCCCCGCGTCCTTCAAAAGAGAAACGAAAACGGGCCCATCTCCCCGCGAGGAGGACTCGAATAAATATGTCGCATAGGGGGTGGGTGCTTTGAGTTAACGTTTAGTGTTTGGGGAGTTGGTGGTAGTGAATGCGTTGTATCAGCAGCTTCTTGACGTAGTTTGAATGAGTCAAGGATATAAGGCGCGTTCGTAGCCTTCCATTCTGTGTCGGCTTTGTGGCGCACATGTACGTTGCGTTCCGCCCGCAGGGTTGTGGGGTCGAAACCAGGCGCCGGTAAGCATTATTTTTTTATATAGTGTAGGGGGAGGGGTGCGGACCTGTTGTTGAGAGCGAGGAGGGTAGCGTGATGCGGGAGAGGAGGAGTGGGGGAAAGGGCGCACCGGGAACGGCTGTTGCGGACGCCGAGGCACGGCAACGCCTGGTGACATCGTGAGTTAAAGAAATGCTCTGCATTTAAAAGGCCCCCCGAGTGAGCAGACCACAAAGGCGCCAGGACTAATCCCTAAGCCGCGGTAGCGTCACCTTTACGCGTCTTCAACAAAGGCGCACTGTCGTCGAGCCGGCCGCAGACCGGAGAGAACGGAATGCGAGCGGGTGCTGAGCGGCTTACGCTACACTCCCTAATGCGATATCTGGGCGTAGCGGCAGTGCGCTGAGGCAGCACTCACTCGTGGGTTCTCTGAACGACGGTTACAATCGTGAGGCAATCTCCTCCTTTGCTTTCTTTCATCGTTGGATTTTTTACTGCAAAGCAGTATACCTCTAACCCACCAGCGTTAAACCCGGTGTCATTGATTTACTCGACGCGGCTCCGGGGCTGCTCCTCACCACCGCCGGCCCCCTTTTCACAACTATTTCCCCCTCGCCTCCACTTATGCCCCATTGACAAGTTGCGCAGTCGGCAGCTAACGGCGGCAGTGCGGGTATAAGATGATTGCGAAAAATAAACAGAAGCACCGATGCGAGTAAAAAATGCACTGACGATTACTACACTCCTTATTAAGAAATTTCGGCGCAGCGCAAGATCCAGTCTCCTTCTACATGGTGCCTTTCTGCTGCATCTTAGGAAGTGTTCGCCTGATCAGCAAATGCACGGCTCCGTGCTCTATTCTGCTGCTACTCTTCCCCGCAGCCTTCGGCGAGTATGTTGCAAATCGGGTTTGAAATTTCACGTGGTTCGGATTTGCCCTGCACAAGGCAGCAGCGAACATGTTGTTTCCATTCGTTTTTGAACCTCCCGCGCATATGTCACGTGGGTTTGATTGGCGGAGAATGGAAGTGTCGGCGTAAGGTGTCAGTGGGAGGGCGCTTGATGGTTGCGACGCATGGGACATGTGCGATAGAAAGGCAGTGAGAGAGATGGCGCCATAGCCGCGCGTGTCGTACTCCCCCTCACCTTTCGCTAGACGCTCCTCTCCGTAGTGTTTCTTTCGTCGCTGCTGCGTTCGCTCACTCGGTTGCGCGAAAAAAAAAAACAGATGCCGCTTCAGCGAAACCCAGGCAACGGTTTCCAGAACGCTGCCCCCTAAAACGAGCGAAACCCGCTGTCGCCATGTCTGCTGAAATTCTACTTCGCCAAGAAGCTGCGAATCCGTCCCGGTTGAAGGGAACCTTGGCTATTCGGAATGCCGATGTGAGCCCACATTTCATTTTCAGCTTGCAAGGCCTTGCGAACGACATTTTTGCTGGCGTCTTTCACGTGTAAGTGTACGCCATCACCGGTTGCCAGTTTATGACTGCACGCTGTGCGGGTGGAAAAAGGGGGCGTGCACGCGCATCCAGGCATTATGCCGCTACCGATGAAATACCGATTGTGCTCGTGGGAGATACAGATGTCGAAATTACAATGCTCAATGCGCTTAGTGGGCTTTCATGGTTAATCGAGTGGTTCAGGTGTGCGTTGATGTGTTACACAGATATCTTACGCAGACAGTAAGATGGCTACGAGGGGGAGGGAAATGGACCGCCAAAAGTTTGTTCAGGAAAATAGAGCTCAAGGGCTCCCAGGTTTTAAATCATTTTGGGACGGATGGGTGCACTTCGTTTTGGAGAAAGATGAGCAAGAGTTGAAGGGTTAGGCCGAACACAAACTCGACCGGGTGCAAACACAACGTAAAGCTGCTGGCGCTGCCGTTACCGCCTTAAGTTCAGCTCGTCGATTAGCAGCGAATCCCTCCCAGATGAACAGCAACCTGGAACGCCGGCCTGAGCCAATATCACTTCTTCAGAGGGCTTTCATGGTATATTTTCGATCGCGTCTGTCAATAGAAAGCACGCGCACATGTGTGGTTGCCGGTTTATGCGGGCGCGGGTTTGTATTGGAGAATAGTGGGAGCGAGAAAAAGGCGCGTGCACTAGCAGCTATAGGCTTGTTTCCCATACTGATGGATGACATGTCCCTTGTGCTGGAGCGAGGTTTAAACAAGGATGTTGAAGGACCCAACGGGACCTGTCCGGAGTCCTTAGTGGTAGAGCGAATTAGGTTTGTGTGTTACAAAAACAGTAAGATGCTTATAACGCGGGAGGGACACAGGCAGCTCTATGTTTGTCTGCAAGAACAAAGCTGGGATCCTTCAGATGTTCATTCTGCTAATTGGCTAGGAAGTATGCTCCATCGCAAATACAACAAACGTGTTTTGTTTCATGCACTCTGTAAACTGCGTCCAGCTTTGCATGTCATCCTTCATCACAGAGTGGAAGGGCACTAATTTTCTTTCACTCTTGTGTCCAGTTCATCGTTCCTTCGGTTACGCCGACAACCGGCTCATCACAGAGAGGGCCGCCAAAGGGCTACGCCATAAAAGAGAAAAAGAAAGGTTTCGCACATTTCTTTTTGTGTTTTTGTCGACGTAGTGGGGCCAAGTCGCATACGCGCCGCGCATGTGTAGTGTTTGCCTCTGCCTGTGTAGGCTAGCTGTTTGTACTTTTTTTGTTGTGGATATTGCACAGTCGCTTGCGGAGGGGCAACTTTTGCGCAAGGGAGAGAGAGAGAGGATGGTTTAATGATACTGACGAGGTTTGTCCAGCAAAAAGCCTGACATGCTACGTCTGGTGTAAAATGGAACGAGTGAGAAAAGAAACAAAAAAAACAAGAAAATAAAAATAAAAGGAAGAAGGGAAGATAGACAGAAAGAAAAGTCAGAAAAAGAAAAAAAGGATGGTGAGAATTGGAGTCGCAAGCAAGTTCAGTAGTTCGGCATAAAAGGAAGTGTTGAAGTATACTCGAGGAAAAGTTGGCTTCAAGTTGAACAGAGTTCTGAGACCACGGAGTAGTCTCTCGGGAACGCGGCACATTCAGCGTTACCATAGCAGCCATGCTGAAGACATACACACGCGAAATGTTCACTTTGACATTCCACAGAGGTTAAGAGTTTAAAGATGAGGAACGCGGTTCTATATCACACGCGTCACCGATGATATAGAATGTCACGGGTGTCACGTATCACCGATGATATAGGGCCAGTGTATATCATGATAGTCATTCCTAGCTAGAAATGCAGGTGCTGCTTTTAATATTTGTACCAGTAGCTCTGTATAATGCATCAGTAGTAAATCTACCTCTTCAGCGTTTTTTTATCAGTACGGTCGGATCATGGCTCGAGCGGGTTCAAGTGTACTGAACGCGTGGTGTTTGGATGAAGACGGGAGATGTTTGTGACGGTGTATTGTTAACCGTCTGCATTACTTCGGAATCCAGTACGTGCCAACTGCGCTTATCCACTCGGAAAAGCGCTTGAATTATCCGGATAATTTGATACAAGGGTGGACACAATTGCACATGCAAAAAAACACTTAAGCTACACCGAGTGAATTAGGCTTGATTTTGCCTTGGCGCTTGTACGTCCTGTAATTACTTCTATTCACTTCTCTCTTATATACGATAGATTATTTCCTGAAAGAAAATTTGTTGCTTAGGGCAAGCGTGCCGGGCTGCATTTCACTAGGAAAGTCGTGAAAGAATACTGATTCAGCCTATGTATCTTTGAAAAGGCACAAGAAAAGACGCGCGCCAAGGTTGAACTGTAAACGAACAATAAATTGAAGTGCTCCCCAGAACAATCATCTTTTTCACCGTGTTTATATTTCCTGTTGCCTTTTCAGAAATTAGCGTAGAACAACTAGTCAAGCTCTGTTTTTCCATGTGGACGCTTTGGGGTTCAGCGTAGACACAGTATATGTGCGACGATTATTCTAATGCACTGATGCAATGTGGATTTATGTAAAGAATAGTTTGACATCCACCTAAACGCAACTGTACGGCTACAAAGGAAAGCTACCAGCTTTCTCGGAAACTTCGCAGTTGAAGAAAAATTCGTGCTGGTCCAGGACGAATTTTTTTTTCTTAAACTGCGAAGTTTCTGAGAAAGCTGTTAGCTTTCCTTTGTAGCCGTACGGCTGCGTTTAGGTGGATGTCAAACTATCCTTTACAGAAACTTACTCCACCTTGGGGATTTCCCCTAAATCTGGTCGATTAATGTGGATTTATTGCTGAACGCAACAGCAACCATGAAGTACTGAATTTATTGCTGTCTGCATAAATTTGCATCGTATAACTTGTTGAGTATTCATGGAATAAAATATATTGCGCAAAAAATGATCAATCTCAGTTACTCAATTTAATAGCTTCATATGAGCATATTCACATAGGTATATCAATGCATGCTACCTACCTGTGCACGTACTATTTTGGTAGCGTGTACTGTGTACATCGCTATCCAAATCGACGGCATCAAGATCACGCCGACGGACAAATGCCGAATCCTCGGGCTTAACATACAAGATTACGGAAAGGCACACGCCGCCGTAGATAAAATTAAGAACAGTGCTAAGAAGATACTTGCGATGCTGCGAAGAGTCACCACCCGGAACAGAGGCCTGAAGGAGGACGACGCCCTCAGGCTAGTACAAGCGTTCATAATATCAAGAATTACATATTCGGCACCGTATCTCAATCTCAACAAGACCCAGAAGACTACACTTGACACCATCATCCGAAAGACTACACTTGACACCATCATCCGACTACACTTGACACCATCATCCTAAGCAGGCCCTCGGCTTACAGATATACTCGTCAACCCAGCGCTTACAAGCCATGGGCGTACATAACACGGTTGACGAGCTCATCGAGGCCCACCTATCCAGCCAGCGTCTCCGCCTGAGCCAGACAATTCCCGGCCGCGCGGTGCTGGACAAGATAGGATGGCGCAAAGAACAGGCAACAATCAAGACCACCATACCAACAGAATGGACGACGACCTTAAAGACCAAGCCCCTACCCCGGAACATGGCCCCGGGCAAGGACGGCGGTAGGATGCAGGCTCGAGCCAAAGCAGTGTCCCAGCAACTACAACAAGAAAATGGAGTGCTCTACGTAGACGCCTCTCTTGTGAAAGGAAGCAATCGCGCAGCGGTGGTGGTCACCGATGCAGAACAACTCATCAACAGCGCGGCAGTAAAGACTAAGGAGCCCACGACAGCGGAGGAAGTGGCCATAGCCCTGGCGCTCGTTCAACCGGGCGTCGGGGTGGTGGTCACTGACTCAAAGAGAGCCTACAGCGGTTTCAGCAAGGCGGCGATCTCCTCAGAGGCAGCCACAATACTATCGAAAAAGAGGGCACCGGGCCGAGCCATAGAGCTCACATGGGTGCCTGCCCATACAAAGGTAGCCGGCAACGTCATCGCTGACTACCACGCCCGAGCAATCACCCTCCGGGCAGGGCAGGACACGGACACCCCAACTCCGGCACTCACATATAAAGAAATTACGAACGAATACAAAGACGAGCGGCGTACCCTCCCCGAGCCACACCGCACCCTGACCAGGGAGCAACAAACAATACTCAGGCGCATCCAGGCGGGGTCACTAGCCCACCCCGTCCTGTTGCATACATTTTACCCTGAACACGAGGGGGACCGCTGCCCATTCTGTAAAACAAACAGCGGCACGCTCGCACACATACTGGCGGAGTGCACTGAACTCAAGGCCCCTATACCCCCCACCCTCCCTCCACCCCCCCTACCCCACTCCACGAGCGATGGGAGACCTTGCGGTCCAGCCCCGCCCTGCCGACCCAGCTCGCGCTGACGGCCAGGGGCCAGGAGCTGCTGACCCAATACGGTTCCCGCGACCTGGGAACCGCTCCGTCTGGCGTCCGAAAACGCCTCCAGCTCAAATAAAGTTATTACTACTACTACTACTATTTCGATGCAGTATGCAGCAGTTTTAATGTCTTAAGAGTATTTTTTTCTCCTCCACTGTGACACGGCAGTGACGTATATCGATCCTAGCGGTGCATGCTCGTGTGAATTACTCTTCCCTGGCTTCTTCTACGACATCCACCTGTTGCATAGGCAGCGCTAGCAAAAAAATCTAAAAGAAGCTGCCCGCTAACATAATTTCATTTTGATATCTAATCGTTTCCATAATTTGTAATATACCGAGCGAAGTTTCAACAGTGTGGACGAAATGGAGAGGGGACAGAGGGGGAATGCACGGCACTCAGGCTGTGAAGGTGGTTGGAAAGCAAAGCTTTAAACGACACCTACAACAATTGCCCATGCGACGTCACTTGAATTCCCACACGTGGGTCTACAGAGAGTGAAACCAAAGGTTATGCCAGCCGTTACCTGAAATTCACGGGGCGGCGGCGCCCCGACCGCAGCAGCAGCGCCAGCCACGGCCGGTTGGAGCAGCGGATGTCGCTGTTGTAGCCCGGCCGTGAGTCGGGAGAAAGAAAACGTGGAGGAGCATCTTCCAAAAGGGGAGACAGCGGAACTTAGCCATCATGATGTGCTAGCTCTGGACTACACCACCGCGCGACACAAGCGCAGTCACCGAAACATTTCGGCATGTGAGCTTATTGATTCCCATTTATACCGATTTAAGCTTGTTATTTTAGCGAGTTTGAGAATTGCGAGAAAGCTGACAGAACTATTATAATTGCTATTGATCAGAACCAGTTCCTACTTTCGCCTTTTGTAGTACCTCTTAAAACACAACCGAATTGGTATTCACCAATTTAGAAAACTTAGTCCCATTCGTGGCAAGCAGTGCGCAAAAAAGTAGCGTTTCTCTAGTGGCCAGATTCCTGTATGTGGTTTGTACATTTCGTTTTCCCGAACTGCAAACCAATCCCTAGCGTATGTTAGCCACACGACCACTTAATTCCCTCGGGTGCGGTGGTGTCGAACAAGTTAATCAAGCCGTGCGAAGGCAGCGCGCAATGGACGTATAGCTGCGCCAAAATAGGCCCAAAACAACCGTCGCTAAAGCAAGCGACACAGCCGTACCACCGACACCTCCGCCGGTGAGCCGGCACTTCCGCGCGGGGAACGCTGGGTAAATTTGCCGCGCCACCTACAGTGTGCTCTGTGTGTGAGACCCACGCCACCCCCTCCCCCATCGCCCCCGCCACCTACTCCACCGCTTTGGGAGTTTGTTGTCCCGCACGCCGCGAAAGAACCGTTAGGTGGTAGAGCTAGAAAGATTTGCTTTAAAGTGTGCGTGTGCGTGTGCGTGTGCGTGCGCGTGCTCGTGCGTGCGTGTGTATGTGTGTGTGTGCGTGCGTGCGTGCGTGCGTGCGTGTGTGAGAGACAGAGAGAGAGAGACCGAAACAACACCTTCCCCCCCCCCCCCTCGCTAGCTACGTCCTGGCGCAGATCTCCCCTCCCATCATATAGTGGGATTAGCTCACCCTACAGATCCGGCTATGTGCCACACCTTTGCGAGATTACTGGACGAGAGGGAACTAGGAGAAATCAGTCGCCTGAGTCCTGGGATGCATTTCCACCGAAGTTTTACACTCAAGGCTCTGTAACCCTAAGTTTTTTTTGCTGGAAGATCGCACAAATCCTTCATAGACATGTGCTGAGGCTTTTGTTGGACGACAAAAGGCGGGATCTTTTTGTTAAGAAATCAAACTTTGAAGCTGGCATTTGACAGCCGAGAAGAGCTTGTAAATATTGAATCTCAGGGCTCCGAAGGCACTCCCTCGTTCGTTTTTAAATCTCTGGCTCGTCCTCCAGCCTTCCAGTTCTCCTTTTGCTGAATGCACAACAATGAGCGCGTCACACAGTACAGTGTATTTACTCCATGAAATGAACTCCAAGTCGACTTGGTACAATGCACTACAAAAAACCGGTGTGTTGCCTGTAAGTAGTCCTTGAACGCCTTCTCAAACGAGCCGCAGTCGACGAAGGCCGAGCCGACTCTGAAGTGCCCGACTCGGCCATAGTCCTCTCCTAAATCTTAAGAACTTGTAGGTGAAAAAATTGGTGCCGGATCATAGCCAAGCTACAAATCGACGCATGAGAAACAGCCGCAACCGCTTTACCAAGGCCACGAGGCCATGACCGCAAGAAACAGCGGAACGCAAACGCCAGAAAAAACAACAACCTGGGTACACGCAACGTTTATATGTGTCTATAAACCCCGAACTCACGCTCTATTTGCACTGACATAAGGCCGGATGAGTGTGAACAATTTTAAAATTATTCGCTCTAGGAGTGCGGACAATTTCAAAAATTATTTAGGTGTGCGGGTAGGGCCTTACATGCCGCGTCCTGAGTTGTGGATCGGTGGAGTAGACTGCTGGTAAAATATAAACTGCTGTTAAGTGGGTGGCAGTGGAACCGCCACCTTAAGGATGAAACACAGCGACCTACACGCTAAACTTTAGTGTGACGGAGAGTTTTGTGGAGAAGCTTCCACACCTGTGGGCCGTTGCAGGAAGCAACATGAAGGTGGTGCGGCCATCGAGCTGATGGGATGATTAGCGTCACAACAAATTCTTTTGGGCACAATCTACACCTGCTACCATTCCAGGGAGTAGCACAGAGATAATAGACCTTTCAGCGTATGGAGACCTCGCGCCCACTTCACCACTACGCCAGGCAAAGAAATAAAACGCAAGGGAAACACGCCCATGAAATCTGATGGCGGGGGTTACCCGTTAACCCAGAGCTTTGTGAGGGAACTGGCGCTTACCGTAGAAGGATTTGTCGTTTAATTGCAAATATATGTAAACGTTTTTCCGTGGCTAAGGAGAAGCTCGTAGCTTTGCTCTCCGAAAAAGTTTCGATGTTGGTTGCTTTCCGGAACGCGAGGCCAGACTCGATTCTTACGATGTTCAGCCTAATTGGCGACTGGGCGAGTAGGTTTTTGATGGGTAACTCAGGGGACTAAAAGGGGAATTGTAGGTTGCCGAAACGATGGGCTGTCTATATAGCGGGGAACCAGCCCGTCATCGCAGCGTGCGGTGATAAATGACATTCAGGAAGCGTGTGCGAGCGGTTTTGCGGGATTCGGCAGAACAGGAATCGCAGGAAGAATTGGATGCAATTAGCGTCACGCACATTCCATCGCATGTTTGCAGAGCCGAAGAAATTTGTAGCAGCGGAAATGCGACAGCCAGAGTGAAGAGCTCCAGCAAATCGAGTGAGAGAGTGTAGGCAAAGATCATGCCCGGGAGACAGCTCAAGCATGTGAAGGCCAGCTATGAGTACGCAGAAGTGTGCGTGGGCCCGAACGGGAGCTAGACGCTCAAGATACGGCCTTACCATCGTCGCATGTTGTTCTTGTTGGTTCGGCCAATGAGCCATTTTTTGACCTTGCACTGCCAAATGGTGTGCCATTAACAATGACGCTTCGCGTGGGAACATCACTTTTAAAGGGACACAGAAATGAATTTGTCATGCCCCTGTATTTGCCTGCACTGCGTAGACTGGCTAAAACAAGCACCTTTTATATCGTTTATCCGGAAGATAAGGTGGTATTTATTTCATAAAGCTTAAAGAAGATGAACTACAATGCGTAGTTTGTGGATGCCACTCCAAATAAGAGCAGTGACGTCAGTAAAAGGTGCTACGTAATTGGACGATGTCCAAGATTACCATTCAATCAAGTTTGGGCTCCATGAACAACATGCTTGGCGTCCGACATTATCGTTGGTTAGGCAATCCCGATATCTCAGTATTCGGCATACCGCGCTTCAGCCATGTTGTAGGCTGTAAAAGGCCACGGCCGGACTCGGCTCTCCTCCTTCCGAACTCCACTTACGGCCTTCGCATTGGGACGTCTTACTGTGTGCCGCCGCAAGTTTGGGGTGGCGCTGCGGGCCCACTGTTGCTCTGCTACCGCCAAGCGTGTTCACAGGCGCAGTGCGTGCGCTGCAGCGCCGGTTACATGCACACGTGTGAAAATTTATGACGCGAAAGTGCATGATTCCACATCCTCGCATGTTGCCTAATTGTTATCCGTACTTCACAACACGAGCTGTGTCAAAACATATTGCCATTTTGTCACCTGACACATGGTTACATACGCTGCGGAATCTAATTTATCGCTGATGTGCGCTTTTTGTGTGTAACATATCAGCGTTTTACGAATAAATGCTGAATGATTGATTATGGAGTTTAATGCACCCACGCTACGCCTGCGATTAGGCGCACCGTATACAGTTGAAAGCGCCCGATTAATTTTGACCACCTGGGTATCTTATATGTCCTCCGAAAGCTCAAACACAGGGGCGTTTGCGCTTTTCTCCTCCATCAGAACAGCAGCTGCCGTAGCCGGGAATCGAACCCGCATCTTTGAGCTACGAATAAAGGCTAGTTGGAAGTAGCGCTTGTCCCTGTCGTCGTCCTTTGTCCTTCGTGTTATTTTTTGGGTTTTACACCTCTACATTAGGCAGTTCTTGTGGGGTGTTTTGCTTTTTTATTCAGGCATAGCCATGCGGGATATGCTTCTTTCATAAAAATGTATAAAGGTGGACAAAACTTTTATGTGTCCCGGTGTGCCTAAAGTCATAAATGTTGCAAGCAAATATAGTCCATACGCGAACAGCTTTTGCTCTGATATTATTGCGTAAAAAACTGCCTTGCGCATATATCGTGTATATAACAGAACAAAAAAAAATTTGGGCTATATGAATTACACCAACTGCCCCGTTTCATGCGGAAATGCGACCGCGAAAACTCACTGGTTATGTTGTCGACGCTCAAGCTTACCTTGCGTGGAGACGGGGCGACGCGGAGCTTGCGGTGAGGAGGTGCTTCCCTCGTGCGGTCACTCCCTCCAACTACCCGTCAGAAACACGGCCGCACTCGACTATCCTCCTCCCGCGCGGGAGTAGGAGAGTCGAGTCCGGCGGTGTCAGAAAAAATCTCATGCGCCGATCCAGTATTGCGAAGGCGGTAAGGGGAGCGCGGGTGGAGGAGAGTCGAGTGTGGCCTTGAAAATGCGTCAGATAAGCCTACCAGCCCCGCTTGGAATCGTAGCAATCACCAGCCGAGGTGTACGCAGTGCATGAACGCACTGCGCGTCACTGCAGAAATTGGAATGCAATGCGCCTTTCCCTATCTTTGGAGAATGCCTGGCTCGTGTCTGTATAGTAAAAAGCTTGTTCGCACCAGGCCAAGGGTCGGCTGATTCGGGACTGTGCCCACTGCCCGCAGGCAGTCGGTGCTTATGGGCACAGCCCGCCAACGAGATGTGGCTTGCGCGTCAGTGGCAGTCGGGCCGCGTTTTGCGGACTCACTCGTGCAGTAATGAAAGTTAAAGCACAACAATGGTGAATTAAGTATAGAAAACATCGGTTCCAAACAAAGAAATCTCGAGTATTGGTTCTTGTGACCTGTAAAGCAGCACATGTCGAGCTCCACGACATACGGCCACGAGCCGACGCTACCAGCGTCGGAAATATAAAGTGTTTTGTTGTATACCCAGTTTATATTTTTATTTAGTTTTAGCATTTCCAGCAGCTTAGATGACTATTTCTTGCATAGCGCTTGTGCTGTAAGTGCCTCCAAATTCACACAGTATCTCATGCATAGCGACTGCATTTCTTGGACGGAAAAGCGTTCGCAGAAGTGGGGTTGTGCTACTGAACGCTGTGCTTGTTCACTCACCGCAAAAAAAGTACTTCCCTGCTCCCTAGTTTTAAGCTGTACGGGAAACGTTTCGGTTGATTTTATTTCCATAGTACCTATATTAACTGCGAGGACGTTTGTCCCGCCTTCAATTGAATTAAAAATTTTCCGCTAACGTACCCGTCAGCGAAGCGTGGTATGTGCACCTGTGTTGAGCTACTTGGACTTAGAGCTTGATAGTCTACAAACTAACAAAATAAAAGCACATTTCTCCAGACGGAAGTCGTGTCGTGGTTTAGTTTAAACTGAGGAACGAAGTGCCACGGGCCGCCAGCGGCCGCCCGAATAAACGCTGGGCCGACTGATCCTCGGCGAGCCGTGCAGTAGAGCATGAAGCCAAGCCATGTTTTTGTGACATTATGCGAAACGTCATAGAAATCGGCCAGGAGCACGCGGTGAGGAAGAAAGCATTTTAATGCCTTTTTTACTGAATAAACTACCGTAAACGCAGCGAAAGTGGTCGAAACATGGCCTAGAGACTCTAGACTACAGTTTTCGCTAGTGATCCCGCTATGTTTACAAATCACTTCAGTGTCTCTTTAAGGCGGATAACACAGAGTGTTAATGTAAAAAGCTTCAGCCAGCTTCACCGCAATACAGCTTACCTTCTGCGCAATCTCACAGAGAGGAGGAGCAATAAACTTTATTTAAGAGGCGTTCATTACGAACTCCACAAAAGACGGAGGTGGTTCCCATCTTCACGGGAGTCGATATGCTGCTCTCGCCACCTGGCTGGTGGTGACTAGCCGCAGCTGTTCCTCCAGGGCGGGACTGGTCACCAAGATCCTCCATCTCTCGTTAAAAGGTAGGGTGGGGTTGGTTGTAATAGGGGTTGCAGGGATCTTATAAGGGTTCAAAGAAAAAAAAAGGTACTTTACAGTTAATCGAAGACCGCTTCATAGAGCATCATTTTATATAAACGATGTTTGTTTTATCGAAACGGTTTCATCGAACGCCTGTTCATCGAACTGACATCGCCCCTCGTATCGAATGCTGTTCAGAAGCAGTGGTCGCGATGAGTATTGCTGCTCGGAATGTTTAAGTTTTTGTGTCTTAAAAAATGCATGAAGCATAAAATGCTTTATAAGTTAGGGTCGATTAAGAAAACCCCTCCTTTTCAGGCACAAGTATTTATCACTGCCACTTCCCGTGGCGATTATCGGCAACCTGCTATGTGTTTACGTTGCTTCGGGGGGTGCTGCATTTGTGTTGCAATTACTGAAGTTTGTTGTTATTTCCTTTCTTCCGGTTTTCCAATATTCTGTGTACACAAAGCAATTTATGGCCCAAATTTTGAGAAGACACATTTTCAGGACGCAATAAAAATCGATGAACCGACTGGCAGCAGTCAAAGAAAATATTTTCTCAAGTCTAATACGAGCGGTTTATGTAACAACATTGTACAATGAAATAAGCATGTACGAAAACGCTGTAATTAATTTGATTAATGAGAATTGCCCCTCGAAAATTTCTTTTCTGGAATGTTTTTCTGGTGGTTCGAGATGCACTCGAGGGCCTCTCTTGACCTAGTACAGCCTTGCTCTGCTTAGGCGGATGCAGGCTACACAGAAGTGCTTTCACCCGTTCGTACGTAGGTTTTTGCTCGTGTTGCAGCCGGCTAAGAAACAGCTAAACGACGGGGTGTGAGATTCCCTTATTTTGCTAAGTGCACTAAGTGAACAGACGAGAAGGCAGGCGGAAACCGCGGTGGCGCGCCTCCGCAGTCCACCGGGCAGCTGGCGTGGATTTTCGAACCAGCATACCAGTTCCGACACTGCTGGAAGAAACTCATTCCTCAGCTGGTCGAACTCCTGCCAGTCTCCACGATTTTAGCAATGCGCGCAGTACCTATAGTCAGCTGACCTTCCGTCGAAGTCTATGGTGTGGCAGGAAGCCCAAACCACAGAATTTTGGTCGGAGGCCAAAAAAAATGGCGTTGCGAGCTGAGGCTGCGACACTAATGTAGATGACAGAATCCAGCGAACTCATCAAATCTTATCCACGTGCCGAAGTGCTTGATCACATGCTTGAACAAAACAAATAAGCAGATTCTTCCTGAATAAGGTGGTCATATCGAGACGATCAGCATGAAGAGAGAAGCTTTCGAAGAAATATCAATGTCATTTGGTTTTGTTTATGTGCCCTTAAAGGAGCCATGCAGACAAAATGCAAGTTGGGTTTATTAGAAAGACTGCTTAGTCCCGATAACAATGATACCAATATCATCGCAATCTTCGAAAAATAACGGAGATATTAAAGAAAACGTGTGAAGTTGTCGCGACCCCCTAGCCAAATTTCCCGCAACTTTTCTATGACGTCATGGAACCTTGTTTGCGCGAATGGCGGCCGCTTAACTGACTTGTCGCGACGACACATGACTGGACGTCTGTAATGGGGCCTCTAGTTTCATTTGACCGCATCACTTGAATGCTAACGTGCAGTTAACGCACTGAAATTTTTTTTTATTGTGGGCCCGCATGACGTCATTTTTGCTCATAACACGTCACTGTGGCGCAAAATTTGGAAGTTTTCAAATACTTCCTGCTTTTTTTTGTTAAAAAAATCTTTTGTGACTGCAATGGAGCTGAGTGAGATACTGAATCCTAGTTCTTTAAAATTAAACGAAGTTGCATTTTCTCTTCATGGCTTCTTTAGGGCTCTTCCCTATTGTGTACTACCAAAGTCGATGAAATATCCTCGATGAAACGTCCTTCTAACAAACGGCGTTCCATCAAACAAAGTTAGATGAAACCGGTTCTATGAACCGACGTTCAATGTAATGGCGTTCGATGAATAGTCTGCAACCCAACAAAAAGATATAGGGCGGCAAAACAATTCGTCGGACAATGAGGCGGCCTTCAGATGGAAGGGGGCAGAAGCGTGCGCTGTTCACGTGGGCCGCGATGAGCCGAGTCTAGGGGGTAGCAAACGGTGGCCATGCTTATAGGGAAGGCGGTTAGCGGCAGTCCTAAGAACTGTGTGGCCACTGTGGGGCGAGTCGCCAAACGCGAGAGCAAGACCTCGAGCAATGCCGCATGTGCAGGAGAGCATTCAAGGGTATAACGATTCAGTAGCGGCCTTTGTCGAGTGCGAAAAAAATACGATAAGGGGCACCCCCTGCTCAAGTTCGGTATGGGCGCTGCATGGGAGGGATACTCTATTACTACGGCGGCTGCGTACCCTTTAATAGCCGCTTGCTGTAAATTATCCCTTTGTCACACTCCCCTGGAACCGCGAACTTTGACTTCGCATCAAGGTGCTTGTTTTACGCGGTTTCTTGTGGTGCTGCAAAATTGCAGTACCGGGAAAGAAAGCGAGCGCATAATGCCAACGCTGACGCACTGTCTCGACGTGTAGAGACCTAGATCCATCGATTCTCTAAATTGATTAAAAATAGGCGAGCGTTCAGCTGCGTAATGGCCTGCGGCCAATGCGACGGGGCAATCTCTACGCTAAGCTCTTGTATCGTCAAGATCAGATTAACTTTTGTGCAGATGAGAATGTGTGTGTGTAGGGGTGTGTGGTGAGTTCAAAGAAGTTACACTACACTGTGGCGGTGGGCATGTCGAGCAAGGTGATGGACTCTTTAAATCACGTGTCGGAAAACGGGCTTCCTGCAAAGGACAGAACGACGTCAGAATCACCGCCAACGATGATTCTGAGGCACCAGCACTTTGTAGAAAGAAACCCAGTGGCCTTCGTGTTTGTGTTCACACATAATTCCATTTGAACTTTTGGAGTAGTGAAAAAGAGAGAAGAATTAACCTCCGAATGTCAAAGAAAAGAGGATTTTCGAGAAATTAGCTCCGTCAAACACCTCGTTTTCGCTGGGAGATAAACGTTACACGAGTTTAAAAACAATAACCTTCGAAAACATGGTGCACCAGGGCTGATTCAGCCGTTCGCAGTGAGCTTCAGACCATGACAGCGCACGTGTTCTAAACGTGTCGGGCAAATTTGTTAGCTGAAGAACCAGTATAAATTGAGCAATGTGGCACGTTTCAATCAGCTAGAACCACGGTTCTAGCGTGTTTTAAACTTCCAGGTTTTGTTCCAGGTTTTAAGTTTGTCCCAAGTTATTCATACAGAACATGTCCATGTTATTTATGAAACCTAGGCCGCAAGAGCGTTGTGAAATAAAATAGTTACAGGAAAAATGCACCAAAGAAGTTCTTCAAAAAGCTTCACATGTAGTAGAAAAGAGTGAGTTGAAGACTCCCAGCAAGTTTCTAGAAAGCATCTTTTTGTTGTGCAAAGGGCTATGTTCCGGTAGTCAAATACAGGCCTCACCACAATTCAGTTATGCGCGTCCGATCATCCTTGAGCATAGGGGTCAAATGCGCCGTAATGTGCAGGTGACGACACGATGCCGGGTGTTTTCAGCAGTAACCATAGTTATCTTCATTGAATAATACCACCCAATTTAAGCATACATTTTTTATTTTTAAATACAGCCAAAATTCACATCAGCCCCATGTTTGGACAAATGAGAGCGGTAATGATGCAGGCGCTACGGCTAACTACGCTGTGCCAGAAATGCCTAACCTGCAGTCCACGCAGAAAACCATCGCTGTGCTTTCAGCGGACGCCTGAAATCGGCTTACAAGAAACCCTGCGAGTGTTTGTGCTAGCTATCCTGCGCTAGAAGTCTACTACAAACGTGATTCGAACATTATGCCACACGGGCAGCTGGAGCCTGTGCACTCCATTCAGTTGTACTTGTTACACCCAATCCCGGGTTAAAATAAAGCTTCTTTCTCCATCCCATGAGATCTTGGTTCACCGCTTGCATTACCCTATCTTTAGTAGTGTGCTTCATGACCTCCTCAGTGACTTTCAACATCATGTCTGCCAGATCAGTTGTATCAGCATGTTGTCTGAATACATCGTAGATGGCTGAAATAAACCAGGACCCGTCTTTCGTGTTTCTGAATGACACGTAGTCGAGAATCGTTGAGTAGGCGACGTACGTGTCACAGAACTGCGGTAACGGATCCGGTGAACCAGAGTCAGCAGCAGATGAATCCGTTGCATAGTTGTGTCTATCTGCATAAAACAGAAAAGAAACATTCAGGCGGAACCGTACCATTCGAAAGGCCGCTTTGTCATGAGGCAATTGCGGGGACAATTGAATGGGGGTTTGGTAAAAAAAAATGTGCATAAAGCTTCGCAAAGTGTTTTGTTGGACGTGTTGGTACGTCACTTTACCTTATTGCAGGGCGTCGGAAAACACAAATGAGAAGAACGGCAAAACATACGCTCCTGGAATACGCTGTTTCTGATATTTGTTGTCTTTCCTTCTCTTCACGTTGTAAATAATTAACTTCTGCGAGCCATGAGAAAATCGGTGGCGGAAATGTGGCGGCGTGTTGTAAATAAGCGCGTCTCCACTTTTTACAGTGTCCAGTTTCCCAAAGCGCATAGTGGACACTTCGCCTTTTTACTGCGGAGGAGTATATATCTAACCCCTGCAGTTTTCACTCCGGTGAAGCCGATTTACTCGGCACCGTTCCGGGGATTCTCCTCGCCAGCGCCGACACCGGTTTACAACTGTTATTCTCCTCGCCACCACCGATGCCTCTGTTGAGCCAAGGCGTGGCGGAAGCCGAGAAATGAAGCTCTCTGTGGGACAAACAGAAAAAGAGGGTTTATTTTTTGTGGCACCCGGGACGGGCGTTCGATGTTCGATTGCCCAAGGCGCGGGCCTCGTGCCGCGAAAGCGCACCTCTAAGCCCGAGCTATGCACTCAGCGTCTTCATCGCATCTAGCTGTATTGCTCGTATGCTTCAGACAACGGAGGAACACGGTGATGATAATTTTTCCACACATTCCGGGCCGGGAGAAAGTGGCTAGGCGCGAATTTCAAGTGGGTAAAGTCTTTGTATGGGTCTGGTTGTCCCAAGCCCATCTTGCAGCTTGATATTGCAAGAAAGGATGACACGATCGGTGCTTTTTTCTCTTTCCTTCGAATGTCTTCTTTTGACATACAATGCCACGTTCGTGAAACTGGCATTCACGTAGCTGCACACCCCTGAGACGAATAAAGCTCTGTGGAAGCTTGGACCGCAATAAGTTGATTTTCTTGTATGGGGCCCCACGTAACTTGTTGGTCAGCAGGCAACACTTTCTAAAATTCTCCGTGACGACGTATACCTCCGCTTCGTACGCTTGTGGGTTTGCACTGCAAAAGACATGCACTTCCAGTATGTTGGGAAACTTATCTTCTCCGGTTATCCATCGGGGAACCACGATTTCATGCAGGTTGACTCGGAACCGCTTGCACAGATGGCAGCCGTTGGCCACTCGCTTCACCTAGTATCTTGCTAGGCAAATCCAGTATTTCTCTCCGAGTTGTGTCATCGTGTCTCTCATGCCGCCGTGTAGAACTTGAGTGTGGGCTCTAGCTGCCAGCAGAGACGAAAATAGGTGATTTGCAGTCCTCTTTCACCAGCTGCGCGATCGGTTTATAACAGCGGTAGCTCCCCTATCATCCGTTACCAGAGCAACTTGCCTGTTTTGAACGCCGACTTGAGCCCGTAATTCTTTAGCATAAAAGGCTTTCCGTGCGACATTTTTGCCAGTGTATTTGACAACTAAGCACGCGCCCTTCATCCTTCATCGGTTGCCGGTTGATGCGTGCACTAGCAGAGGCTGGAAGAAGGGCAGCGTGCATGCACAGATTGTCGTCATGGCGCTACCGATGACGTCCGCCTTGTGCTGGCGGGAAATTTAAATGTGGTGCAGGGGTCTGGGTTGGTGTGTCACACATGCTTTGATTGATTGATTGATTGTAGGGTTTAATATGCCGACGCAACGCAGGCTATGAAGCGCGCCGGTGTGGAGTGCTCCAGGTAATTTTGACCACCTGGGGAACTTTAACGTGCGCCGAAATCTCGTACACACGGGCGTTTTTGCTTTTCGTCTCCATCAGAAAAGCGGCCGCCGCGGTTGCGAATCGAACCCGCGACCTCGTGCTCAGCAGCACAACGCCTTAGCCACTGAGCCACCGCGGCGAGTTCGTTACACAGGCAGTGAGATACATATGACGCTGTACGGAAACGGACAGCGACATGTTTGTCTACTAGAACGAAGCTCGAGTCATTCAAGCTTGTAACTCCCTATAGACAGCCGCGTGTCGCTCTATCAGATGAAGAACCGCGGTAATCGAAGAAACGTGTGCTGGAACAGAAGCTCGAAAGGGTGCTAAAACAGAAAGCCCCCGCCGCCTGCGTTTCCACCGCACGTTCCACTTCGCCGAATAGCTGGGAATGGCTCCCGGATAGACAGCTACGTCGACGTGAGCCACTATTTCTTGTTATGCTTGAAGGGCTTCAGAACGACAGTTTGGGTGGTGCCTTTACCGTCTAAGCACCCGCACATAACTGGTTGCAGGTTTATCCGGCGCCAGTTGCGATTGGAGGGAAGGATTGGGGAGGCGCAGGGGGGGGGGGGGGGGGGGGCGTGCAGGCGCAGGTATAGGTTTTATGCCCTCACTGATGACACGTCCGTTATGCTGGTTTAAACGTGTGGGTCCACCACCGCATTGCGAACTTTCCGTTGTCCTCAGTGGCTGAGCGGAATGGGTTGGTGTATAACATAGACAGTAAGATGCCTACTACGCGGGATGGAAACCGACAGCTTGACGATTGTCAACTACAATAAATGTCAAGTCCCTCAAAGTTTCATTAGGATAAGTGCTAATTGCTTAATCGCAATCTACAAACCAACGTGTATTGTTTCATGCATTTCGTGTACTGCGTCCACCATCGCCGGTCATCCTTCCTTACAGACCGGAAGGGCACTAAATTTTGTTACAGTTCCCTGTAGTATTCTTACTGGATGTGCACTTGCATTAGACTTTAGTATAAACAAAAATGATTATTCTAGTTTTTCTGTGCCCTACGCATAAATGATGTCGGACATATCTCAAATATGTCAATTTCGGGTGCAAGAACAATATCGCAATTGGTCTGCAGCTGTTTTTTAGCAGTGCATACATTTAATCGTTTGAGGTGTGTACTCTAAGTCACAGTGATAAGCGTCCACACTTTGCAAGCCCCACTAGGATCTATTCTTATAGGTTCGGGAATTACTCAAGGTTATCATCCATTGGAAGGGTTAACAATGAAAAAAAAAAACAATTGCTGAAAAACAAAAAAATGACGCCTGCAATCGACAGTAGGGGATTCTTATGCTCTGGCAGTTCCTTTGCCAGTATTTTG
This sequence comes from Haemaphysalis longicornis, assembly GCF_048455015.1. Classification (NCBI taxonomy): domain Eukaryota; kingdom Metazoa; phylum Arthropoda; class Arachnida; order Ixodida; family Ixodidae; genus Haemaphysalis; species Haemaphysalis longicornis. The sequence goes on along the minus strand of NW_027526422.1, from coordinate 142,114,190 downwards.
CAGTAGTCACCGCCAGGAAACACGTCGTAAAGAAGTTGTCCAAAAGAGCGTTAGACTTCACACGGTCCGACATGCAATTGGAGCTTCTAGCTGAGCCTGCTTCTTCAGATGGGTGGCTGAATCTGCAATGAAGTTAGGGTGTACCGGGATAGGTGGTTGTTGTGTCGGGACCCTCAGGGTGTAGGTCTCTGACTCAAAAGGGAACACCTTGGCGCGGGCTCTCCGCGCATTGTACGTATCCATTGCCCCTGGAGGTAAAGACGGCATCTTGCAATCGATGGAGCACCGCGTCCAGTGTCGTAGTCCGCTGTGTGGACCGGACAAGCTCTGGGACGTTTATGTTGGTTCCTTGATCGCTGTTTCGTAAGCCAACGTGGCATAACCAGATGGTTTCCACCGGCATCTCCTGTGAAACGTGAACACTTAATCTTTCCTTGAGTTTTTTAAACCCACCATTATTGTCCTAACGCGCCTTGTACGAGCTCTATTATGATAGCAACTGCGGGGCACGTGATAAGCACTACATGGGCTCAATGTAGCAGGAAACCTTTGTGGAGGAAGAAGTTCGCTTATTGTGCCGTTCATTTGGAACAGAAGCTGCTTCTGCGTAGCATGGCAGATAGTGGGTCGCTAACCCAATCCGCTTGCTCTCCGTTTGAAACTTAGGGAACGGCCCCAGAGATCCATTTCGGCATGTTCACAGTGTTCCGACATTTTGAGTTATGGTCTGGTAGTACAGCGGGAGGCGTCTTTAGGGATATTAGCAGTAGGCGATAGCGGTCCCATTTAAACGCTGCTCCATCCCTGCCTTGGAAGGCCGATTTGAGCAGCTGCTGCACCGGCATTGGCGTAAATAAACAGAAACGGCATCGCGCGCGAATTCAAGTGAGTGTCGGCGTGTACCCTTGAGGAATATTTACCTTCAAAAACGAGAAAGACTGTGCTGAAATTGCATTCTACGCAACCTGGTTACTAGCAGTTAAAACACGGCTGGTTTCACATCATAACGCCGGTGTTCACATAAGCCACTGGAACGGGTTTCTGGAACGAACATCGCAGGGCCGTAGAAATGCATCGCTTCATTTGAAAAGGCAATGATTTATGCATGCAATAATGAGAGTTGCTGAGTGGCTCATCATTTTTCAGAAACTAGCTAGTGCGACTCTAAACGAGACCAGCACAAGCGTAACATGAGCTGCACCTGCATGCGATGGAAAAATGGCGGTGGCAGCCCTAGTCCTAGTTTTTCTCTCACATTTGACGGGATGATCCTCGCTGGCTTCTTAACAGGTGTCCTAAGTATCCTATTGAGTTAGTCTGTTCCTAATACCGATATATATTTAATATATATATATATATATATATATATATATATATATATATATATATATATATATATATATGAATAGGTGGCCACTGCGTCGCTCGCTTTGGAGCGAAACCTCTGGCAGAAGTTTTTACGTTCATGCCGAAAATCTTCGTAAAAGTATTACAGAAATGCTGGGTATTTTAATTAATTTACAAACATGCATACATCAAAAAATTTCATCCCCTAATCCCGCGTTTCCGTCGTCGCATCAAGGGATCGAGTGAAACCTGACGTCTTCTTCTTTGGCGTTGGCTTAGATTGTACCTTGCGGATTTCGTGACTTACTTTATCCGTTTTCTTCATTTTCTTACATTTATTTAATCTCACAGGGGAGCAAACTAGACCGAAGTGCGACAGAAATACGTTTTTTAGTTTCTTCTATTTTTATTCAGATATTCCGGTGGAAGACTTGCCAGATTTGGCTATCGATAAAAAATTGGGCGGCTATTCGTTTTTATCCTCCTTTTCTTTTCAGCGATTTATCATTGCGCTGTCATAACAATTAAGCGTCTTAACACGGCGTTATGCTGTTCACATTTTGCTGTTCGGCAAAGATGACATACGAATAAAAAAAGAAGCCTGGCGTTAGTTATCTAACGCATACACGTATTTTTAGCCCCTGCAGTCACGATTTTGTTCTGGACAGGTGCGCATATGTATGGTTCCTGCTCAAGCTTTTTGACTCCACAAATGCGCGAGAGTGTTGTCAGTTTGAAAGTTACTATATCTCAAGTGACTGGAGGCAGAGGGCGCAGAGTTCGCGGTTACCGATAATTTTTGCAAAGTGCCGGTTTCCACAATCACACAGAAAAGAAATTCATGCGTAAGTGGCTCTCTCTCAGAATGAACTAACCCTACCCATGTGGTTTGCTGTTCATTGTGGCACGGAAACTTGGAACGGAACGCGATACAAATGAATCAGCTAAAAGCATTTCACGAGCTTCAGTAGCTGTTAGGACAGCGAAAAACCCAACACGTGTGCCTAGGATTACTTTAGGACACGTGCTCAAAAACGACAAAGCCTAAATTTTCCTAACACCAAATATGTGTCGAAACAAACCAAGCAGAGGCTGCGCACTTCATTTCGCCATCCCATTCGGGTAACAAAGTCAGGTCTCAGGGTAGGTTCCACCCGTCCAGCTGCCCCGATCTTCTTGCAGGGCTAATCTTTGGAAGTAACAAGTCCCCAGTGCAGTGGTTTTCCGAAGGACCAAGTAAAACGGGGGTGGTGAGCAAATTTATTTATTTATTTATTTATTCAAAATACCTTACAGGCCCGGGGGCATTGGGTAAATGACAGCTTTCATCTTAAAGAAATGGCAGCATCTAAACAAGCACATGTATTGTTTACGTAGGCCATAGAAGATAGTTTTTTAATGCCTTTGGTTAAAGTATCAAACATTGGTTGGCAGTATTTATCCTTTGATTGTACGCGGTCACCAGGGTATACTTTTTTGTTTTATATAAAGGACCTTTTCGTGACTCTAAGTTTTTCTTGTGCATCATGTCGCAGGATTCAATTTGGATATGTTGATTTACGAGTTCTGCTGCTGTTTCGTAAGTCCTGTTTTGCTTGAATTGCCCAATAGGCTGCGATGTTCTCAAATGATAACTCACTTAGCTAGAGAGATAATAACCTTACTTCGCATGCATTTCGAAGGGAGGATGTAACTCCCCCTCCAATCAGGAGGCTTCCAGAAGCCCGTGGGCCCTAGCAGCTCCCTGGGCCAGTTACACAACTTTCTTCCAAATTTGGCAATACCTACTGAGTAGCGCGGTGGTCTTCCAAATCACCGGTCCCGTTATTTAAAGAGATAAAAGGATGAGTTTTTGCTCATTGTGTTTCTCTACGATAATATTCGTGTCCTTTTCTCCCATGAGGAGATGATCAGGTTATCGTGCTATGTCATTCGACGGCATTTTACTGTGCGCAGGGCATGGGCAGGCCCACACAATTTTCGCAAGATTGGCCCTCTTTTTTAACACTATTTACGAGGTGTGTCGTAGATCCCGGGATAGCACTGGTTGTACAACGCCGGATTTAAATACGTGTTAGCCTGAAGGAGTTGATATGCGATCTACGCTTTTTAACAACTTTTGAGGCGGCGGGTGCTTAACTCGGGAGAATGCTGCTACTCATAAACATGAACAAACACAAGAAGCCAATCACAAGATTACGACGTTTAGCGGCTGTGTTTATGAAGAAAATGTTTGTTTTTCAATTTCCGACTTTGCAATTGCATCTTTTAACTCTTTTTGGTTGTTTCGATAGCCAGGCAAGTATTATAGTACTTCTAATAAATCAGCTGCTAGTTGGCGCTCATGCTGCCCATTTCTTCTGTTTGTATTCTTTAGAATGTGTCTCTTGTATCCTAAAGCGCAGTCGATCAACATGCAAAGCCAACTAGCTCAATTCATTACCATACATTGACGGGAGTTTCTGTAAGGATCTATTGTCTCCCTACACGTCATCAGATGTCCGCTTGAAGAGGGACAGAGGATTGACGGCGTCTTGTCGCCGCCATCTCCGTTTGCACCGAGCCGTGTAGAGTCAGCCGCAAGCTCGCATTGTTAATCCTCGATGTGCTTCGTGAACACGTCCGCTTGCCGAGGGGCTAGAGTGTGCCGGCTCCTATAGTAAACCTAGGCGATTCGATTTGAGTCTCGCAATTGTACTCGTAAACGGGTAGCTTCTCGTACTGGTAAACGAGTCTCGTAAATGAGTCTCGTAAACAATCGTAAATTGTACCCGTAAACTAGTCTTTTAAAGGAGTGCCTTGATATAATTAAGCGACACGCGGCCTTTGGTGAGGTCTCTAAATGCCGCGTTCGAGTCTCTGACAATCACTACCCTGTTTATGCGGGCTGTTGCACCTTCCTCTACAGTTGCCCGTGCTGCATCAGGGGAGGTTGTTGTTTTGGGTGTGCGTGGTAGTGGTGTGTCGTCCTTCAGATGCTCGTAGGCGACTGCAGTTATAATTCCTAGAGCGACAGCCACTTCATCGCCTACCTCGGGGCTGGTCTTCCAGACCTAACTGGAAGCAACCAGGTTCCCCTCAAGATCCACCACCGCCACAGGAACTGCGCCAAATCTGCTTTGCGATCTATGCGATGTCGACAGCGTTCACATACAATATTTTGTTTGTTTTTTTTTGTTTGCGTTGAGCTCCAGCTTCCTCTTTAGTGCTGCCAAACTGGCCGTTTTTTTCGTCACTCCCGTTTCCGGGTGAATGCTTGCCGGGAAAGCGGGAATGCCTACGACTCCTCTCGTTGCACTCGAGAGAGAGTATTGCTCTCTGAAGTGCGACTCGCGGTATATTCCCAAAGACGCAAAGTATATCTGCCCGTGTGGCTTCGTGATAGTCTGCCCGCTAGCGCTATGGGCGGCCCTGCATCAATTCGTCTACTGAGTTTTCAGCCCCATAGCAGCAAACCTTCCTGTAGATGTCGTGATTGGTATGCCCAAAGCCTGTTTGTACGGCTACCTCCTCAGCTTATCTACTTTCTACTTCTCGCTTGTGAGCACATTGAGGAAAGGCCTCCTTGCGACTCACGGCGGAGGCTTGTAGAAGCCTCAGGTGGTTTGGCTCCTTCGTTTCCCGATGTGTTTTGGGTATGCGGGAAATGAGTCAAGTCGTCGGTGCAAGCTACCCTGCAGCCCCTTGATGGCCTCCGTAATGTCCTTTAAAAACAGCGCGGAAGACGGGAATAAGGCAGGAGACGACGACACAAGCGCTGTCATACAACTGTGCTCAGTTTTGATCCGCAGGAAGATGTACACGAAAAGTGAACGGAAGACAAGAACAAACAAAAAAAACGAAATAAATATTTGACGTAAAAAGTGATAACAGCAGATTAGTTAGAAAGACAACAATAATATCCGCAGCGTGACTATTTGCAGACGACTAGTCACGTTAGGTAAGCGACTTCTTTGTCCAGCAGTGACATGGATGGTTCGCTGATGCAACAGGTGGCACGATGTTCGACAGGTTCGACAGGTGCCACTTTCGACAGGTCGTACATTCATTCCGCACGGAGCCTCCGGCGGCTGCAGTCCCAGTTTCAAAGAATGCGCCACACTCGCCACTTACCGCGGGGGAAGGGAGAGGGAGATCTTTGAAGCCTACGAAACCAACAGGAAAGGGAGCGCTTGCATCCGCGAAACGTCAGTGTCCCTGCTGGACGAGGAAATCAGTTGCCTAACGTGGCTAGTCGTCCACAAATCGTCACGCGGCGGATAATATTGTTGTTTCCATTCTAACTAATCTGCTGTTATCACTGCTTACGTCAAAAGTTTATTTTTTTACGTTTCTTCTTTTCATCTCTCTCCTTCGCTTTTCACGTATATTTTCATGCGAATTAAAAATGCACACACTGTTCGCCCGCGCTTGTGTCGTCTGTTCCTTCCTCAGTCCCGTCTTCCGCGCTTTTTTTAAACGATATAATGTAACAACAAGCCCTTTAGTCCACCCTCTTGCGATGTACTCCGTAATGTGCCCGTTCGGTTGGATCCTGAGCCCCAGCACCCTGATGTTGCGGATAACGTGGATATTTAGTCCCTCGGCCCGGACTCTAATAGTGGACTTTGCTTATCTGCTTCTATGTCGCTCTTTGTTTGCATTCTACGACAATATAACAGAAGAGGTGCCTTTAGCGGTGAGCAACACAGACGCATCGTGGCAGCGTACTGTACCACAGCTTCGGGGTAGCGATTAATCTCTTCATCGCTACCGCCTCCAGAGACCAGAAGGTAGCATCGTTGGCATCCCGACCGGCATTCTGTCTATAAAACCAGTCGTGGCTTTCACACAGCCTGCGTGACGGCCTTGCTATGGATTCATATATGCGGGGGTGCCCTATTATGGTCGGATGGAGCCCTGACTAGTACCCCCGTTCCCTCGCTCTATGAATCAGATTCCACTCCACGCGAGAGCAGACGTGCCCTTCTGCTGGTTAAATGTCCCTAACGTTGTTGAGAGTTGCGCTGCTGACACATAGGCTTTCTAGACACTCCTTAATTGTCTCGTGATTGGCAATATATAATGTCTTCGCCAAGTCCCGACCTAGAATGGCTCTGGTGTGCAAGCAGTCAAACATGTTTTGCTTGGGTCTCAACATAACGTCTTGCGTAGACAGGCCCGGTCTAAATCTGATCATGGTATGAGTGAAGAGGTGTATTTTGTACACGAATGCGTGAAGACTGTTTAGTACTAGGTGCTCTAACAATTTGCCTATACATGACCTTAGTGAAGTTGTATCAGATTGTTCAGGGAAGCGTTCTTTTCAGGCGTCGGAATCTTTGCTATCTTTGCGTCTCTCCACTGTGTCGCTGACTCGCAGCGTTCCCAGGTACCGAGTCGGCGCCCTCACCGAATCGTCTTCCAAATACTGGATCATCCTGTTGGTCACGCCACTGGGACCCGGAGCCGACTTTTAGGCAGCGCCTGAATGGCTCCGCGCACCTCGGCCGGCGTGATAGGTTCATCAAAGTTGGGATTCGTTGGTCCTTAGTATACTTTCAGTTGAACTCCCGGGCCGTTGACCGCGTATCGTTTTCATATCTCTTTTAGAGCTCCTAGCCCCAGCATTCAAATATTCGAATTATTTTACTTACATTCTGCTTTCGAGTAGTTTCGCTTTTTGGGGGGTCCACCAGACACCTTAGTGCGTTCCAGATTTTTGCTAGGCCCTTTTGCCTGTCCATGTCGTGGCCCGTGCTGCACCAATTTTGCTTTACCAAACGATTCGCGTAGCCCTCATTTCCTTCATTGACTCTTGCTAGCTGCCTGTAGAGTTTGAGATTGTAGTTCAGCTTCGCCAGACTTGTTGCAGCCCCGCCTTGGCTTTCTAAATGTGCAAAAGCCTGGCTTCAGTCTTCTGGAGCTTTGCTTCGTTCTGGATTGTCTTAGTCGACGGCCTAATCTCAGCGTGTAGTTACATGACCCATGCTCCTCTATCTATAATGTTGCGGGCAGCCTAACCCGACTTTGCCCTTATTCGGCGTTGCACCATAAAAACCTTATCATCATCATCATCATCATCATCATCATCATCATCATCATCATAATCAGACTAATGCGACTCTCCGTCGCGATCACAGGTTTTCAAACATCTCTGGAGTATAAAGAAATCTCAGACCACTAGCTTAAGTTGATTATTGCACCTAGCTTTCGTTGGGCCAACCGCAAAATCGGTGGCCACGCTCAAGTGGCCGCTCCCTTAATTTCTTTAAGGTTCGTTCACCGTACGCCACCCTCACCGACATTCCTTACGAAACTCAGTTCTTGAGTGGTGTCTACGCTCACGCTGTTAATGTGTGCGTGGGGCATTCGGGATACGTCACAAGAGTAATGACCTCTTGTTGAGAGTCCAGCCAAAGATCCCTCCCTTTCATTATACCCTCCTTGTACCCACACGCCATGTGCGGCGGATCCAATACCCCCTTGTTATAAGCGGCTGTTTACCCGCAACATTCCGGCGCTTGCGGATAGGATTCTTGAATCTATCTCTTCTGAGGCCTATTGCGGATGTTCGGCATAAAGCCACTCCCCTCTCCCAGTTTTTTGGGCGAAGGTAGTTCGCGTGAGTACCTGGTCTACGGTCATTATGCCCTTTTCGCGTCTCATCGCGAACCGTTTCGCCTATACAGGGTTTTTACCGCGGTCCGTGTCATCCGAGCGCTATTCATCAAACTGAAACGGGTATCCCGATACTGTGCCTGCCCCCTCGTTTCCTGCAGGCCAATGCCATTCTCGTCTCCATCCAGCGCTTTTAGAGAGGATAAATTATTGAAGGTTTCCACGATTGCGGCGATACCTCCGACAATTCCACTGGGAAATGAAGTACTTGTTACGTTTCTTACCGGCGTGCATACTGATGATTATTTAGTCGAAGTTCGGTTTCCTACCGTTCTATTAACCCAGGCAAAACTCAAACCGTCTGCTGCCGGGCTCAAGTGCGGCTTTGATTGGACCTACTCCGCTACCGTGCTTCTCGTGTTGCTGATGCCCGGCCGTGGCATGTGAACTCTAGTGCGACCACCCTCGTGTTCAAAGGCTAAACTGCTTGGTTATGTTTTCCGCAAAGAAAGTTAACAAGGCCCTTACCTCCTCGACTTTTGCGTCTATTGTCTCCTCAATCTATCTACTGAATGCCTCAGATCTCCTGTCTATGCTTTCCTGTATTCACGCTTTACTGTAGCCTCTTTTGCTTCTTGGCCATGCGCATGAATCCTGATTAACCGCGCTTTTGGCCTACCCTGCCCCTTGGTGGAGGAGACTCTATATCGAAGTTGCCCAAATGTATGCCGCGATATCAAAAGCTCGGCCTTGCCGGCTTTCCTTGTTCGCAATTGTCGCCGAAGAAGCTGATGCCTTCAAAACCCTTCGTCGATTTTGCGACTTAATTTGACTTCGACCTAACCCCGTCACGTTCTTTATCGGATAATATTACCAGAATCCCCTCGCATTCACTGGGCAGGCCTGAAACACACACGTGCTCTGCGCCTCGGTCCTATCTCTACCGGATTTGGAATTTGCTCTCTACTCGTTAAAAAGCGGTTCTCTGCAATAATAATATCTGCCCTCTGTCTAACCTTGGTTATGTTGCACTGCTCTACTATGGCCCTGGCATATTTATATCTGCTATCCTGGGAGTCCGTTCTGCCCTCCGCTTTAGGTTGGGGGGGCCGCGCTCGCTACGCTCACGTTGTTACCGTGTGCGTGGGGAATTCGGGATACGCCACGAGAGTGATGGCGTCTTGTTGAGAGTCCAGCCAAAGATCTCTCTCTTTGATCATACCCTTCTTGTAACCCCACGCCGGGTGCGGCGGATTAAATAGCACACTCGTATAAGCGGCTGTTTACCCGCAACATCTAGGGCCTTGGGGATAGGAATCTTCGTGGCATACCCTTGGTTCTGTCGAGGATGCCGCCACCTCCAGCACATACCTTGTCTGTTTCGAGTTCAGTCGCTTGTACAGCATCGACGCTTTCTACGCGCTGCCGCCATTTTGTCTCAGACCTATTCTCGAGGTGGCAGGTCAAAGTGTCCCAGTGTCGACGGCGACCTCGAGGCCCGTCATCCTCCGGTGAACCTGCTCCCAGAAATGGATTTAGATTTGCCGCTGAAGTTGCCGGTGCGAGACGATGTCGAACCACCGGAGCGCCGGTGGCTTGAACAGGACGCACTTTGAAGTCTGTGGCCCTGGCGAAGGCACTCTCCATCGTTCCGGACGGGAGGTGAGAAAAGCACTCCGAACGATCCCCGCCGTTCTTGATGATCCCTCCATCATCGCTTTGGCTTTGAGTGATTGAGTGGCCTTGGTTATTGATAAAAAATGTATTTACCTGCGTTTTCTTTGCTCCTTCTCCAGCCTAACCTTCTTGAGTAGGTAGAGAATTTGGTAACACTGTCAACACTTTTTGTGGGCACTTTGTGTCCTTTGCAAAGAAAGCACACTGTGGCTTGCTGAAGGGCTGGTGGTGCGTTTCCTTGGCACCGAATGTCCGGCACACGTTCTCTGCCGATTCGGTAGCGGTTGTTAGTGGGCATACGTCGACTCCATGACCAAGGTGTCCGCATCTCATGCGCATTTCTATTCTCTTCTCGAGAAGGTGTCCGCCCCTTGATAGCATAAAAAGTGGGGGAGTTGTGATCCCTCGAACACAAGGATGGCCACGTTTGGTTTCCCCTGCATGCGTCCCGCTTGGAGCACCGTCGAGTTTCTTCAATTCACTAGGCTTCTAGAGACACCCTCCTACTGTTTGTGGTGGAAATGCTGTAGATGATGCCCTTTGCGCAGTCCCCTGGCGCCGTAACGAAGGCTCTCACTCCGAACGGTCTGGTCCCTAACATGAACGACTGACTGTTGCTGTACATACAAGCTCGCTCCAAGCTGGGAGTGCTGACTACCACAATGTTTCTGGGTCGTTTACTTTGAAGCAGGGCTTACTCCACCTCTTCGACTTTGAAATTCGCGGAACGGCCTGCGCCTCAATGACCAGGGCCGAGCGCATGGCTGTTGCACCACCGTCACTTGAATCTTGGCACCCGTGTTCTTGGGGGGATGGCCACAGCCTTGCTCGCGTGATTGCCTTCGCTCTTCTACGGCTCGCGCCAACTTCCTGCGATGCTTTATTCAAACCGCATCTGTACGAATGTCGTCGGGTGAAATAGACCCGCCCTCGACCTCCCCGACGACCATGGGACAGGTGCCCACTTTAATGACGCCCCAGTGCAGGCGTACGTGACGGTCCAAGACGGTAGCCGCGTTGTGCTCCGTCGATGGCGTCCGGACCCCTCGTAAGGTTTACCAGACGGCATGCCGCCTCGAAGAGAAAAGACTTTTATGATCCGAGCCAGTCCTTTCACGGCCATAAAAGTAGGTCCAGTCATACCGGACACCTTCGGACAAACTCTGTATCTGTCGTTTACATGATTTCACATGTAAGTTGCCGCCAATGAACGACTTAAGGTGGACGCCGGGTCAGAGGCGTCTATTTTCTATGGCCTCTGGTGGAGCTGCTCCACTTCATCAAGAAATCATTGTGGACAAAAATATCGTAATGCTAGCGACGGACGTTTTTGTGTGAGCAGGAGCCGCAAATTCAAGGGAACAGTAGGCGTGACTGATGTAATCACTAAAGATATCAAATAACGCGAACTGCATTTAAGTTGATGTCATTTAAGTTATTGGTAAGTTCACTTAAGGTAATAATGGGGCACCCGAACCTGGCACGACCAAGGACAAATCGGGATGCACTTACCTCCCCGGCAGGCCTGTATAAAGAACAGCTTGGGCTTGCCTCTCAGGTTTCGGCAGTTCACGTTGTTGAACAGAGCATAGACTTTGTCGTGAAGTTTCAGCTCTTCTCCATCAACACCGAATATGACGCCTGTGCTGCCGTGTGACATCAAAATGACAACCAAGCAGTCGGCGTCCTCCTGCTGCTTCGCATTCGCTGCTTGTTTCAACACCTCCGCCATATCCTGTGTGACAAGAGATAAGGAGCATTAGCAGTCGCCTGTTAAGCAGTAAATTCCCTGAGTTTATCATTCCGTTTCTACTGTTTTCCACCGCTACTGGCAGATGCGTACTTTCCTCAGTTTCCTTAGGCATCAAATGGAGGCCAACAGACCCATTTTTAATGTTCACAAGGGCAGATCCCGATCCTCAAGTTGTCATTGTAATTTTATTCAAGTATAAGGTTGCCAGCTTTCTCGAAAGAAAAGAATTGGTAGGCGCGCACCGAGGTGGGAGGGGGGATTTTGAAAGAGGCAGAATGAAATAAAATATAATGTAAACAAGGATCGTAATTTTCGCTACAAAGAATCATGATTACACTGAAATGATTCGGGTTTTTTTTGCTTCCGCCGTAATGTGTTTATTTACGCAAACATCAAAATTCACTCGCGTTAAATTCACAGGTGTTAAATTCACACGTGGAGACAAAACAAAATGTGATAGCGGAATAGTAGAATACTACATAAAATGAAGAAGGTAGGGCAAGGATACCTTCTTGCACCTCTGTCGATCTTACTCTATTTCTACAGACAAGTCCTAAAATAAGCATTCCAAAATGAACACACAAAAAAACTGGCAGCAACACAAATCAACCCAAGAAAGAGTCCCAAAATAAATTAAGGACCATCATGTACACAACAAAAATGAAAGAAAATGAAAACATGCGCGACGAACACACTGTGTGGCACTGTTCAGCCTATTTTCGTTTTCAAAGGAGTACTTTTCATTGTATCTAGTTGCCGACAAGAGCTGTTTGCTTTGTTTTACCCTCCCCACAAACTCTTCACAGCTGTACGGGAGATTATGCGCTATGCATAGTTCTGCCTTGGACACTGGAACACCTACTCTGTCTGTTTCGTCGGTCCACCGATTGCCCATCACACTGAAAATGCGTTCTACAAAGGCGTTGCTGCAGGGCACAGATATATATATTTCATGTGGTTTTAAAGTGAGGACATTTAACCTCTTTTAAGGAACTAAGCCACAATGTGCTAGATATTTCATTTTTTCTAGAAATTCCGCGAAGGGTGTCTCTGAGAAGGAGATTTCTCATATAGCATCGCCGTTCTCTTGGAAATCAATGCCGAACAGCTGCCCGCATAAGAACCGCTGATATCGCAGGTGCGCCCTTACACAACTCCAGATGGGCAAGTTTCTTGAATCGGGAATTTTCGAAATCAAACCATTTTCCGAGGTATGTGAGGGCCTTGTCTTTCACCATCAGAAATTGCTTTTGTACATTGTCAATGCGTGGGAGGGTTTGAAGGGCCTGGTTTGCCTTAATCCCTTAGAGCATGTTCTGAGTTCTATTCATTAGTTGCCTCTTCAAGTAAATCAGGACCGCGTACAGGTCAGTTTGTTCGAGGTTGCTTTTCTCGAGGGGGACAATAGCCGAAATAAACTACGCGAGAAATGAATGCACAAATGGAAGGTAGCAATCTGGAAGCAGAACCATGTCAGACAGTCTGTCAGCTTGATCGCGAATGAACTGCAGCACCATCCGTTCACACTCATTTTCACCTGGACTTTACTGGGGCCCAGTTTCTGATAAATCTGTTAACAACTGAAAACAAGCTCAGCCAACAAACCGAAACATGGGTCAGCACATTGCGGTACTCAACTCCTTCAGTGTTTTAGCGCTAGAAGAAGACTGTTCATAGACTTTGAGCGCGAGCGTCTCCGCATACGCTTCAATAAATTCGCCGCGTGCATTGCAGCGTTGTTCGCGACATGAAAGTTGCAGTTGGCCTCCAACAAGCTCGGCCTGTCTTGCCGCATTTTTCGGAAAATAGAGCGGTGCTTTCATAGTTCACGGAAGCGTTATCCGCACGATACGCAATAGCGTGCGACAAAGAGATGTCCACCTTGTCGAAACTGCTGTCAAGAGTTCGTGGATGGCACCGGACGTCTCCTCTGGTTGCTCATAAAAGTCGATAAGAGCGCCTGTAATGCCACCGCCATTCACGTCGTAGAATCGCACCGCGATTGCGAAGAACTTGAGGTTGCCTTAATTGGCATGGAGAAAGAAGGGTGCGACCACCTTTTTGAAGTTTATGAACGACGCACCCCACTGTGTAGGGTGCGAGAACATCCTGCATGACGTGTTCCATTTTGGCCTTTCTGATGCGACATGTCGATGCAACATCTTAATCTGGGAATACCGTTTACGTCAACTAGCTCCCACAGTCCATTTACAAGTAGCTGTGCTTGTGCTTTAGTCCATAGAATATCGCCCCAAGTTCCCCTGCGGTCACCTCATCTTCGGCGCTAGATGACTTCGGTGTGAAGAATTTTGTTGGCACATCAGGTTGTTTGGAGGACCGGATATTTCATTTAAAGTTCTGCGCGGACGGGTGATTCTTCACAGCATTGATCCCATCAAATTTCACTGCGATAATACTGCTGCATGTGGTGCACCTTGCAGCTGTTTGGTCGTCGTCCACACATATATGCCAGGTCTCTTTCTCAGATTGCGATCTACACTCTTAGCGAAACTCACCATACCGTATTTAAGGCTCTTTCGGCGGCAGAGAATTGGGGCTCATGATCTAACAGCTACAAACACGTGGCCACTGATACTGCTTTTGATTGATTAAAAAGAAAAAGAGCCCGCTGCTACGACAATAAAAGTTGCCCCTGCGCATCATCACCGCAGCCGGCTGTAGCGACGATGAAAATTCCTGCAGCGAAGACGAAAATATACGTATGAGAAAGAAGTCGATGTTACGAATTAAACGCAATTTCCCTTCAAAACTGGCGTGCCCGTTGACATCCCGGTCCGTCGCCTCGGCAGAGTGATATACTACACAAGCTACTGCCATTCTGACCCTCCCTACTGAAACGTTCCGTATATACGGAATTATTGGAATACGGAGTTCATACGGAGTATGACACCCCCAAGCACACCTAAAGAACATGTTACCTTAATAAACTGGGGAATAACATTATTTCGCGCAATAAAACGTTTGGCACTAGTTTCGTATTTTTAGCTTCAATATTATGCAAAATGACGCTCCATATATTTTCCGTATACTCCGTATATATGGAATTCATACGGACAATGATTTGGCGGTTCTAGTAAACTTACAGATATAAAATCGGTGTCACATTATTAAATAAGTATGCACTATTCTGTCCACGTGTGTTTCGCAAAATTATTCCCTGTTTTGTGACGGCTCTGTGTCATTCTAGGAAAGTCCTCCGTATTCCCATATTTTCGTATATACGGAACCTTTCAGGAGGGCTGTACCCGAGTATAGATAGGTTCAGTTGTAAAACTCCTAATTCATCCCATGCATTGAAAATGGCACCTTTTTTTGAACTTGCCAACAGGTAGCGGTAGCGTTCCACACGGATCAACTTTGCTCCATGTCGCCTTCTATGCACACTAGCGTGTCCACGCGTTCATGGGCAGACAACATCGCCTCGAGTTTTCTTGTCGCGATGTTCAGGATGTTCAGTTCGCGATGTTTAATTATTCAGGCATCCAGCCAGGGATGGTACAGAAAGCCGGCAGGTGCATGCCAGTCTGGGTGGTGAACCGGCACCCGGCCACATGTGCAAAAAACCGGCCATGCCGGTCGAAGACCGGCCAGGTGGCCGCCCTACTCAAGTATCTGGAGCTTTAATTTTACACCATACCTGCACAAGCCTTTTGCCTATAGAGACAACAGCAAAACTGGTACACTCGGGGACAACTTTCCTTGGCAATGAGGAGAAAGTTACGTAGTGTTGCGACGCTGTTACGCAGCACGTCTTCTGCGCTCGGATGAACCACCAAAAACCTGCTGTCGGTCTTCCTTAATCGACGTTCGATGACCCGGCGTGTCCACAGCGGTGAACTATGCTGCTACTTGACAATAGCCCTTTCAACGACCTCGTGGCCCCTCAATCGCCAAACGGGCAGCGGCGGTGCTTACTATAGCATTGCTTGGAGCCCCGCAGTGCAAGCTTCGGCGGCGTGCCTGCGCATCATTGTGTTGCCCCTGTTGTGGCATGTTTGCGACGATGCAGACGTCTTCAACGAGCCACTCGACGAATATTACGACAGAGGAATGCAAGACGTCTTCCTTGTGGTGCAACATCACCAGGACAAAGGGGGCTGCGACCCAAGGTGGGGCAATGTTACGCTCACCTGCGCAAGAGAGGAGCGGGTCTCACGTGTGTGCGTGTGCGCGTGTGTGTGTTTGTGCGTGGGGGCGCTACTATCAGTGCCATGAATTTTGTGATTGGTGCGTCCTGACGTCATCCGAGAAAAAGGGTGA
Organism: Haemaphysalis longicornis; assembly: GCF_048455015.1. NCBI lineage: Eukaryota > Metazoa > Arthropoda > Arachnida > Ixodida > Ixodidae > Haemaphysalis > Haemaphysalis longicornis. Next base: position 142,098,532 of record NW_027526422.1, on the reverse strand, counting down.
AGGGGAACGGACCCAACGCGCCTATTTTATCTCTCTCGCGCAGCAGCGCACTGCCTGTTCTCTGATACCGAGATGCAAATACTTGCACATAAAGTTTTCTTCTCTTTCAAATTCGTCATCATGACTGCCCCGACACGACACCAACCCCGGTCAGCTTCGACCACGCTACCATGGTTCGCAACAGTAGGCGGAGGTAACTTCTCTGGGTTGCTTAGTTGCAGTATTACCCGAAAAATGGTTTCAGGTTTCAGGCTCGGTGATATAAATAGGCACGTGTTATAATTTGTTTCTTCCCAAGAGGTTTGCGGTTGAATGCGCCAAACCACGATCAAGGAGCATGCCGGCCTATCAGTGTCTACTTCATTCCTATTTGTCCGCTTCGCTCACCTATACTGCGATGCGAAGAAGCGCCTAACCACGGCGAACTTTGAAGGCAATCAGCGCCCTGGTGTCCCTTAAAGAAGATGAGAATAACAGAAATACGAAATCCTGCTCACAGCAACCGCCTTTCCGTTTGCATAAATCACGAAGTTAGAAGGTGCGATAAACACGGCCGCACGTTTAGCTCCGGGAATCTTGCCTTCGAGCGTGCTTTCTAAGTACCACACTTTCTAAGTAAGTTCAGGAACTGCGCACACTGTTTGTGCTTGCACATATCTGAGGTGGCTCATGGGTACTTGTGCTACCTCAGGGGGATGTCCATTTCCTGAAGGGGGGCAGCCACGCTGAGATTACTCTCTCGGTGAAGTTTATCCATTCGTCGGTATGTCCGAACCACATATAATTGTAGTCCACCTTGCCTGACATGCGCCAAGATGTTCCAAAACGGTTGCCTGGCCTAATTAAGCAATTTGATTTTCCTAAAACGTGGGGCGCACATGCTGCGGGGGGGGGGGGGGGGGGGGCGGGGGGAGGTACAAGGTGTTGACATCACGAAGGACGATTCACTGCCTGGCAATGTTCACCTCCTGCAATAAACGCACCCATTGTTCTTCGGACAGCGAAAAATCTTCAGCGAGCGCATGCAGCGTAACCCCAAAGGAGATCATTTTGTGCACATTCTAACATAGCCCCCTTCAAATGGCACGTACATACTGTTTCCTGAAGAAATTTGTGAGGTATTATTTTGGAAAAAGTGCATAGCATGATTTCTTTCATTGAACATTATGTGGAGTTGCGCTCTCTTTTAGACAGTGTGAGCCCCATAGTTTTGGCTGAATTTCCACATGAAGTTGTCCCCGAGAATATCTTCAAGTTGCATAGATATAAGCGTACGTGCACACAAACTGCTTCGCTTTATGCAGTAATGATTAAAGCAGCGATGTAGCTGTGGTTTTCATTGATTGGTTTCATGTGCAGCAACAAACCATTTGTGTATTATTTTTTGATGACGCAATATAAATGCTAATTCCTCAATAGGGGCATGGTTAAATCAAAAGCGAATAAATCTACTCAATGACAGTGTTGGTTCGGGCGCGGGTGGTGAAACAAAAGCAAGACAGTGCGAAAAAAGACTAGGGACGAAAAGAACATGGACTAAAAACAAGCGCTGACCTCCAACTATTTTTAATGAAAAAAACACACACATAAGTAAACATTCTATCGCAGCGTCATGGCAGATACCACAGCTGCAAAGAAGTCACGTGTCCAAATGAGATTACTTCTTTGGCAACCCAATTGTGAACGTTCCTATAACTGATCATTTTGTCTTATTTTTCTTATTACTTGTTTTGATGCCTCCCAACAGCGGGTGTTAATCTGTTTTGTATACGCGGCAGTTTCGGAGCTGTGGTATCTGCTATGACGTTGCGACAGAATGTACATTTATGTGTGTGTTCCTTTTTATTAAAATGAGTGGAAAGTCAGCGCTTGTTCCTAGTCCCTCTTGTTCCGTCCCTGGTCTTTTCTCGCTCTGTGTAGCTCATGGATTACAAACTGTCCGAAGCCCCCACGCTTTTAGAGTGAAACAACTTATGAATATGTTCGTATGATTATTTCAAAGACATTTTTTCCCTATACCAGTCCTACTTGCATTCTATAACTGTGTGGTTGATTTCATCTGATGTGGTGGCTTAACATGGTGAAAAATGTAAATTAGCCCCTTTTATCGACTTCTCTGGACAGAGTGACATTGTAAATATTGTACAGGATCCTTGTTCATGCATTAAAAAGGAAAGGGTACAGGACCGCAGTTTGAATATTTTAAAGCTGGAAGCGGTGGGCATCATTTTCCTGTCGCCTGATGCGATTTCGCACTACATGGTCGACAGGTACGCCGCTCCAATGTTCAACTTTGACAAATGTTTTGCCTTACCACAAATTTATGAAATTTGCCAGTTTTTAGCATCTACCTCGAATAGCTGGATACTACAAAGGCGTTCGATGCATTCACATTTGGGGATAGCTGTATCAGTGTACCAGAGGGATAATAATATGGCCAAGGTGTTACGACCCAGTAACTGTCTACCTATATACGGATGTCGTCTGAATCGGTTCGGAAAAAACTGAAAGAGAGAGATCAGGGGTAGATGAATGAGGTTTCAAAAAGGTTAGTGGCAAGGAACTAACGGCCTTCTCTTGAACTGAAGGATGGGGAGAGCGCTGCCATGAGGTCAAGGTAGAACTTTGCGTATATTACTAAGACGTCAGAGCGGGGTCAAGCGTTATAGGGATGTAGCGACACCATCATTATCGTCCTTAAAGGAGTACTGACACCAAATTTAGAGGCCTAAATAACGATATAATTGGCTTCAGTAGTTTGTACAGATTACCCACAGAAATTTTTGGAGCGATCCGAGGCTGGAAACGCATCAAAAATCGATTTTAATTACCCTGGGCGCGAACTATTACAAATCGGCAGCACTAGCGAAATCGCTTAGGGTGTGACGTCAGGCTATCCGCGATTTTGCGGCCGATTCAGCATGACGTCATACAGTTGTTTCCGGAACCGGAAGCGATAGCCTGCGCTGTTGTTGTGGGCGGTCTCGCTTCGATAGGAGGTTTGGCTTGGCTGCGGTACCGCTGTGAGCAAGGCTTGCGAAGTGCGCACTTCACGTTTCCGCGCAGGTATTGCCATCTCTCGACCGGTCGGCGCACCGCCCGCCGCGCGCCGCGGGGGGCCGGTCAGCGTATACGCTTGCATCGCGGCAGATATCTGATCGCCGCTTTTAAAATAAGCCCTGATAACAATCCCAAGCACAATTTTTCACCACACTAACACCTACTTTCTTGCATGTGGAACTTCATTTTAACGATCAGATTGATTCAGAAGAGCAGCGACAAGCGGTTGCTACCGTCTTGCTACCGTGGTCTGCGCCGGATCGAGCCGCTGAGTGTCCGAGCTGGCAGGCGCGGCCGGCGTGTGCGCGAACTGTTTCCGAAGGCAGGAAACGCTTTACGATTGCCTGCTTTATCCATTTTTTGCGATTAAACGCGCGGGATCTACAAATTCAGCTCAGCGATAGTCGTAGTTGACCATGGAGCAAAAACGGTGGGCGGAGCGACGCCGACGACGCATCGCATGCACGCATCGGGTCATGTGTCTCAAATTCACGCGTACGACTAGTCGTGGTGACAGTCGTAACGATCAGTCGCATGCGAATCGAGTGTACAAATCGTACATGTGTCCAGCGCTTTAGTGTGAACCGCGTGCAATCCGTAGCAGACGATGCAGCGAACGTCCCTGACGTCACGGAGACCATGACGTCACGGTCCGACGTCACGGAGACCGTGACGTCAGGCAGTCCGCTTGCAGGCTCTCCTTCGAACGGCCATTTTCCCGCGCGGCGACCGAATTTGAAAGTGGTTGCAATAAACGTGCTATAATTAATTATATGTTGGTGGCTGACGCCTTTCGGTTCGATTTTCGTAATTACTGGGACCATAGGTATTCTTTACAGCATAAAAACTGAAAGCGAGAAATTTCGTGTCAGTACTCCTTTAAGAGCGTCGTCATAATCGGCACTATTAGCCATCTGGCAGATAAAATACTTTCGGCAGACATCAAGAACGACACCAGGTTCTTCTCGCCTGGTCGGACCACGGCTCAGCCAGTGGAACCGCAATAAACGTGGACTCGGCCACACAAATTCGCCGGCCGCCTACAATTGGTGACCCTGACAACCGGCTTCCCCAAGGCAGTGCCCCGCTGCTTCAATAGCCACAACGTGGGCGACGGCATGGAGAAGAACGTCACCCGCACTCCCAGACCTACATGGGCTGATCCCGTTTCGTTCAATCACTGGCCACGCCGGGTGGTTCATCATCCTGGAGAGCCATTGTTACGTCAACGGCATCCACTCTGAGGAAGGCAGGAACTCTGTCCCTTTGCAGAAGCTATCTGCCTACCTCATTTACCCAATCCAGCTACCGGCTCCTGGCCCCAGTGCGTAGGACAACCTCAAAGACGTTGTCCTCAACCACAAAAGTGTTGAACGCGGCAGACAACAATGCCAACAGAACCGACAGCCATTAGCACCAACAGTAGTACTCCATTACCATGCTCAGTTCCTCTGCTGAAACAATCACAAGTTAACGGGGCCGCGATACTCAGCGGACATCCAGTGGTCCCAGACCTCTAGGGTCTCCCGGTGTGTGCAGCATCGCCTCTCCAAGAAACGCGAGCCACAGCTACGACTTCCAGCATGAAAGAGTCGACATTTTACTTGGTGGACTCGACAGTACATCATGACGGAGCACCACAGGCTGTCGCATCTGCTGTACTGTACAGACCGGCGCAAACATCGACTCCTCTGCCACTCCTGGCGGGGAATGTGCGCCGCGTCCGCAGAGCGCGGCTTAGAGTGGTCTCCAACGCCACTCCACTCCTGGTGTACGACATCCGTCTTCCTCTCCTCAGGATGTACAGCCTACAGGCTGGATGTCTCCGGGAGTCGAGGTTGCCCTCGAAGCACTACAGCTTGCTATTGCCAGTCCTCACACTCTGGCTATGTTGGCAACACTGGAGCAAAGATTGTGGGAGAAGCCTCTCAACAGACGTCGCCGAAAGAAGCATCCCGCGTCCCCAGGTAATCAAGAGACGCGTCACAAGATGGTCACCAAACCTCGACCGATTCCCTGCTCCAGGACAGTGTTAGGTAGACGCTGTAAGACGAGGTCTCCGCTGGCTGTCTACAAACAAAACGGAAGAAAGTCTGCAGAAATTCATAGAATAATCTTCTATGCGTAGCATTCGTATGCCGCTTCCCGTGAGTGTGAGTTTTTACAGTCAAACCTCTTTGATTTTTCTGAGTCCTGTCCGACCAATATTACGCTATTATAACGATTCGGTTTGGAACATTCCCGAAATCTGTATTATGGTGAAAATGTAGGGCGTTAGAAGGTTAGCTGTTTTCAGTACTTGCTTAATATTTTCCTTACGTTTACTTTTCAAAATTTCGTTCGACCAATAATCTCCATTTACACTTTTATAAGAATACATTTGGAACTTTTGGGAAATTTGCATTATTGCGGAAGTTCAGGTTGTTACACGGTTCGCCATTTTCCGTAATTTTAACACGAAAGTGTGTTATGCTCGGGCACACCAAGATCTCAGCCACGTCATATCCATGACGGAGGTGACGTCGCCAGAAAAAGTGCTATCGACGCGGCGGCGCCCGGTTTCGAGCCCACGAACTCTCGCCACAACGGGAGGTACGTGGCGCCCTGCTCACTGCGCTAAAAGCAGAGACGTGAGCAGCTTTACGAAAGCGCCTTATGTCCTTCCTTACACTCATTCAGGTGGTGCTGCCATCTAGGAGAGGCGAAGCGAAGTAGCGCATGATGACGCTAATGAGCACCGAAAGTTGGCGCCTCGATGCTGCGCTTAGGTGTACGGGGAACGTGTGTGAATGGAGGCACCTTCCGTTGTCTTTTGCTTCTTACGTGTCGGTGTCACTTCGCCTGGCGTGGTCAGCTTCGCGAACCCTTCACACGTGAAGAACGTTCTTTTAACATTCAACTGCTCGTGTGAAGGCCCCTTTCACTTTCGTGTTTTGTCGATTCCTATGAAAAATGGATCCACCACAATTTTTATAATGTTCTTATTTCGTTAGTTTTTCAAAATTTTGTTCCACGAACTGCCTCCATTCACGCTATTACAACAATTACAGGTGAAACTTTTGCGAAATCTGCATTATTGTGGAAATGCATGGTCTTACACGGTTCGCCAGTTTCCGTAGTTCTTTTATATTTTTCTTATTTTTTTAGTATTCTAAAAGTCGTTCGACCTATTATCTCAATTTGCGGTATTATACCGATCACGGTTGCAACTTTTACGAAATCGGCCTTATTGTGTAAATGCCATGCGTTATACATTTTGCCATGTTCCGCAATTTATTAATATTTTTTTTATTTTCTGGTCCTTCAAATTTGAGTCGGAGCAATTATCTCCATTTACGTTGATATAACGGTTACATCTGGAACGTTCTCGAAATCTGCATTATTGTGGAAGTGCAGGGCGTTGCCCGTTAAGACATCTTCCGTAGTTTTTTGTAAGTTTTTTGTTAGTTTGTCAAAATTTCGTGCGACCACTTGTGTCGCACGAAATTTTGTAGTAGTACAGAAATTACAGCTAAACTTCCGAGATGTTTGCGCTTTTGTGGAAATGGAGGACGTTACATTCGATTTCCGGCTGCCGCTCGCTCCAACCTCCATTGTAGCCGTCGCTTCACACCCCACAACGCACCCGCGGCCGCACTCCCACCCCCCTGCACCCGAGGATTCCCCACATACCGGACGCTACCTCGCCGATGACCCGCACAGTGCCGCTTTCTCAACCCGTCAACTTGAGCCCTGACTGCGAACGGACTCTTCCTGACTGCGGACAAATAGTACATCACTGTAGATATTACAACTAGCGATCAGCACAGCCCTTCCCCGCATATACATACCGCACTATGCAATTCCGCTTTGCAAATCATACACACTATTAGTGAGCTGCCTAGTAGGGCTGATGATGATGATGCTGGTGACGGCAATGATGATGGTGTCGCTACAGGGCCATTCCGATAGAAGGTGCTGCAGTGCAGCATATTGTTGGGCTAGTTGGTAGTGCATTTTTAAGGTGGTGAACTGCTGCAGTGTTTCCACGGAACCGCAGTAGCGGCAGTGGGCGCCGCCTAAATGACCTATAAGCGGAACAGTCAGGAAGCAGACTTTTGAGACCCAAAGCGGACGCGGAAGAGAAGCAAACATTTCTGATGAGAGAGCCCCTTGCACAGACGACTGTGTCATAAAGTTTACTACACGCAAAGAGATTGGACGTTTCCTTTTGGATAGTCAGTATTCATTGCCGGTATTTTACAACGAAGCTCATAGCTGGACTAACAAAGCCAAAAAGCGTTCTACATGTTCTTTCTGTCACCGCAGGCTCCCTGGGTCAAAATTTGACGTCCCGTGTTTACATTAGAAAAACATTTTGGCTCCAATCCACGCTGTGAAGGTTGGAAAGCAAAGCTATAAACGACACCCACAACTACTGCGCATACAACCTAACTTGAATTCCCATACGTGGCTCCACAAAGCGTGAAACCAGTGATTCTGCCAGCCGTTACCTGCAATTCGCGGGGGCGGTGTCCCGAACGTAGCAGCACCGTCGGCCACGGCCGGGATAGAGCGGCGGACGCCTTCGTTGTAGCCCGGGCGTGAGTCGGGAGAAAGAAGACGTAGAGGAGGGCCTTTCGAAGAATGAGGCAGCGGAACCTAGCCATTCTGAAGAGCTAGCTGTGGGCGACACCACCGCGCGACACCAGCGGAGATATCGAAAAAAATCGGCATATGAGCTTAGTGATTCCCATCTATACCGATATAAAATAGTTTGTTTAGTAATTTTGAGAATTGCCACAAAGATGAGGGAACATTTATATTCGCTATATATAAGAGCCAGTTTCTACTTTCGCATTTTGTAATACCTCTTAAAAAACAACATAAGTGGTATTCGCCAATTTACAAAACGGAGTTCTATTCGTGGCAGGCAGTACGCAACATGTATCGTTTCTGTAGCGGCCAGATGTCTGTAGGTGGTTTGTACGTTTTGTTTTCCTGCCCTGCAAACCGATCCTTAACGTATGTTTGCTGTAAGACCACTTAATTTCGTCGGGTGCGGGTTACCCTGGAGGTGCTGTCGAACAAGTTAAACAAGCCGTGCCAAGGCAGCGCGCAATTGACGCGAAACTGCACCAAAACAGGCCGAAAACAACCGTCGCTTAACAGACAAAGCCGTACCGCTGGCGCCACCACCGGCGAGCAGGCACATTCACGCACGGGGAACGCTGGGTTAATTCGCTGTGCCGTATACAGCGTGCCCCGTGAGTGCAACAATCCCATCATCATATTCCCTACGCCACCGCCAACGCCGCGTTGGGAATTTGTTGTCCCGCAAGCCACAAAAGAACCGTTGACTGGTAGGGATGGAAAGGTTTGCTTTAAAATTGGAGTGCGAGAAAGGTGGTGTACGGGGAAAATCACGGGCTGGTATGTTGCATCGGCGGAGTGGGCACAATGTCTAAGGGCGAATTTTTGGGCTAATTACCCGTCATATACGAGAACGTCTAAAATTTTATAATTGACGTTAAAAGACTTCATGGACAAGAGAGTTGAGGATGTAGATCACCGTTCGGGGTATGTGCTCCAGTGTGTAAATTTCGGAGTTTTTAGGGTTTCAGATAATATTAAAGAGCCATGAAGACAAAATATAAGTTTGTGTTATTCAAAATATTTCGTGTTTTGTAGTGCGCCCAGCGCTTGTCCGAATGAAAACGATGCTTTATTCACTGAAAAATTAATTAATGTAAGTTAACATTTTGATCTTCTCAGTAAATCGGGCGTTTTTGTGGTCTGCAATGACATCACCGGAACCGACCGCTCTGCAGCTGATTGGGAAGCCTTGTTTACCGTTAGTAAACCTAGATGGCGGCACCATACCGTGCAAGCCGCTTTCTGCCTTAGGTTTGTTTTTGACCGTTTTTAAACATGACTTTTTTGTTCAGGTAAAAATAATCGTTTCGTGAAACATAGTGCTCGCTCGACAAATATGGTCACGTAATATACCGTCGCATGCGTCAATCGGCCAGTGTCGTCTGAGACAACCCGAAAGCCCAGCAGTCCTGTGCAGCTAAGCCAAGCATAGTTTGCGCAGTACGAACAGCAGTACGCATCGGTACTTGTATGTTTACGTGTGCTTTCGTAACGTCCACCGTTTGTCCCACCATTCTTACGGCTTTAAAAAGAATGTGCCATAAATGTAGGCGCAAATAGCTCGTTCCGCAAGTTATAACCTCTGTCTAATTTGCGTTTGCTTTTCCCGCCCTCCGCCAATCGCAGAGCTGGCTGGTATGACATTAGAAGTTCTGTTGCAGGCAAAATAGCTGGTGGGTCGCATGGCCATTCCCTTTTTTCCGAATATGTAGCTTATTTGAGCGAAGTTTATTTTAAAATTGGTGTCAGTATGATTCTAACGAGGCAATCTTTTGAATGAACCAAACTTGTGTCTTCGCTTCATGGCTCCTTTAACCCTTTCGGCCATGGTGGTGTCAACTGACTTCATCATCTAAAAGTTCCTCTAGCGCATGGAGAACGAAATGTTAGTATCTACTGGTTTTCCGAGGAATTCTTCAATGATACTTCTTGCCATAAGTATCGCTATTGTTTTATTTTAGTTGAGCTGGGTGCTACAAAGAAGAAGACGCTCCGGTGAAGACAAAATTGCAAAATTTATGCTGAAAATATTGGCGGTCTGAGCTTTATTCCCAAGCTTGTTAATCAATAAATACTACGAAGCTCATTTTTTGTTTGTGGCTTCATGTAACCATAAGGCTTAGGAGGGCCTCATGTAGCCATAAGGCTTTCCGTGCTCCCAATTAATCATTTATTCACTCTAAAGTTAGCTATATTGATGTACCGTGTTATTTATCATCGTCTATGTATTTCAGGGCTATCCACGCAACATCTTGTCAATACTAATAACACCAGATTTTCAGCCTGTCACAATTTCCTTCTCCCTAAAGTGCGTACCAATTATGGAAAACTAACTCTTAAATTTACAGGTGTATCCGTCTGGAACAACATACCACTTGAAATAAAGTTATGTCCCACATTATATTCGTTTCGCAAACTATTTAAAGAGTACCTAATAACAAAACGTGTTTGCTAAATTCTACTATAATGCAATGCTTCTAATTTATACCATGTTAGTATCTTTTTTTACTTACCATACCACGTGCTGTTACACGGAAATTTCCTTGCCTTGTTGTTATGAAATGTTACCCATTCTTTGTTTAATTCGTACAAAGTGTTTTCACTGCTCGCTGCGTTTTTATTGCACTAGACGTATTCTCTAACGGAGGTCCCCCCGACAGTTTTCTAACTTCGGGACCTCCTCTGTACTGTAACATTTTATTCATGTAAATGTATACATTCCTGAAATAAAGTTTGATTGATTGATTGATTGAAACATGCAAAAGTGATGACTCTGGTTCATTGTCTCGTTAATTAATAGCCTCATTATAAATGTTTCAATATTTGCACTTCCTGTTGTATTTTTGTTTGTGGGGTTATGGGACCCTAAACATTACGAAAACACACAGAAAACCCTATTTTGCTCGAAATAAAAAAATCAGGGTTGGAAGGGTTAATAGGAAGACGTATTTTCATTAAACCTGAATGTAAATGTTGGAGGCTTTTGAAATAAATACAGGACTTCGCCACGTTACCAGTTCTGGTTGGGTAGCAGCTTGGATAGCGCAAATGCGATTGTGCACGTTGAAAGTAGCACGCGCCTGCTACGATATCTTCTTCTTCGCTGACATTTGTGATGTGTATATCAGCCTCCACAATCTTAGTCGCTCTGCCAGTCAGCGGCTATTTCTTTTTATTCCTCTTGATGCACCGTATACGCTGTGTGCATGGGAATTCTTGGGATAAAGAAGGTATTTTTCTAAACTAGTGAGCTAAAAGCACGCAAAATTTTTAGCGCCATGGTACGTGCGAATTTGCTATTGTTTTTACCACTCTCAATTCGCATCTAATAAAAACGAAAGTTTGGGCTCACTAAATCGGAGTAGCATTTTTCGCTAGAAAAGTACGCCCCGAACACAGTCCAGTCAAACTGAACAGTCTCGCGTTACAACGTAACAAAACAGAGCGTTAAAGTACTGTACGAAATATACATTTTACCAATTTATGTTTATAGTTTAAAAATAAATTTGTGGTTGGCTGAGGTGCGTACATTTGTGCTAAAACTGAAAGGTACGTCACCGTAAGAGTCGGTGTCCTCAGTGGAAAGCATTCTAAGCAAAGCCAAATGTTTGGGACATCTGTAGCAATATTGCAAGTTTATGGGTCTGAATAAGTGTATGACAACCTAACGACCGACTGCTGGACTAACTAACCGTCTGACTGACTACATTTATTGTCATTGGAAAAACAAGTACAGTGTTTTGAAAATTGATTCTTAAGTGGTAAATAAAATACATTTCCCATACTATATTTTGTCATGAATTTCACATTACCCTGTAACCTCATGAGATATTGTTTGTTTTCATGCGAATAGTTGGCGTTTGCAACGCCGACGAGTTGGAAATATTGTTGTTACATTGAAACAATTTATTAGCGCACTGCTTTCACCATGCTTTTTCGTTTAAAGATACGATTAAGCCGAGTACTTGCCTCATAAAGATGATAGAGCGTTGAAAAATGAGGAAACTCTTGGTTTTTATCGTAAAGCGTGTCTTCATCATTCTTGTAAATCTTCCTTATTTTTAGTACTGCACAAATTCAGAATAAAGATGGAAAACTCTATGCGTAAATTAGTTACCCATCGAGTTTGCGAAAAATAACAGAAGTTTCAACCGCTTGCACGACCGAACCTCGAGATTCAGTGCAGTCTGTAAAGGCGCCATAAAAAACTATGTCAGTTTTATACAGCACGAAGCGTGGCTATTCAATAAAACTCTAATGCCTCATTGCCTGCACGTGTGTGCCATTGAGTTACACTATCGCAGTACTGATCATCCCGAGCACATTATTTCAGACGGTTCATTCGCATGCCACTTCAACTTTGATACGATGGGATAAAACAAGTAGGAGCCCGATTTGCCCCAAAGGGTAGCAATCGCTTGCAGTCTGGTGAATCAGGATGTCGCTTCTTGCAACGCCTCTACTTTGACTTTTCCTGTTTCGCAACGCCTTCGCATTCACTTCAGACTTGATGCCTGTTCACATGGCTATGGTGCTCGCAGGCCGTTGCCAAAGCAAATACGTCATTTGTCAATACCTCTGAGGAACTGAAGAATGGGATTTAAAAGCTGCGGATCTCCACACAAAGCAAACAGGTCCACGAGAAAGGCATACGTGTCAGAAAACGCATTGTGATATCGGGTAAGTAATTACAAGCAGTCCAACGAGTGCCCAATGCGCAAATAGTCTTGCGAAAACGTGTCTGCCAGAGAGGCCTACGGAACGTACGGATGTGTATGAATAAGAACTCTCTCCGAATGGTCATCCCCTGAATTGTTACATCACGCGAAATGAAAACGTGAGCTGCGTACTCTTCGGATGAAGGAATCAGCTCCGCAGTACCTCCATAGAGTTTTTAAGCTATTGGCTACTCAGCTGAACACGCGTACAGAAGTTAGAAGTGATGGCAGCAATGCAGACGAACCGAGCGAAACAGTACCGGTGGCCAGCACACTAGGGTAAATTTGATCGCGACTCGTCTACATTTACGTCGTGCTGTTTTACCCATGTTAATCAAGAACTGGGTGATAATTCTCGTAAAATATTGTATTTGAAAAAGGGACCCCGTAGCCAGTTGTGGACACTGTAAATCAGCTTGCCCGAATGAAGTACACAAATCAGTGTTCAGGCTGATTTGAAAATTTGTAACACAAAAAGGTTGTTCTAAAGTGTCGCGCGGCTCGCAAACTCATTCCAGCGGATTCGTTCAAGTTGTCTATGACTCCACATAGACCCCAAGGCTATTCTGAGCGTGTCTGCTATACTTTTTACTGTACAAAATGGTTATGAGACGCCAGAAAGTACATCGTAACCACCAAATCTCTACACACGAAAATGGAAAAGTGAGGCAGCACTAAAACTTTCCGAACCGGTGTTTTGTAGCTGCCAAAAATAATTCGGTGGCTCTTTTCCACGCATGGTGCTTTTCTAACGCACGTTAAAACCTAATAATTACATCCAATAAATAACCAATTCTCAATTACACGTACTGAACTCCACAACTAAGACATCGAGGAGTGCCCTTCCTATATATCAAATACTCATTGAAGATAGACCACACATGATATAAGAACACAAAAATTTCCGGCTATTACACAAATAGTAGAGTGCGGTTTTTACCCGGTTTTGTGGGTACCCTGTCTGGGATAACCCGTATCTCACTAGGGTGAGTTGGAGTTGATTGGTTTCAGGTGGAAGCTATGCAATAAGAAATTTAATGGATGACTTTATTTTGATAAATTACTGTCTTTTCATCAATGAATACATGACCAGTTGCGTGTTTTCTTAACTTCCAAGAGATTTAAGGGTTTTATGTGGGGAAGGTACTTTGATTTTCTGCAGAATGGAAATTCGATTACTTTTTATGCAAGAACAGCAAGCAGGTAACTGACGCGTGATGATGCCATACGCACTGCTATGTATGCAAGGTATTTTTCTCTGGTAATTCGGGACAAAAAGTTGAGCTTTTTATTTCTTTTTCTGGGCACGAGCGATTACAAAGGAGCTTGAAAGCAAAACTAAAGAAGAGTTCGGGAAATAAACAGCACTCACTTTGGCAGTGAGGTTTGTGTGGTCGGTGACGTCAAAGTGTAGGTCAGTGAAAAGTTTTTTCATTTTCTCTGCGTCACGTTCAGCGCCTTCCCTTTTCTCGAAAGGGGGCTCGAAATTGATGTTATTGATGATGATACACATTCCTCTGGGCTTCCTCTTCATTGTGTAGATCTGAGGAGGGAACAAATAAGAAATGGTTAGTGTTCCGGAATGGTACTCGCTCCCTTCGCTTTTCGATGCCCCTAGTATAAGGCGCAACAAAAGCAGGCTACAAGAAATAGCTGACGTACGTTATGGGCTCTTATACGATTTAGTGTGCTTTACGGGGGACTTTTTGAAGTTATCGACTACACGATGAACCGCAGTGGTTGGACGCCAGGCTCGGGTGGCCGTCGCTGATTTGTACTGCTTCTTAATTACTGATAGTCCACGTCACGCTCGCCCGAGTGCGCTTTCAGAACACAGGTAACTAATAGCGACAAATCCGTTCGCTCATACAAGAACTGAACAAATAAAAAACCACAGAAATCAAAAAGGTAATCCGAGCGCTGCTATGCCCCGTGTTCATACAATCTTGCTCAAGGGCGAAGAAAATCAGGTGGCACTACAGCGTGAGATGATGTCTCTGGCTTGTAAAAGGGGGGGTTCATAGTTACGTATATAAGGAAAGGAATTACCTACCCACCGACAAAATAAACGTGCTGCATTTGCACAGCAATGTCGTTAAGGTGTACGGAGGAGCAGCCCGTCCCATCGTAAATAATTGCGGCTTAAGATGGATCAGATCCTACAGGCAGCTCACAGACGTAGTACGAGGAGAATCAGTCACAGGAATAGTTAGACAGTTTCTAACACCTCGCCAAATAATAGCACGGTTTTATGAATCAGTGTCCGAAAGGGTACATATCTTTACCTGACTCATCAGAAGCAAACCTGCTATAAACACACAGCAGCATAGCAACAGGGCACTGTACAAAATGCGATCGTTTGAAAGTGTAATTGAAAAGAAGTCTCAGCCACGGCGTCAATAGCTTATTCATTGAAGGGGAGCCTATCGAGTTTCCGGCAGATTTTCAGGAACTGAGGAAGAAGAGGGTACTTTTTAAAATGCAGCACAGCACTTTTTTGCTACCTTTGATTGTTGTTTATTACTGCGCCTACGCAAAGTATCAAATAACCAGTTTAGCGAATATCAAATGACCTCGGGAGAATTGGGAGATAAAACGAAACCCACGAAACTGCGTTCCGACTCGCAATACAATATACAAGCAATTTACAATATACACTATACAAGCAGTAAGATTATGGGAACCCGTCATAATCTGTGACTAAAGGCTCAAAAGTAAAACCGACAAAGACTCAAGTGTGATCATCCTTCACGCTATAAACCACCTCATTCATTTTTTTCCAAAACAAGAGAGAAAGCAGCTTCTCTACCAGGTCAAATACATTAGACTGAACACCGTGCAATTTATTCGACACACAATCTTAACAACACGCCCTTTGATTCATTAGCTTGCCACGCTGCTAACAAGCTCGAATCTACAACCAGCACAGTGGCCACCAAATGCGACGAGCATTTGCTGTACAGCGGTGAAATTAAAATGGCAGAAATGGAATTTTGGCAAACGGGGAATAAATGAAGAAACGTTTAGTTGGTTTTCCACGAAAAACTACTCGCGCTGTATCCACATGCGTCCTGAATCCAGCTAACACAAATCAATAAATCCAAGTAATCGACATAAGTTGGTGTGCCTCGGGCTTTGCGAGGAGTTAATAATTAAGGGGAAATGTAAGACTTCTTCTGGTTTTCAAAGATAATGGTGACAGAAATTGTATACTTTTGCTACTTTGTCCGTAATGAAGCTCTTCCTAAGCGAACTCTGCAATTAGGATAATTGTGCTTCTTCTGATGTGCTGGCTGGCTTATCAATGTTGGAATCAGTATTGGTTTACAGTAGCGTGTGGGCCTATCTAAATTGTTGCTTATGACAATGAGCGTGAATAACGAGGGTTTATCGGGGAACAGGTCTTGGGCATATGAAGCTACAAGCACACTCAGTAATGTACTGCATAGGGTGTTTATGGTCAAGCCAGCCTGAATAATAGTCTTTACGCATGTGCTGCCATATGTCGTGGGCCTACAAAACATAATTTTAAGGTTCTCATACTTGAAGCTTTGTATACAAATCACGATGATTGTTCATTCCAGCTTCTTAGCGGAATTGCTGGACTTGCATATGAATACGAACACGCCAAAATTTACCTTGTCAGGGGCGACTCCCGGTATTCATGGGCAAGTGCTTATATGCCACGCTGGGAAGCATGGAAACCTCGTTTGTCAAACAGCGCTTATGCCGAACCGATTTTGTTCTCATAAGCACGACAGCTTCGCTGTAAAACCGACAATAACCACATACCTTGCTACCGCTGGTAGAAAAGCTTCCGCCCAATGCCAAGAAAAAACACCCTAAATATTTTCACCTGCAGCTCCCCCTCCATCACTGCAGCTCCCATTTTCATCACTCAGCCCGGCCACTGAGCGCAGAAATACGAAAGTGATAAACTTTAATTTCGCGGGAGCCTTGTCAACCAGAATTTCATTATTATCCCGTCCTTCGAAAACAGTTAGGTTGTGCTAAACTTTGCTCAAATAGCCAAGACAAGATGATTCATGAACGGAGTTTTCTTTAGGCATTTAAATGGGTGCTAGAACATTTCGAGGGATTACTAAACAGGCTCACAGAACAGCACACGGCAAGAATACACCACCAAATAATCATGGCGCGAGAACAGCGCGTTGAAAAGACCACACCGACCTAAAAACAGGAATCGGAAGAGCACAGGGGACAAAACAGCACAGCAAGGAAATGGCAAAATGCCAAACGAGCACCGCGACATAATCTCTCGATGAGGAAACAGCACTGCTTAAGAGTACAACACTCAGTCTGCATGGCGGGCAGTGGTTAGCATGAAGCGCACTCTATTCGGTACATTGCAGTTGTGAACCTACATAATCTCCAAACAGCAGTTTCAATAACTCGAATTAGCTTCAGCCTCCAGCATTTTGCGCGGCTGGTTTTACCTTTCAGTATGAAGTTTTGTGCACTCGACGGGCTCAAGACAAGAGCGGATGACAGAAACGGATATTGTTGAGCCTGGTTTGAGGCTTTATTAGACACAAGAAGGAAATCTATCCCATAAAACCTAATCAGGAATATGTGGTGAGTCGTACTTCTAGAAGAGTGAATTCCTTAGACATATGCCATAAACTTGTTTCCTAATTTTGTTATGAATATGTTAGCCTAATTGAGACCAATCTTTGTACCTACCGAGGTGCAATGAGTCAGAAGTTCACCTCTTTCGTTTAATTTAAATGTATGCGATTCTAAGGCCTTTTACATCAGGCCGAACTCTTCCTAATGTGATGCGTCGTGTCACTAACATCTTCTGGGGCCTCAATTAGCCAAACCTTTTTCAACGTCGCTATGCTCTTATCATTTCTCACATTCGTTATAAAGCGTCCTACGCCATCCTCACTCGTACCTTGGAAGGGAAGCTTGACGCTCCAATTCTCAATGCGACCAAAATATCTCTGGATCTTCCTATTACCACTAGAACCACCCTACCTGTGCAAGTCGGTGTTCTTCTCACGGTGTTAGATAGCACTGACCTCTATCGCAGCCATCATGTCAACGCCTCTCAGAAACTCCCACAGGTCGCCCCATCTTGCACACATTAGGTTACCCGCAGCATGAACCCCGACCTCAGGCTGCTCTAGACCGCAAAAGTCTCCAACCTATTACCATAACTCACATTCCCCGCTGCATGAACAAGGAAAGTAATCCAACCCGCCGTCTTCTACGTGCCGCTTACTACACCAAGAAAATAAACGGAGATTCCGACGGCTGCCAGTATTCAAAGATGCGTCATTTCTAGATAACCTCGCTGCGCTCGCTTTCATCACTTCAGCGGGTGCACCTACTGCATCTCTCGACGTTGCACATCCCCAGAAGGAGTCGAAGGTTCTGCCGTCGTTTTCGCACTAATGGAAACATTTCCCCCGTCTGCATGCCAGATGCATACACGGGTTCAAAGCTTGCAAGCTACCACCTAGTTCCATGTTTCGCCTTCCCTACGCACTCTGCCTCCTCAAAAACTTTATGGGGTTTTTGCCGTGCACTGGATCCCTGGTCACGGAGGTGTAGCAAGGAACGAGTGCACTCATCAGATTGCCTTGAAATGCACCCCCGGGCCCGTGACGACGCCCGCGACACAAAACATTGAGCTCCCTCTTGCCAGCTTAGCAGACCTTGTAAGCATCCGTCGCATGTTCCCTCCTCTCCCCGCCGGGCTTAACCATCGCCAGCAAATAATTATTCGGCAGGCACATACATGTCCACTGCACCTACCCACTCGGCTCCATTTATTGTAACGAATTCTTGACACCCTTGCACCATTGTGTCACCATTCATATAATTCATCTATTCAGGACCACATTTCGCGCGAGTGCCCCGAGAACGCTACACAGTGACAGAATTACACCATAGATTAGCTGGCTGTTGCGGCGAATCTCAATGAAGTACAGGAACTGGTGGCCCAAATCAGCAGAGCCATCAATGGTGGCCTGAACCGAGGCGGCTGATTCGTCCCCATCATCATGTGACTACTAACGTTTGTGTCTATCTGTCGATAAACACTTTCAAATGGTCTCTAGGTGGCTGACTATAATTTACGCTCCTATGACGGTCCATTCCTAGTATGTGATCATTATTGAATTCATGCCGCCTTTAAGGCAAATATTTGTCCACAGGGAAGCCAGATCGAGCACCACTAGAGGGATGTTTGAGCATGCACAGGTCGCGTACTTGGAGAGGAAGGGAGCGTTGTCTTTATTGTGGTAAGGAAAAAGCATAGTACATTCCTCACCACAAAGTCCACATAACTGGCTGTCTATTCTGATACGGTGCGTCATACTGGCATAATTGTTGATCTCGATTGTCATACTTGCGTATTTATGGCTAGGTCTAGAATTGATTTACTATGTGGACATAGTGGCACCAGCTACACTGCCACTGTTTCTATTGATTGAGTAAAGTTTTGCAGAAGCAAATTTTGCGCCAACTGGGCATCGTTAAATTAACGTTTTATGTTATGCTAACTCTCACGGCATCCTTGTCTGGTGGTTTTTTATTATATCACTGATGGTTGCCGAAGGCTTCAGTGCGTTCACTTGAAAGAGGGAGATATATTCGAAGTAGAGGAACGGCTTTCTCGATCACAAAATAACGTCTACATACTCTGCCACCCAGGTGGTATGCACTGTCTACAACAGAGAAGCTTTATTGGGCCATTTTTGGTTTGCGCCTTGTCAAAAAATATTATCCGACGCGAAGGAACGAGAAACGCTGTATAAGTCCTCGCACCCCCATAATTTCCTGGCAGAGCCCGTCGCACAGCAAACTTGGGACCTTTGCGCAACGTACGATGTTACTCTACCAACACTTCGGCCATAACAATGTCAAAAAGCCTCTGTCTGCTTTCGCGTCACTGGTTCTGGTTCTGGAAGTATCCCCGGCGCAAGAAGCCGTCCAGACTTTGTGAATAGTATGTTTTGTGCACTTCGTTATCTAGCTTGCGTTTTTTTTCATCTAATATTGCTGAGACAAGATTTATGAACATCTCACATGTCGTGGGGTATACAGTATTTGGAAAACGATGCAAGCCTTGTCTTATTTACCCATGAACGGAGTGTACAGAAAGAATTGGGTGACAGGCAACGTGCCTCGTGTTAAATTCTTGAGAACTTGCTCAGAGCTCGCTTGCAAAACGTTTGCTGAGGGGGCGGTCTGGTAAGGTGGGGTATGATGCTCTATCCACATTCTTGATTTTTTTCATGGGGACGATAATGGGCGGGGCCCGAGACCCGACAGGTATTATGCCTTACAGGGAAAACGCTCGTGCCCGTGAAGGAGTTTTGGCCAGGAAATGTTTATTTTAGGTGCCAGAAACGCTTCCCCTACTAACATTCCTTGGTCTTATCCGCCGTAAATGGAATAAAATGCTGCTTCTATCTTGATATATTTAGAAACGCGGGTAACTTATAGCAAGATGCGTTGATTAGCTATCCGGTTCACACATAATGTGGCCCTTGCATTCCCGTCTGCTTGGTGCACGTTCTACCATGGCTCTGCGGGAGGGAACGTGAGCAGAGGGTGCACTTCGGGTACTACAGTTTAGGATTCAGCTAACTTATTTCGACCTTTACAATATTTACTTTCCAGTAACATGAAACATTCAAACACGTACATGACATCGAGATACTTAGCTAAAAGAACCATAGCATATTGCGAAAACGTTTAAAGGGGGTGTGCATCTTTCTGTATTCTACGGAAGTCATAAATATTAATAATACAGTTCATTAGCACATATCGAAAGCAACTGCAACAAAAAGGTGATGCTGAAAATCAATAAAAGAGTTCGAGAAAAACTGTGATCAAAATTCAATAACAAATGGCGTACACTGATTCAACGCAAGCTATACATGGAATGCAGAATATGATTGAGGTGTCTCAAGAAGAAATAGCAAAAGTGTGGAGTTGTTAAGCCGGCACTGCCTATTCTTGGGAACCATGATGCCATACATCAATCACTAAAATAAATCTAGAGAATACCTAAAGCTGAATTACAAAAATTGAGCGCTAGCTTACAATACATCGTTTGAACCCCCAGGATTGGTGTTTTCTGCGTTCCGAAAAATAGTTTGGCGGAGTCATTAGGTACGAAAGTAGCACGAATATTATGGTAAAAAACGGAAACGCTAAAGTTTTATGTTTTTGAATGGCTCCCCACATGTTCCCGAGCTGTGCCAGGCATAGGCGACGTTTTCCAAAGGCAACCAAATCGAAATAAATATGTGTTGCGCTACAAAGTTCAACGTACGGACAGGTTCTAAGCAGTATTAGCGAGATAAACTGGTGTACTGACCTTTTGGTGAGACATGTGCAAATTAGATAGTTACCTGCGACCCCGCCTCACAACTCGTATATTTTCACAATCCACTTTTGCCCCAACCCCATAATTGCGGTTCCGGTTGGGAGAGGCATGCCCACATCAGAAATGGCTAAGCGCCTAGGTTATCACCTCCATGCATCCGCCACGGTGTCTGAGTGGCTAAGGCGTTGCGGGGCTAGGTTCAAGACGTGAGTACGATCCTACCTCTAACAAGGCGGCCTTTTGTTGAAAACATAGGAAACAAAAACACCCAAGTGTCGAGATTTCGGTGCAACGTAAAGATTCCTGTGTTCGAATTAAATCCTGCCTCTTCGCGTTTTGAAAACTGCGTTAACCAATGATTTCTTTTTTACTTTCCAATCAAGGTACCTAGATCAGGTGTAAATGGGTGTGTATGAGATATTAGAATGTGAGTACTACGATCACTCTTTAAAATTGCGACAACCTTTATGCGTACCTTTACAACCGTTCTGAGTGCTCGAAAACTGGTGGCACATTAGGTAGATGCACGGTGTTGTCACCGCACAAAATGAGTGTGCAGTAGAATATTTGTGGAGGCCGTGGCATATAATATTAGTATTCAACGTAGAAATTTGCGCCAAATTGAAACCGGTCTCCTTCATATCACAGTTTAAGTAAACCTGGCTACTTCTACTAGTATACCCAGGGCCATAATTAACGCCAAGTGTATGACTTTTACAATGAGGAACGAACTTCGAAATAATTTGTTGCCGCTGACTGTGAAAGCAAGGCGTACACACAATCTGCAGGGTAAGGTATCTATTCATACGCTCTGCCTCTGCATTCTGCGATTTCAGCTTTATGTAGAGACGTTGCAAGCCTGGTGTGCGCATTTTGTGTACGAGCACAACTCTGTAAGATTGTGTGCTACTGTAAACACGTGATTCAGTGCGGGTGTGCGTGCAACACGTCGCTGACCACTAAGGCTGCGAAATTTTTTGTGTGTTCAGGTGATCGCGACGAAGACACGAAAGTTTTAAGACATTTTAAGACTCTCAACAGCGCAGTACATATGTTCCTAGGAAACCAGTGTGCCTTTATTTACCACCGAGTATTGTAACATTTCCTGTGTTTGAAATTTTCTTGTGGTTATTGGAAAATTGCGGTCACTTCAAAAACTCTGAGAGGAGGAATGCTTACGAAGGATTTTTACGGCTTAACCAACGACTGAGAGAATTATCCATTTAAAGTGTGTCATATCTATATGACATCTGCATTAGCTGCAGCCATGATTGGGCGGCTGGTAGAAGTTTCCACCACATTGTTTTGTTCGGAGTTCAATTACCACATAAATTACGGAAAACGCAGAAGCTTACCCCTTCCCCAAGCATCGGTTTCCCAGCTTCCATGACTTCATTCCTCTCGGGCGTAAGGTTGGAGGGGGGGCTGGTGCCTGCGGAGGAGGCTATTGATACATTATTTAACTTGTGAGTTCTAAAAACAATTGCAAAACCTTCACCATGCAAAGTGTTTATGACGTACCGCACTCAAGAACAAACATTCGCGTCATTACAAAGTTCATGTCCGAAAAAGGCTGGCTCAAAGTCTTCACTGGAAATGTAAATGGAATTGTAGTCCTATTTGCGAAAAACAAATACAAGGACGAAGAGCAAGCCATGGTGCGGGGCCTTTAACACCAAAATAGTTTCCAAAAGTTACGAATTCGCGCATACGAAAAAGTATTTTCCTGCTCCTGCTAAACTCACTACAGTGAACGTACATATTGATCATCATATTATGACTACTTGTGATGGGAATTTCTTTCAGGCGTAAATGAACATGTATTATCTTGCATACGCATTTGCAAGCTGAGTGTGAAAGAAGATGGAGGGTTCCTCTCACGGATAGCGCGCTTACACTGTGCAGCCGCCTCATTTGTAACTGATTTGACTTCCGTCTGCTGATTTTCGGAACACCGATATCAAGCGCAATGTCAGAGCCGAGCACGCGTGATTAAGCGAGCATGTTTGCACCTTTTGTTTTTATTAGACTAATTATGCTCGAGCCTCGGCTGAGCCTCGATGCCTCGGCTGAGATATCGGACTTGCTGTATTTTATTATCTAGTATTTAAAAAAAACACATAAATTTGGTAGGTTTTGTGACCCATATATATTTGCTGATAATAAATAGCCTGTGACCATAATTTGACGCGAATGTGCTTATCAAGAGTACGACGGTGCATGAAACTTTAGGATTTTTACGGCATCTGAGGGAACAGAATCTCCCTGAAGCAAATAGTAAATATATTCCAGTTTTCCGGCAGATATTTGTCGTTCATGGTCTGTCCTTTTGATGTCGTGACGGGAATTGTACTCGAAAAAAAAACACAAGGAATAATTAAGCCGGAAAAATTATTCAAGAGGGCCTCCTAGAGAGGCAGGTAGATTAGTATTGGCGGGAAGGAAATTTAGTTCGCAGTGAACAGCTGGAGGCTGCCTTCAGTAGGTGGTTGTGGGCAGCCACCTGAGGCCACAGGTCAGAGGGAGTGTGGCACACTAGGATATGTCACCTGCCCTTGTTGAACAAGGCATAGATCTGCCGTTGCAGTTACCACTGAAGGATGTTTACGACGATATGGGCAACACCCGCGTGGCATAAAATATGTGCCTGCAGATGCTTTAATGAAAACGTTCACTCACCAGTTGACGTAGCCCTGCAAACATCGAAGAACACAGGTTAAACAATGCGCCAACGAAAGACTTGCACGTGTACTTACGTTTCACATTGAAGTTAAGGTAGCGAATTTGTTCATCACATGTGTTCGTATCTATTGTAAATTTATTTATTTTTATTTGTTTCACTTACTCTCAAGCGCCAAGGCATTGTAGAGGGGAGTGGGCACAACAATACATTGGTAGTTTAAAAGTCACGTTAAAGTAAAACAACACTTTTTGGCTGTGAAATACCGAACTAAAAAAACAGCAAAATTTTTACAGCGTACTCTATGCAGATAATTGCAGAACTGTGACAAAATACACAGTAATCATGAAGCAATTCACCACTAAACAGCGAATCCAACATGTAAAAACAAAAGAGGCAACCGCGTTTCATATATTCACGCAGGATTATCGCATTGCATAAATGCTGACAACGTCTGGCGAAAACGAGAATGATTGGAAATAGATACGATTTCTGATGGAAGGTGGTTCCATTCTGTAGACAGTTTAGGCATAAATGAATGATAAAGTGCATTCGTCCGACAACATGTATATTCAACTTTGTTATGATGGTCCACGTGCAAAGAACGATAAGAGGGCAATGAAATTAGTTGCTCTTTCCAAGAAGGGTGATAATACATTTTCGGAAAAAGGCATAGACCAAACCGTTTCCTGCGTAAGGGCAACACGGCCCAAAGAAGATTTCATGTTGTAGCACTGGCGGTACGGTTATAATTGGACCGTATAATGCGGGCAGCGTTATTTTGCTCGAGCTGAATGTTCCGTTCAAGAGTGACATAACAAGGGTCCCAAATAGCAGCACCATACTCGAGTTTGGGGCCGACAAGCGATTTATAGAGCTACAATTTTAGTTACGACGGGGCCTAAATTGTATAGCATGCGTACCATTAATTCGTAAAATCAAACATGCAATAGTACTCTCTTGAGCCTACACGTCCTTGTCACCCAGAGAATGTTTCCATGAATACACAGGCGTTTGTTAATATCTGGTTTAACATTTGCTTGATTGCATCTGTTGCTTGCACCCTGCTTGCATCCGTTGCTTGAATAATGACACAAGCTGCGGCTCAGTATATACAGAATATTACGCGGCGGTTATCCGCACTAAATCTTGTTAGGACAACTTCGCTGAAGTGGTAGTAGAAAATATACCCCTGAATTTGTTTTTTTCCTCTTACTTATGTCCACAGACCAGTGGCATCCTTGCCACTTAACTTTAAAGGAGGCTCTAGGAGTACGTGTATGAGTTGCGTGGCTTCTGTTAACAATTTTATATATCAAAACTGCTTTTTTGAACATTAAAAGTGTAAAGAAAGGTGATTCGAAGCGTCTCTTTTACCTGAATAAAAGAGATAGGGCTTAACAAAATATTTGTGTCATCTTGAAACAAAATAATGTTACTTGGCACCAACGCGATTCCTCATTTATTGCGAAAAAAACTCAGTTCAGCGCTCAGAGAGTAATTTCACAGTTCATGGCACTGAAAGTATTCAAGTCAAGACTTAACTTTGTTCCTTTAGGTGAGGCCTTCGATTCTAGTAATTTGGTAAAACCGATTCCGAGCACAGTTACTTTTTCATGAAATAGCTACCAATTTGCCTAGAGGTGCTTTGCAAATTGTACCATAAAAGTTCTTTTGGATTTGGTTATATTTGTCGCTGGTTTAGCAAGAATGTAGCAAAGTTTAATGACAGTGTCAACGATGGCCGCTGCGCCGGGCACAGTGCTTGTAGGCTTGAGTCCAGGACGCCCTAACTTGCCCGAAAGAAATGTCCAGTTAAAACTTTTTGACTTACTTGTGTGCAACACGAATCTCCCAGAACATTTCAGCAAGCCTCGTATTAATACCGGAGGCAATGTCCAACGGAGTGAGTGCTTTTTTATTTTTCAAACGAAAGTCAGCTCCCCATAGTACTAGGACACACGGCAGCAGGAGTCTGGTGTCAACGTTTTCGTCCAGAATCTTCTTTACCTGTGGAGCGCAAACAATTATATCTTATTTATAAATGGATAGAAGTTTATTTCCAAAACTATATTCTTGAAAGCAGTGGGGGGAACATGTGACGCCTGGGGGACAGGCACAAACACACACGGCTTCATGTAACAGAAAATATATTATGTGCACCCAAATATATTATGTGCACGCAGCCGTAATGAACGCAAATTTGCGAAGAAGGGAATGTATGCCGTACAAAATGAAGGAAATATCCACACGACCTTTGTGAGGCTCCCAAACATCCCGAAACCTCCTAATAAGAAGTTGGTGACGGCGCAGAAAAATTAATGCGTTGGGCAAGAATAAAAAGCAAAAAACATTATTCCGATACAAGACAACAACGAAAGAAATAGAAGAAAGCCGCTTTATTTTCTGCTGTGCGATGAGCGTGTCGAGGCCGCTGCTTGGTACGTAGTATTAGACTGTTGAGTCTTCATAGGAGCATCTCAAAAATACGGCAGGGAAGCCTACGCATTTTGAATACTTATCGAGAAGCTCTGATCGCTGAACCTGGCGAATAAGCAAAAAAGGACGAGTTACACACGATCTTCTGACCGATACTCTGAAGAAAGTTGTTCTCTATCTCTTCGTGTGTTGCAAACTTGTGGGGGATACAGCTTCAAATTATTCAGATGCGTCAGAAGCTGGCAAAATAACTAAGTCGCTAGAAATACGCTTTTTAACGCAATCCAGCAACGAAGCGGGCGATTTCTAGCCCAGGCACTGTTGCCCCTCACAAACGGAGTGTAGCAGACGACAGGTGGGCGAATCCCTAAGCCGACGTCAGAGCCAGGGGGCGCCACTCAAATGTATGTATGTATGTTTGTGTTTATTGGCGCAAGGGTAACTAGGACCAAGGAGTGCCAAAACTATGTTAAGTGGTCCGTCAATAGTCAGGTTTGAGCTTAAAATATGTATGAAATGAGTATGATATATCCTAAAATACTGTATATATGGGTGTAGAGGGCCCGCAGACAAAAAATGGAGGTGTTCATGATGGCGGATGAAAGGGATTGTGAATGGAACGCGACTGTAGCTCGAGCTGAAGAGCACGCTACGGCAGCGGGCCCCTCGTGCGAACAATGAAAACATGAAGGCTTTGCTCAATGCTTGTAGGCTCTGAGGTCACGCACTGTACGAAATGAGCTTTAAAAACTTGACATCTGCAAGATAACTTAAAAGGGACTTGTTTGTGAACATAGGTTCATCTCCTAAGAACAGTGACGGGTGTAGCGGAATGTTGAAAGTATAGATTTTAGGGAAATGCCGTTTTCTGGCCTCATTGCAGGATGCGCACTCAATTAACACATGGAGGACGGAGAGCCGGTCCCCACACTTATCACAATCCGGTGGGGGTGTGCCATTTAAAAGATATGCGTGCGTAGCGTAAGTGTGGCCGATGCGGAGTCTGCAAATCGATACTTCAATGAATCTGTTTTGTTTTTCTGTTGTGTATCTTCCTAGGTGGGGTTTTATTGAGTGGAGCTTGTTTTCTGTGTGTGTGTCCCACGTGTCCTGCCAGCGTTTACGGATTCCCCTTCGGATCACTGACTTCAGATCGAGGTAAGGGATTTCCGCGACGTCAACACCACTATGGAGGGCCGCCAAAGTGGCGTTCTGGTCGGCAATTTCATTGCCTAGAATGCCACTGTGTCCAGGGATCCAGCAAACAAGTATTTTTAGTTGTAATTTATGAGCAGTCACGAGAGCTTTAAAAAGGTGATTAAGGACAACATTTTTTGTAGGTTTAAAGGAACCTAGTGCCGTAACGACACTTAAGGAGTCTGTGTAGATAACTGATTCTTGTATTTTGTTCTGTGTAATGTGCTCCACTGTGATTAAAATACCATAAGCTTCTTCTGTAAAGATACTGGTATTTTTGTTCAAGGTCCTCGTGCTGGCGAAATCCGTGCCATGTGCAGCACACGACACAGCGGAAGCACACTTCGAGGCATCCGTGTAAAATGAGGTGTATGGATATGTGTGTTGTAGTTGTAAAAAATGCTGGAAGATCAGCTCACGAGGTGCACCGCGCTTATCAATGCGTTTAAAGGATGTGTCGCAACGAATCCTTGACATTTCCAAAGGCGGGACTTCGTCGGCGATGGAAGTCTTCATGCCCTCATCGAAAGACACCCCTATTTCCTCTGCAAGGCCTTTGACACGTAAGGATAAAGGGGCAAGGATCGAAGGGCACGCTAAATACAAATGCGCAGATGTGACGTCATTCAGAAATGAACTGCACGGGTGATTCTTCACAGACATTGTCCTAGTAGCATAGAGCAGTGCTGTATAACCACGCTGGTGCTCTAGGCACCAGCGGTCACATTCTACATAGAGACTTTGAATTGGACTTGTCCTGAAGGCTCCCGAGGCAAGGCGAAGGCCCAAATGTAGCACTGGGTCCAACATGTTTAGGGCAGTTTTAGATGCAGACCCGTATGTTACGCTTCCGTAGTCTATACGGGACCTAACTAAACTGATAAAGAGGCGTAAAAGGCAATCTTTATCAGCACCGTAAGACTGATGCGACAAAACTTTTAAAATGTTTATGGTGTTTAGGCATTTCTGTTTGAGTGTTTTTATGTGCCGTATGAATGTTAGCTTTTCGTCAAGTATAACACCTAAAAACTTGTGTTCTTTTTTGACGGGAATCCGTTCTCCGTTCAGCGTAATGTCAGGTTCCGGATGGATTCCACGCTGTCTTGTGAATAAAACACATGTAATTTTCTGAGGATTCAGTTTAAAACCATTTTCCTCTGTCCATTTCCGGAGCCTGTTTACACCTAACTGTATTTGCCTTTCACAGATGGACAGGTTGGAAGACCTAAAGATAATATGAACATCATCAACATACAGTGAGTAGGAGATTGTGGGTGGTAAGGATTTTCCAAGCGAATTCATTTTAACTAGAAATAGAGTACAGCTTAATACTCCACCTTGGGGAACACCATTTTCTTGTGTGTACGTTCTGGATACAACTGTCCCTATTCTTACCCTAAACATTCGCTGTGACAAATAATTTTCAATAGTGTTTAACATACACCCAGACACAACGAAAGCCTTGAGTTCAAGCAGTATGCCGTGGCGCCAAGTTGTGCCATATGCTTTTTCTATGTCAAAGAAAACAGAAAGACAGTGCTGTTTGTGGATGAAAGCATCTTTGACATATGACTCGAAGGCTACCAGCTGGTCAGTTGTGCTTCGACCTGATCGAAAACCCGCCTGACAACTGTCCAGGATGCCGTTATATTCAAGAAAATACATTAGCCTCTTATTTACCATTTTTTCAAAAATCTTTCCCAAGCAACTTGTTAAAGCTATTGGTCGGTAACTGGCAGGTAGTGAGGCATCTTTCCCTTCTTTCAGTACGGCAACTACAACAGCTTCTCTCCAAGCTCTCGGAAAGTATCCTGCCGCCCAAATTTTATTGAAAAAGTGCAAAAGTGTTTGGAGAGTTTCTGTGTGCAGATGTTGTATCATTGCATATGATATCCTATCTGTCCCTGGTGCTGAAGCCTTACATGTTCCTAGGGCAACCAAAAGCTCTGTTGAAGAAAAATCCGAGTTGTATGGTTCATCGGATGTTCTGTTATCTCTAATCGGTTTTTTCTCCATGGATGATTTGTGTCGTAAAAAAGTATTCGTGTAGTGAGTAGAACTGGAAATATATTGAAAGTGTTCTGCAAGTGCGTTGGCCTGGTCCTCCAGGGTGTCACCCGCACTGCTAACCAAGGGTAGGCTGTGTGTTTTATGTCCATTAAGCTTTTTAATTCCATTCCATACTTTTCCTGTACCTGTGTATGAATTGATAGAAGTCACAAAAGAGCGCCAGCTCTCCCCTTTGGCTTGCTGGCGAATGCGCCTTCCTTGTGCTTTCGCGCGTTTGAAGGAAATTAGGTTTTCAGAAGTGGGATACCTGCGGAGGACACCCCATGCCTTATTTTGCGCCTTCCGTGCATGCCGACACTCGTCATTCCACCACGGCCTCCTAGCGGTAGGTGTGTCACCAGATGTTTGTGGAATTGAGCACTCAGCGGCATGAAGTATATGGGCCGTAATCAGTTCACAGGCTTCATCAATGCCCAAATGGCTTAAAGATGTGTATGAAAGCTGAGATAGTTGTTTATATTTCAGTCAATCTGCAGCAGATTCTCTAAACCTTTTATAGGAGTTGAAGCTGTTAGGGATTTTGTCAATGCTTTTTAGGATGACTGGGAAGTGGTCGCTCCCATAAGGATTATTGTCAACTCCCCATTCAACAGATGGAAAGAGGACAGAAGAGCCGATTGCCAGGTCTATGTGTGAGTATGTGTTGTGTGTAGTGTTGTAGTATGTCGGCTGTTTTAAGTGCGAATGCACTTCTTAAGCGAGCCTGAATCGTCCGCCGCCGTCGTCCGCATAGCAACAGCTGCGGGTGCGCGCGCTCCCCGTCTTCCTCCTCGTCTTCCCTAGCAACGGGGGGAGATGGACGCGCGCTACTCTCCTCCTCCTCTCTCCGCTCAGTGACTGCGGGTGTTGGGCGCCTCCTCTCCACTTCGGGCGGGAGAGCTCTCGCTCGTGTAGCGGGCGCTCCGCATTCCGACGCGTGAGGGCGCTCGTGTAGCCCTCGCCGTAACGGCGGGCGCTACTCTCCTCCTCCTCTCTCCGCTCAGTGACTGCGGGTGTTGGGCGCCTCCTCTCCACTCCAAGATCACGATATCCACCGTAATCGCGCAATCAACAACCGTGCATTCGCACTTACACACTCTCCCCCTCGGGGAAGTGCGAGGGAATTTTTTTATTGAGTAGACAAGCTCCGGAAGAAAATAAAAACTTTTCTAGCAAGCGGCCCCGGGCATCTGTCCGTTGAGACCCCCAGAGTTCACTGTGAGCATTAAAGTCGCCTACCAAAAAGAAGGGTTCCAGGAGCTCATCTATGAGGGACTTGTACTCTGAGCTCGATAGACGGTAATCCGGGGGAACGTATAAAGAGCAAACTGCTATTAACCTATTAAAGAGGATTGCTCGGACTGCCACAGCTTCGAGGGCAGTGAGCAACTGAAGAGGTGAGCAGGGGACAGACTTTTGCAAGACAATCGCTACGCCACCAGAGGAGTGAGTGTAGCAGTCCCTGTCTCTCCTGAATACCGAGTATTGTTTGAGGAAGTTGGTTTGTGTAGGTTTTAAGTGTGTTTCTTGTAGGCATAGGATATTTGGATGGTACTTATTAAGGATTTCGTAGACATCATCGAGGTTTCTAATTAATCCCCTACAGTTCCACTGGATAATGCTTTGAACTGCCATAAAAGGTTAGAGAGAAGGTGATGAGCATGGGTTTTGTTTAGATAGAGATCCCTATGTCACTGAGCCCGAATCAGGGCCAGTGACTCGGGGAGCTTGTGATTTTTTTGCCGCGGCCAAAACTACCGCGCTGGTCTTTAGATGACTGCGATGCAGGCCGGGATGGCGTGACATCCATGTCCTCGTCCGGGTTTTGGGGCATTGACGGGAGGGAGGTTTTACGGCGCCCATCCCTCAACGCGTTTGATGGGATGGCAGAAGATTCAGCCACCACCTTTTTTGATGTGTTGGACATGGCTGCAGAAGAGGCGCCTCCTGTACCCACATCCATTGCCACCGCAGTTTCGGCGGTCGGGGTCTGTCGGGGAGCGACAGCAACGCTACTCCCAGAGCAATTCTGGTCAGGTGCAACGCCTGCGGGCACTGCTGGCGATGCACGAGTTGTTTGGCCTGCCAGGGGCAGCGCCTCGAGGGGTGGGTGCGCCACCAAGTCAGTTTCACTATACTGAGTGGCCGCAGAAACCAGACGCCGCCCCACCCCCCGGCGGGCAGCGCTGGCGTAGCTCCCTGAAGGAAGCAGAGCATAACGCTTACGGGCTTCTGGAAACGAAAGATTTTGCGTCACTTTTAGGTTGATGATTTCTTTTTCTTTCTTAAACTCCTGGCAAGAGCGAGAGTATGCTCCATGGGGTCCTCCACAGTTGCTGCACTTTAGTTGTGTGCTTTTGCAGTCGTCAGCATAATGGTCCTGCTCAGAGCACTTTGCACACGTTTGTTTTCCTCGACACGAATTGCTGCCGTGTCCATACCTCTGGCAGATGAAACAACGTCGCGGGTTTGGTATGTATACTCTGGTCTTACAGCGCAGAAACCCTGCGTTTACGTACTCTGGCAAAGTGCATCGATCAAAGGTCAGTATTATGTGCTTTGTCTTAATTTCGTTTCCGTCCCGTCTAATGGTGATGCGTCGCACAGCGGTTACCCCCTGCTCGCGCAAACCTTCAAGCAGGTCAAAGTCTGTTTCGTTGATCAGTTCTGATTCGGAGATGACACCCTTCTTCTTCTTTGGTGGGGTTTTTTGGTGCAAGGGCATCTAAGGCCAAGAGCGCCATTGCTACGATGAGGTAAAAATGTGCTGATGAAATGAGTGCAAATAGTGCATAAAATTACTTCGGTGTAAAGGGCCGGATCCAAAAGGTGAGTGAGTGTGATGAGGCATGGGATGAGCTAACGGTGTATAGGGCCATGGTAAATAGAACCCTACGGATGAACAAGGTAATGAGGTGGACGAGAATGCTAGTTTCTAAAAAAAACCTGCTTTAAAAAAGCGATATCATCAAGGTATTCCAAAACTCTGCTGAACTCGAACACAGGACAGTCTGATAAAAACATTGCAATGTGCCGTGGCATATTATTACGGTATATTTCCGGGAAATAGCGTCTCCTTTCTGGTTCCATGGCCGACCACTCAACCAAAACATGGAGGACTGAAAGACCCTCGCCACATCTGGCACAGTTTGGTGGCTGGTCACCAGTCAGGAGGTAGGAATGCGTGCCATGTGTGTGTCCTATTCGTAGTCTGCATCGCCAGACCTCAAAGGCCCTGTTTTTTTCCCTGGCAGCTGATCGGCCGATTAGAGGTTGTACCGGAGATGACACCCCGGCAGCTGTTAAGGGTACGGTGGGGAGTTACTGTGATCTCAAGGTCGGCTAGCTTGGTTTGCTTCAAATCAGTGTTGGACTGCTCTCTACTCTTGACTTCGATCATCAGGTCTCCAGAACTGAGCTTTTTCGCTTCATAGTTTTTTCCTATCAAACCTTCAATGAATTTTGCAACCAAAAATACAGATTTGCTGGTAACGGGACTTGCTTTATCAGCTGACTGCATCATTAGGAAGCGTGGGAAGTTGTCAGGGTTGTTGAAGGCGAGGTTAGAAATCGGTTTGAAAAGTTCTTCTGTGCGGCCTCGTTTCGGAGGCCGATCAGTTCGTTTGGGTGGAATGGAGAAGGAAGCCATAAACTATGGAATAAATTCGGTGGCAAGGCCAGTCACCCACCACGGAGCCCAACAAGGGAACGTGGCTTTGCAGCGCACGCTAACTGTACGTTGCCACTATAACCCTATGCTCGGGATCTAGGTTGAAGCCTTCGCACAGGGTTAACCCTCGCCGCCTGGGGAAAACGGAGAAATGAAGAAAAGAGAAGATGACAGGACAGGGTTAGGAAGGACAATAGGAAAGCAAAAGAATGGAGAGGAGGACAGGCAAAGGCGACTGCCTGATTCCCCCCAGGTCGGGTCAGACTAGGCGCACCGTCTACGGAAGCGGGGGCCGAAGTGGTGTGTTGCCTCTGCCAGGGGGCCATAAAGGTCCAAAACAACCCTGGCTTTGGCTCGACCCCCAGGATGCCCTTTTCCCCGGACACGGAAAAGCCACGCACAGCCAAGGGCGTGGGTGGGTCCAACCCACATGGGCTTGGGGCCCGCGGTGCCGCCACTACCGTCACCTTGAATAGACAAGGCGCCCCTGCGGGCGGCGCCACTCAAAGATCTCACCGCCAATAGCACTTAGCAGTGCATCAGGTAGTGCGCACAGGTTCATACTTCGGGCACTGATTTCATGTCGACGTACTGGTACTTTCATTCGAATTGGTTGATTAATTTTTTGGCAGGGAATCCCTAGTAGCGTGTATTGCAACCCGCGCTTTAGCACCATAAATTTATTTTTACAAATCTGACGCCTATACATTCCTGAGGGTTTGTTCAAGCAGGTCGGTACTTATCACTTGGCGATTTTAAAAGCTTTGGCTATCGGGAATGTGCCGGAGGTAATGAGTTTCGGTGTAATGGGTCGCTCCGAGGTCTTACGAAGCCAAGCCACACTCGCATTTTTAAGTACTTCGAGTATTTTAGGCATTGCTACCGACTGACATCCTCAGACCTTACCGCACCAACTCCGGCTAGCGCTATATGTTTATGCTAAACTTTATGAAACCTTCGAGTTGAGGTGCACGTGTTATTGTAATTGACGCATAGCGGAGACCAGCAACACTACAGCTCTTGTGTCGCTGTTCGCAGAGGGAGCAGTGTCCGGCCACAGGTGTTCTTTTCAGCGCTTCCTTATGAAGCGCTGGGAGAGTGCTTCTTTGGAACCTCCACCGGTTCCTGAAATGGGGGCCGTCGTCGTCTTCTTCGCCCTCTCCAGGGATCACACATTCCCCAGAACAAGAAGACGCGCTCATACAAGAAAAAAATCTACATCAGTCGCTTACCAGCTTCACCCCGACCAAACAAAATATTCGTTGACAAAGTCCTGAGAAAGGCATTATATAAAAACAAAATACATGGCGATTTATAGACCTTTGCCCCCTCGACGTCGTTACTGTCATACGGTCACTTCATCGGACCCAACACAAGGTTTGGTCATGACAAGCCTTTGCTAACCGCGTACATTTACATGCCCCCAGTTATCCGCAGATCCACAAAGAATTGTAACGAAACTATTATCTTGAGTTGCGGTGCCAGCGGTGTAACACGAATTGTTTTAATTGGGGCCTTCCCCGCATATGCCTTAGCGGTCTACAACACATAATACTACTGTCGGGAGCTCCTGCTGGCCGCGTCCATTCATTTTAGTACAAAGGAAATATGTGCTTATTTTTTTGAATATCTGAGGTGGCGCTGGGGTCGCCGAGGTGAGCGAATGGGCTTCACTTCGGGTCCTGATTTAATGACAATTAAGCAGTGGTAACTAATTAGTACCGCTGTGAAACCAGTACCACAGGATACGAGAAGGTACTGCGCACCCGCAGATACCGGATTCACACAAGTGGTACGTGAATTTCCGACTTTTTTCCGAGTTTCTCTGAGCTGCGATGGAGCCCCGCGCTAAGCCTAACCGCTCGACCGGGAGATACATGGCAAGGATAGGCCGGTAGGCCTAGTGAGCCGAAGCAGCACGGCATGGCTGACGAAATGGACACAGCCGCGCCTCCGGAGAAGACACCGACCCCGGTCGCTGACGACGCGGGCCGGATGTGCGTCGTAGTAGAAGGAGAGGACATGAGTTAACAAGAGAGCGTGGGCGCAGCGGATTTCACGGAAGTTGTTCGCCGCTCTAAAAGGCCCAAGAAGGAGCACCCCCCAGTCACTTCCCAACAGCCCCGCTCGAGAGCGGAGTACGCAAGGAAGGCAGCAGCTTCAGCAACGATGGCGGCAAAGAAGCTGGACGTGTTACCGAAAGAAGACACCAAGCTCGTCGTGCGGCCGCTGGGTGGCCTAAACATCGTGAAGACTCCAATCGCGGTCATGGCGGCGGCCGTCACCGCGGCGGACAAAATAAAGGGAGACGAATCGTCGGGAAACACCTTCCTGCTGAACAGCGAGAACAACACGTCAGTACCCTGACTTATCACGGGCACGAAAATACGCCAGAAGTCACGAGATCAAGATCGGGGTGCAAGTGCATGAGGTGGGGGCTTACATGGCGGTCCTGGACAGTGTGGTTAAAGGCGTTATTCCCGGAGTGCCGGTAGAACTAGACCAGAGCATCGTTACTAAGAGGAACCCGGCGGCAGTGGGTACGAAAAGCATCGGAACCTCGAACACGGTGATTGTAGCCTTGGAAGGCGAAAAGGTACCCGATAACGTGTTTTATGGGCCGGCAGTAAGGCAATGCAGCCTATACCGCAAACACTGTGATGTGTGTAAGACATGCGGCAAGGTCGGACATAGGAAGGACGTGCGCCCAATGCCTAACGCACAGGTGTGCTTCGATTGCGGCCCAACAGCCCTGGGGAGGGCCACGCAGAGGTCTTCAAGCCGAAATGCAAGCTCTGCGACGGAAAGTACCCGATGGCAGGCAATAGCTGCAAGAACAAATTCAGGATACCGTACATCGTAACGAAAAGGCGCTGGGAAAAAAGATGGCTGCACAAGAGTAGCTGACACAACAACGGGAAAAGCTTGCACCGAACAACTACGCAGCCATCACAACAGGAGGCGCCGAAAGGGCAAAGAGCTAGGGGCGAGCACCATGCTCGAAGAGCCGAACCGGAAGTTTTATCGGCGGCGCTAACAACAACGTCAACCGCGGAGCGAGCAAAGGTCACTCGAAATCGGCAGATCGGGTGAACTGGGCGCAGGTGGCCAGCAGCCGAGGAATCGGGAAAGGAAAGAAAGGTCACGCAGCAGTCCCGTGCGTCGAGGTCGACGGGCAGCTAAAGCATTGCCAGCTCCACGGAGAGCGAGGTCATCAACCATCTGCGGGAGGCGAATTACGCGATCCAAAGAGAGAACACGCCGTTGCGCGAGCCCTTCGAGAGAAACAGCAAGCAAATGGAGGAAATCAAGGAATGGATGAAAGCCAACCTACGACAGCAGCCGCAGCAACCGCAGCAGCCGTCGACAGTGCAAAGGCCGCCGAAAAAACCAGAGAGAGGTCAAGGAGACCGGGAGACAGCCAACAGCGTCATCGGAGCCGGCAATCAAAAAAAGGGTGGTCGAGAACCTCGTTGAACGCAAACTTGCCGAGCAGATAGACGAACTAGAAGACAACGGGAACAAGTTTGTATGACAATGTGACACGTCTGGATGCCCGAGTTACGAGCCTAGACCACACGTGAAAGGGCATCTCGGAAGTCGTGCGACAGACCACAACGGCCTTGCGGCAGCTGACAGCACAGATGAACAACATTCAAGCATCGCGCACCAAATCAGACAGTAAGGCCCCAAGAAAAAAACCTAAAGTTCTGGCACTGGAATTGCAACGGCTTTATGAGCAAGCAGGCGGTTTTACAGCAACACGTACCGCAAGAAATCAGGAAACCGGACGTAATAATAATACAAGAAACCCTGGTAGAGGAGAACCCACGCCAGTCCGCCCTGCCGCGCTGCCAACGGCGGGAGATGGGGCATGCTGGTGTCGGTAGCAGAACGAATTTTGAGAGACGAGACCCAGCGCTCAACGAACAGCAGCAGCTGTGGCATCCCGCAATCGCTCAAAAGTTGGTGTAGTTCCCTACATGCACTGGGTTTCCAACAACATCAAAAAGATAGGAAAGAAAGCTACCATAAGGATAATTTTCTCGCCGCCCAACAAGATTGGGAAGCTGAGTAAGCTCACGAACCCGAATCGCCCCACCCCTGAAAAGTACAAAAAGGGGCACCGTAAGAGGTTTGTTGCCTGTGCGAGTCGGGTGGTGTACAGCCTGCCGCCCAACTGTAACAGGCTGTACACTGGGCAGACCTGGCGCTGCCAGAATGACCGGTTACGAGAACACAGCTACAAAATTAAATCTGGCATAGGTGGGTTCTTGGCTGCACAATGTTTAAGAAGCGGCTGTAAACATATATTTGAGAAGTGTTTGATTTTTTCCCGTGGCCGGACGCAGCTTATGCGAGAATTACAGAAGTTGAAGCGAAATCAAGACTCGGAGGTAAATGTGTCAGCACGCCATCGCTTGCACTCACCGAAAAGGAATTGGTTTTCTTGGCCGCCGCTTCGCCAGGCGTTTGATCTCTGTTTATGCTTACGCATGCGCGTTCGTACCTTGTCAAGTTTATAGAGTTCACACAGTGGCACAATAAATGTAGTTAGAAGTTTGCGTCGTGTGTGTCCGTCCTTTACTTCGTCCGTGTCACCTATATTTTGCGCAATTATTTTTAGTTATGGAATAGCAACACGCCTAGGATGGTACCCTTAATAAGTCTGCACCCTCGTGAGGAAATGTCTCACCTTCGTAGGTAGGGAGGGCGTCAAGAATTCGCCCATCGTACACACGTTCGTCGAAATAATATAGGGAGCGAAAAAAAAGAGCACGCTCTTGATGAACATCTACACAAGCCCAACCAACGCGAAACAGAAATTCAAGGCAGTGCTACACAATGCCTGTGAGACGGCAAGACCGCAAGACAACCTGGTGGTTTGCGGGGAATTCCACCCGCCGAACCAGGATTATTGCTACGGAACGACACTCGCTAAGGGCACAGACCTGTGAATGGACGCCGGACTCACCCTGTTTACGGACCCCTCACAACCCACACGCCCGAGAAACTCAGTCAACCTGGATACGACGCCGGACCTGACGCTCGTGCGGGCGCCGAAAGGGAAAGAGTTCGAGTGGCAAAGCAGCGGGCAAGATCTGGGCAGCGACCACTTCATCATCGCGGTGAAGATACCGCTGCGAGGCAAGACTGAAGACAGACGAATCAACAAAATAACGAACTGGGGCCTCTTTTGGGACCTGCTGAATGCAGCAGATACCGACAAAACGGACGACGCGGAGACGTGGACGAACAGGATCTTGGAAAGGATGGTGGGGGCCACCAATAAAATCAACACGGACGAAGAACTTGAAACGATCGACAGCCGCCTGGCGCACCTGTTAGATGCGAAAAAGTAGATACAGGAGAGGTGGCGCAAACAACGCACCAAGAAGAGCCTGAGGAAAAAGGTGGCCGAACTGAACCGCGCGATCGAGAAGCACTGCCGCACGCTTTGCCGGCAGCAGTGGTTCGAGACATGTAGCGTGGCGGACGGCCAAATACATAACGGAAAGACGTGTTCCATGTTACGGCATCCTCTCGACGAGACGCAAACGAAGTCGTATCAAAGAGACAACCTGGCCGAGATCCTCAACGGAGTTATCCGCGAGCTAGAAGAAGACGAAATGCGCAGACTAATCAACAACAAATACCTGTCAACGAGCCCGGAGAAGTCGCACCCAGACTACCGGGGCGAGGCAAACGAGACGCTTGACAGGGACATCGAGGTCTGGGAGGTCAGAGCAGACTCGAAAAGACTTTATTGAAACAATTCCTGAAGTTGGAATGAGCCGGGATACGGCTCCGCCTCGACGTGGACTGGCATCGCGCCTTCTTCTGCGACCCTACTCGTCACAAGCCCGTTTTATGGAGCCCGTGCCTTTCGAGCGCGGCGAAGATTGCTGGATGGCCCATGATTGGTCGGTCTTGCTTGTATATTCGATGGCTCTCTGGAGTTCCTCCGGATACTCTTCGAAGTGCGCGCCGTCTGGGTCGGCGGCACAGTCCCACATAATGTGCCACCGGTTGGCCAGTGCGGTGGTGCGCGAACTTAACTGCCGCTCGGCCACCGGCTCGGACAGGGTTACAAACAAAGTCCTGAAGAATCTCAGCGCGATGGGAATAGAGAGCCTGACGGCGCTCTTCAACAAGTGCTGGAAGTCGGGCAGTATACTCAAGAAATGGAAGACGGCGAAGACGATTCTTATACCAAAATTCGGAAAGTCACCGTGCAATGAGAACCTCCGGCCCATTTCCTTGACTTCATGCGTCGGGAAGGCAATGCAGCGCGTTCTGATGAACCACTGGCAGCATTACTTGGAGGAAGAGGACCTCTTCCCGGAGTCAAAGCTCGGCTTCAGGGGCAAGCTCTGCACCCAGGACGCAATAATCCAGCTGAAGGTGGAAATCATCGACAATAGGACTAAGACACGGGACAACAAGGCAGTGCTGGGGCTGGACCTGCAGAGCGCGTTCGACAAGGTCAAGCACTTTGCGATCCTGGCCAAGGTCAACAAGCTCAACCTCGGCGAGACGTCCTACAAGTACATACGCGGGTTCCTGACCGACAGAACGGCAGAAATCCAAGTTGGCGACCTGATGCTAGAGAAAAATCCGTTCAGCAGCTCCGGGACCCCGCAGGGCTCGGTGATAGCTGTTCGGTGAAGCTGCTCCTCAACATCTTGATGATCAGCGTCGGCCGGCGCCTGGAAGAGCTACCGGGTGTGCAGCACACGGTCTACGCCGATGACATCACGTTGTGGGTCCCGGGTGGCAGCAACGGGTTCATCGAGACATTGCGACAGAGAGCGGTGGACGCCATCGAGGACCAACTTGACGGTTCGGGCCTGATCTGCTCCCCCAGCAAGTTGGAACTCCTGGTGTTACCCCCGAAGGGCGCAAGAAAGAAGACCGAGCCAACGGAGCACAAGAAAATTAAGATCACAACCAGCAGCGGCCAGGTGATTCCCGAGATCGAGGAGATCCGGGTGCTTGGACGGTTAATCGAGAAACGCCGAACCAAACGGTGAAACGATCAATCGCCAAGGTGTCTGTGGCCACGCGCCTCGTGAAGAGGGTCGCCAACAGAAAGGCCGGCATGTGGGGGGACAGCCTACTACGGATCGTTGAATCTTTCGCCATGAGCCACGTGGCGTACGTCGCTGCCTTTCACAACTGGTGGCTAGATGAACGCAATAAGACGCACGGCCCGCAAGACGGCACTCGGACTTCTCGACTGCACGAGCGCCGAGGAGCTGCTGGACCTCGGCATGCAGAACACGCTCGAGTAGATCGGAGAGGCACAGAGAGCAGCCAAGCTCGAGCGGCCCGCGGAAACCAAAATCAGAAGTGCCATCCTGAAGAGACTGGGCGTAGACCTCGACTTGAACAAGGACGGCTACGGGCACGCGGGAAAGATCCCGGACAAAGTACGAAGGAGAATGAGAGTCTCTCCCCTTCCAAAGAACAGGAGCCCCGAACACAACTGGGTACGGAGAGCGGCGAGAGCCAAGGCAATGGTTGAATTGCATGCAGAGCTTCCCGGGACGAAGTACGTCTTCGCGGCGGAGTATCGGGAATTGGGGGCGTTAATTGCGGTGGCCATCAACGCCAATACGGGCGGCACGATCAACGCCGCCTGCGTACGCACGGTGGAGCGGTGCGCGGAGGAGGTGGTGATTGCTTTAGCCATCAGGGATCCGGACTGCAAGACCGTGCTTTGTGGCTCTAAGAGTGCAATGAGAAACTATGCCAAGAAGAAAGTATGTTGTGGAGCAGTGCGGGTGCTCGCCGCGGTGGACCTCAAGGACAGGCAAGTGACAGTTAAGTGGTTCCCGGCTCACGCCGGGTACAATATCTCGGAAAGTTAAGAAAACCACTACGAGACGGCGAACTCGACCGCGCGAGAGTTAACAGGAAGCGCGGCCGTAGCAAACCCGTCTGCGAAATGGTGCGGGGAGACCAACGATAGGCTGGGTACGTATAACGAAACAACGAAGCACTACAGACTAAGCACGAGGAGAATGGCGCCGCCCGACCTGAGTCCGACTCGGGAACTGGCGGTGGTCTTTAGACAGATTCAGACGTGTTCGCTACTGACCCAGGCCATCATGTGAACACGTGTGTCCCGAACAGTACGAGGGATACACTTGCAAGGTGCGTCCCAGCGCGCGAGCCACTGCTGCTCACCTGATGTGGAACTGTACGGCAAGGCCCAGCGAAGCGGCAACAGCAACAACAATCCCGCCCGGGTTCGAGGCTGCCGCGCGGAGCAACGACAAGAACAACCAACTCCCGGCCGTCCAGCTGATCCTCGTGGCCCTTGAAAGAAAGAATCCGGTCGAAAGACGATGGCGCTCACCCCCATCCAGCGGCGGCTGAAGGACCTCGAGGGGAGTAGAGAGGCAGCTGCCGTGTAAAGGGTTTTGACAGGATGAAGGAGGCCGCGCAAAGGTGCTCCATTAGGCACACCACAGCAGGCGATTTCAAAAAATCTTTACTCACTCACTCACTGTCGAATATCTAGCGTCCATGGGACAATAAAAAATGGCCGACTGCCGAAAGGCTCGACATTGCCTCCTTCGGGCATACTGGAGAACTGTTTTGGCACGTATCTCACGTACGTGCAAACACATATCACTGTCGGTCGCTCTATCCTGCGATTAAGGAACGTGGGAGTGAGGGCGGATGGCGCGGGTAGGCTTCGTAAGCTCAACGACCTTAAAAGCCACGTGCATGGCTATGTGACCCTAAAGGGGACCACCTCGTGGGCTGAAGAGAAGGCAAATTTATAACATAGCGGGATAAAACCGAAGATGTGCCCTGCCAGGTGGCGCAGCGTAGCACGCGCATACAATTGCATGATTACCTTTAGGCGAGCAGTAAATTAAACTCAGTATCATCCACACCTGGCCATGTGAATGTGGGTGTGTGCTGAGTCATAAGGCAGTTTCAGATGAGTTGTAACTTCATGATCAGATACAGCGCGGCAAGAAACATAAGGACGAAAGAAAGTCATAGGGGACGAACGCAGTTTTCGTTTTGTATGATTTCCTTTTGTCCTTGTGTTTTTTTTCCGTGATGTAGTCGTTCAATGGTGACTCATAGTAAGAAAAACAAAAAATTGAAGGTGAAGTACATGGTGGCAACGTTGGACGACACGTGTGTGTTTTGCGATTGGCCACTCACCCTTTCACTACCACGGCATCAACAGGAATGCTTTTAGGAGTCCTCGTAATGTCTGAAGCATTACAAAAAATGAGCGTTCAGACTTTTGCAATATTTTTCATATCCCACTAGTCTCCCTCTAGTCCTGTTTCCTCTCCACTAGTCGTCTTTCCAATCGTAAACTTGGTGCTTAATTTCCAATAAAATGTTCTTACACAACTGTTCTCCAAAGAAGCTGCAGATGCGGTCGCCCCGAATGGACAAACGGCCATTGCATATTTGTGCTTAAAAAAATAACTCAGAGGCTTATAAAAAAAGAAGGCGCACGCTATCAAAGGCAAACCTCATGGGATGAATACAATTTTTCTACACTTGTCATCGAGGTGGGCGGCTTCCTAGGAGCGTTCGACAGGCCGGCCTCTGCCAATGCCTCGCCCTCATGCGCGTGGCTCTGCGTATGTCCTGGCGTCGCCTAGATACAAAAGGCGCTGGTGTTTTAGCTGTGTTAATGGAAATATCCTGTAAAGTATTTCTGTGGAAATACATTGACCAAAAATGCTCTGTAAAAATTACGCCCACCTCCCCTCGCGGGAACCCTGGTGTGATGCGACGCTGAGGGGGGTTCAAGCGCAGCGGAGAGCAACCGTCGACCGAAAGGCCGCCGGTGAGCCGCACACCGGTTATATGCGCAGCGCGCCCGAAGGAGAGGAGACCGCGGAGAGAGAGAGTACTGCACATGCGCATCACCGCATGCAGCGCCGCCTACCGGCGGAGTGAGAGCGGGCTGGGCCGCACACCCGCAGATATTGAGAGAGAGTGTTCGCTCTCACCTGGGCACGCGCCGCCGCCAGTGCGTCTGCCGCGACTATGACGCAACGCCATCCAACACAATTCGCTTTAATCCAATCCAATCCAAATGTAATTCAATCCGAATTATTCCAATCCATTATAATCCAAGCCAAGCCAAGCCAAGCCAATCGAATCCAATCTAATGCCCCTCGCGAGAGAGTGTTCGCTATCTTAGAGGAGAGGGGGTGAGTGGAGGAGAGTGCGGACGCCGACGACGACGACGGACGCACGCAGGAAGGACAGGGCCGCCGACAAGAGATGCTCTCGGTGTTGCATCTAAAACACTTGATCACAAATGCAATAAACCGCCTAAGCTTTTCGCAATTTCGGCATTCACCTCATCTAGGTTGGCGATATACTTCAATGTTTTTTAGTGTTCATAAAGTAACAATCTGTAATCAGTTTATTTACAGTATTCTGAGAAAAACTGGCATATTGCCTTCCGCATAAATACATAATTCCTCCTGATGAATGATGACAGCAATTAGGCGATGTTGATATTGCAAAG
This sequence comes from Haemaphysalis longicornis, assembly GCF_048455015.1. Classification (NCBI taxonomy): domain Eukaryota; kingdom Metazoa; phylum Arthropoda; class Arachnida; order Ixodida; family Ixodidae; genus Haemaphysalis; species Haemaphysalis longicornis. Next base: position 142,055,188 of record NW_027526422.1, on the reverse strand, counting down.
GAAACTTACACTTAAAATCACTATTTTCGCAAAGAAATAACAGAATAATGGCCGAAGATTATAAGAAATAAGAAAAGATGATAAGGTATCTATCGGTAGGGCCCGGCGATGCCCGGGCGGGCCACTATAATATTACATGAATGGGTGTAACATTGTTACCCCTGACTTGCCGTAATAGGCGGTTTTATCATGGCGATCTACACAATTCGCAACTCTTGCCTGCTTTCAATACATGGGTTTCTCCCAGAGGCGTGTCGTTATCAGAAACGGCTGCAAAGAATGCTTTATTCGAAACATCCCGAAAAAAAATTTCGAGATGCAGTGCTGAAAGAACAACGTACTCACGGGAAATAACCATGTGGTAGTAGTAAAAAATACCCATGAGTCAAAGTTTTATAATCAATAACATGACCTCCTACGGGAGGTGTGTGGTTACAGAAATTCCTAACAGGTGGTGACCGCAATGTATATCGGGAAAACAAATTGAATGCCACATCGAGAAGAGTGTAATTTTAAACAAACCCCACTTGGCTTTTCAAATGCTTAATGGGACAAAAATCCTCAAATTAGTTTTTGGCGACTTTTATTCGCAGCCTATATAAGTATAAATGAGTTGCATAAAGGAACGGGCTGAATAGGTAATCAGAAATCTCAAAAAGCAGGTAATTAACCGAGAATTGTGATTCTCCATATTACATGGGTGCATATAACCTATGCCAAGAAAAAATTGTTCGATGTCTCAACGGGCCTGCGATAAAAAAATGTATGAATCCATCTTTTAGCGCTTGTCACAGACTGAGGGATAGGATTTTTGCAATATTTGGCAATATTAAGCTGCTACACCATAATAGGAGTGTGCTTCTCAACTGTGAAGTTTCTACAACCAGAAGTTGGCGTGGTGTTCACATCAAATTTGAAGCCTTATGGGCCTACTATTGGTGGAAATATAAAAAAAAATGTTTCGCCCTTTTAGCGGCGTCAGAGCGGAAAATGTTTGATATTGGTTTTGTGCATTGCTATGAGTAAAAAGTATAGGCAGAAAAACAATTAGATATATTAGTCGTTTTAACATTTATTGGAGAATGTTTAACACCTATTTTGTTCCAAAAAGCCCAATTGCCCCGAAAGTGATGGTTAATGTGAAACACTAAAGCAACTTTTAAGTGCGAATGCACTTCTTAAGCGAGCCTGAAGCGTCCGCCGCCGTCCGCATTGCAACAGCTGCGGGTGCGCGCGCTCCTCGTCTTCCTTGGCAACGGGGGGAGATGGGCGCGCGCTGCCTGGCCGCTGACGTGGCCCATACCCACGTGGGGGATTGGCCAGGAATCTCCTCGTCTTCCTTGGCAACGGGGGGAGATGGGCGCGCGCTGCCTGGCCGCTGACATGGCACATACCCACGTGGGGGATTGGCCAAGAATCGGGCGTGAGAAGGGCTAATGCACTCGCTTAAAGGAGTACTGACACGAAATTTCAAAGCTGAGATCCGCTCTAGCAATCAAGTACAACGACAACACAAATAGGTGTCTGTGAATAAATGCATCTTTCTTTCTTTGTAGTTGTGTGTGTGTGTGTGTGATCTCTCTTTCGCGAACATTACCGAACCACGCAAATTCAACTCGTGCATTCGCACTTTCACATTCTTCCCCTCGGGGAAATGCGGGGAATTTTTTTTAGTACTCTGAAGGGCTACGCATATTAGTGAAGAAAATATATATATATATATATATATATATATATATATATATATATATATATATATATATATATATATATATATATATATATATCAGAAAAGGTAGACGAGATGACCATAAATTTATGACAACATAATTTGTTATTTTTCCCTGGTTACGAGTACTATTTCGGAAAATCCCGCCTTAGGGAGCCCCTACGCCACGAAACAAATTTACTCGCGAAATTTCATGCCTCTAGGTCACGGAGCAAAACGAAAACAGGAGGGGAAACTAAGCCTCCTAGCGTGGCCAGATAATGTCACAAGCACTAGTCATAGGTTGAGCTAGCAGCAACGGCCACGCGTGGAGAAACTAAGGAGTCACCGCGATCACTAAGCAGGCACAGAATGAATTGCGGCCGCTATCATTTCGTCTATTAGGTGCCGCTAAACTATCCTTCGACATCACAGCTTCGTCATGGTCCGTTTCCCATTCTCTATATTTTTGCTCCGTGCTCTAGGTCTAGCAGAGTTGGCTGGGCGCTCATGAGCCAGTCAGTGAGTGAGTGATTCAACAAGTCCGGCGCTTCCCATTATAGGTACAGACTGAGCCAAATAAGTGATTGGCCAATAAAAAATATTGTCTAGCTTTTTGATCAAACGCTTATTTTGCCGACATTACCCTGTAGTACTTACCTCTTTTATTGCAAGGCTGAGTGGCTTAACGAGAGGCTCAACAGGCTGCTCATTAACTTTCATCAAGCTCCAGTGCAGCGCAGTGTTTCCAAGGCGATCCGCCCTGTTTATATTAGCTCCAGCCTTGATCAGCGATTGCACAATGTCCCAGTGGCCTTCGCGGGCGGCTAGCAGTAGTGCGGTCTCCTGGTATTTGGTCAAAAGGTCGACTTTGCACGACTCCTGGAAGTAGACAGAAAATATCTTAAATTATTGTTAACAATGTGCCTACACAACTAATAAAGGTGGCCGAAGCACATTTTAAACGCTTAAATACAAGTATTTAAAGCATTCGTATCAGCGCTACAACAGTGTTTTGAATGAAATCCAGTATGCGGCTGTTGAAAATCGCTAGTTTATTGAGTAAACGATGGTGCAGGCGCTGTGTGAGCAGGGAAACCTGGCCGCGTATCTACCTGCGTCATCGCAAATACCTTCAAAAGGGGATAGTCATCTCCCGCCTCTGCCTCGTAAGTTTTTCTCAGCTCTTTGCTCCCACCACTCACTCTTAGCCACCACCACCGAGCACTCCTCTCGTGACGAACAGATTGGAGGTTTGTTCAATACAGCTAAATATTGTAGTTTTCCCGCGGTTCGCAGCCCATCTGTCGGAAGAGCGGGTGTCATCTTCTTTATCTTGTGTTTGTCGTTCGCACAGAAACGGCAAGACCAGACGATCTCTTCTTTTCGAACCTGCTGTAATCTGGCGCGAGCTGGAGCCTTTGTGCTCCATCTTTAATGTGTTGAGTTTTCGCTTGCTGTAGTAAAATTATGCCAAAGTATATTGTTACCTGAAATTAGGCGGGGACGTGCGGTTACATACTGACATTTTGCATCAAAACCGCCTGAGATTTCCTCTGCGCTTGATATAATGGGAACCCGTAGGACTAGTGACAGCGCGTTAGGTCGTTTGGAACACAGCTGCCTATGTGCAGGTACTCCGGGTTTACGAATTGTTTCAATTTTTGACCCGAAGTCTGAAACCAGTGTCAGACAGAACAGGGGGAGACCAGAATGTCGCGTTAAAGTAGTGCAGGAAAGACTTTACTCTAGAACCTTGCAAGCGGCAGGGCAGGCAGGGACGGGGATATTCACATTTCTTAGCGCTGGGACACGTGATGTACGCAATGATCACGAATGTGCCATTTTTTGGTACAGTGTAATGCACTATACAAAACTAAATGAAATAAATTGCTACAGTAGTGCACATATAGCTTGCTCGCATAGAATAAAATCAGACGTGTTGAGCACGACAGGCTTAAACAGATACAAACCGAAACTATGCAGCAGGCGCCAGTGGGACAGAGCATGGATAAATGGGTAGGGACTGCGGGATGACTCAGGTTAAAACATAGGGCCACCGCAAACAGTCGAAACAGGCTGCGCCTGTCTAGGGAGAGAGGTAGTCGTCGACCCCATTTGTTCCCTGTTGGGCACGGAGACGGGCGCGTCTAAGGGAAAACCGCGAAAACCATTTTCCTTTTAGCTGTAATAAGGATAGACCTGGCCAGCTTCAGTTCTGGGAGTTCCGAACTACATCCTCGACGTTAGGTGGATTCGACCGGCCAAGCCTACCATCAGTCGGGTGCCCCGTTCATTGACGGGAAACGACTTTGTGTGGGCACATTGACGCGACCGCGACCCGTGATGCGGCACCCAGCGGACGAATTCCCTTTCCCTCTAATGCTGGAATGGTCAGAGGGGGTGTCGAAATGCTCGCCCACCTTCTTTCTTTTGCAGTGGGGGCCGGGTGTTCCTACATTCTCCTATGCGGCATATCTGACGACGCTGCAGGCGCCGTACTTGAACGAGCCACCAAATGTGGGGTTACCGGAGGGCATCCCAGATGTCTTCAAAAGGGATTAAAATTGTTGGCCCCAACAAGTTTGACCTCAGGCAGATTGCTTCACTGAGGCTAACCAGTCGTCCATGCGGGAGCAAGGGAAGCGTGCCCTCTCCGTGCGAATATTTGGATGTCAGTTTCAACGCCATGGATGTTTTCGATTTGTGCGTCCGTGACAAGCGAGGATAGAGGCAGAAAGGAAACGGAGGCAACGTGTTTAATCTTGCCCATGCAGAAGCGACCTCACTTCAATCTGGCCGAGATTTATGTAAAAACTTGTATATTGTTTCGTTTCTACGATCAACTTCGTGCTCATGAATACCCCGGCACAACACCAGCCAAATCCACTTCGCCCTCGGCACCCCAAACCAGAAAAGACAGTAACAAAGGGGATGAACTCTGTGAATTAACTACACCTCGGATTTCATGAGTGTAGGTATTTCGGAGCAAAAATATGGGTGTTTGAAAAAAGGTTGTGGTAGAAGGGAGTCGACTGGTAATGAATTGCACACAAGGCAGATGGAAAGCTGCGGTGTAGGCAACCGTCCTAGGCTCACAAGAACCTAGGACATCCTTGAAATCCTTAGGCCTGGTTCGATTTTTACCCAGATTACGTCTTTATATATACGATTCGATGTGGCTTAGGCGGGAATTGTACGTGAGGTTTCTTCCTGAATACTGCACGAATGGCCTCACTTACGATGCCCAAGCTGAAACCACCTCCTCGGCCTTTTCCTTTACAAGCACATTCGTTAGGCAGCCGTCCTGTCTCGCTTGAATATTCAGCAAGCGTTTTTTCCAATTTGGCCACATTAGCCACGGATTCGGTGACATAAACAGGAAGGATGAGGCAGGTGCATGGCTTTCTTTTTTACCTTCACTTCAGAAACAGAAGCTTCTCGCAGCTTGGCGGCAGCACGACGGAACCGTCGCTTCCTATCGTCAACGAGAACGATGCCTGCTTTGTTACGGTAATAGGCTTCCTTGACGTTTCACTTCTGGCTTTTTCATATCCCCCACAGGAAGCCAGGGGCAAAAGCCGGGTATTCTGTTCTCGGGAGTATACCTGTACGTCTCTACTGGTGAACTTTCAGGACGTCTGCGATTTTCTCTGGTGGAGATGCATCGGGCTCCCCGCAGGCTTCCGGAACCGCCAAGGAGTCTTTGGACTGGCACTCCTCAGGGTCCAGTTTAGAAGCTAGCAGATGACATTGCTGGTAGACGAGGAAACGAGATTCAGTCATGCTGTGTGGCCGACTTCAACACAACATTGGGGAGTTTTCAGCTTGCTTTGGGATTACGGTTTCCAGCTACTTCATTTTGCGCGCAGCTTACGTTTAAGAGGGTAATGTTTCCATTTACAAAACTTTGTATTTCGATGTGGCTTGTTTTCTCAGGAATACGTGAGTTTTCTTTTATGCCCCACAAAACAAGTAGACAAACCAACCCTTTATAAAACTTAATTTAGAGCTAATTTTCTTTTGGGTTTATGTTAAACATCCCAAGTCTTTTTCACGCGATAGATGGGGGTGGCCCGCTGAAATTACACGGAAGCACACTTATTTGGTCAGTTCCGGTAAGTGCGTTCTTTTACACGAAGGGATTTTGGCCTGGCAACACGAATGAATGTGTCTCTTTCTGCTCCCACCCACGGTGCCGGCGTCTCTTGAAGGTATACCTTCTTCTTTGGTGGGGTTTTTTGGCGCGAGGGCATCTAAGGCCAAGAGCGCCATTTCTATGATGAGGTAAAAATGTGCTAATGAAATGAGTGCAAATAGTGCATAAAATTACTTCGGTGTAAAGGGCCGGATCCAAAAGATGAGTGAAGAGCGTGATGAGGCATGGAATGAGCTAACGGTGTATAGGGCCATGGTAAATAGAACCCTACGGATGAACAAGGTGGACGAGAATGCTACTTTCTAAAACAAACCTGCTTTAAAAAACCAAAAGCATCAAGGTATTCTAAACCTCTGCTGAGCTCGAACACAGGACAGTCTGATAAAAACATTGCAATGTGCCGTGGCATATTCTTACGGTACATTTCCGGGAAATAGCGTCTCCTTTCTGGTTCCATGGCCGAGCACTCAACCAAAACATGGAGGACTGAAAGGCCCTCACCACATCTGGCACAGTTTGGAGGCTGGTCACCAGTCAGGAGGTAGGAATGCGTGCCATGTGTGTGTCCTATTCGTAGTCTGCATCGCCAGACCTCAAAGGCCCTGTTTTTGTCCCTGGCAGCTGATCGGCCGATTATAGGTTGTACCAAGTGAAGCTTGTTGTTGACTTCTCCGTCCCATTCTTTCTGCCAGAGCTGAAGGAGTATGCGTTTTACTGCTGGTTTCATATCGAGGTAAGGTACTTGCGTGCTGTCAATACTGGTTCTTTTATCTGCTCTGGCAGCAGCCTGGTCGGCTTCCTCGTTGCCAGCTATGCCACAATGGCCAGGAACCCAGCACACTATAATTTCTAAATTTAGTTGGTGTGCTTTGTACAGAGCTTTAAGAAGGGCAGTAAATGTGGGATTCTTGGTTCCCTTTCCTGTGGACAGGGCTGTGACAACGCTGAGTGAGTCTGTGAAGATAACATACTTTTGTGTTTTACTTGTGATAATGTGGTCCACAGCAAGATATACTCCGTGTGCTTCTGCTGTAAATATGGTTGTGTTTTTATGCATTGTTTTTGCTATTGAAAGATGCTGTCCAAGAACTGCACAGGCCACAGCCGATTTGGTTTTCAATGCATCAGTGAAAAACTGAGCAGCCTTGTACTTGTCTTGGAGGTATGCGAAGTGCTGTTTGACTTCCAATAGTGAGCCTTTCCTGAATACTTGTCTAAATGAGGTGTCGCATGATATGATGCTTGTACCCCAGGGTGCCACGCATTCATCTGGAGTCATTTTGAGGGTGTCATCAAACGAGATCGATAGTTTTGTAGAGATGGAATTGATCAGCAGTGGAAACGGTTGAGCTAAGGAAGGTCGATTTGAAAAGAGCAGCATTCTTGAGTTATCTCTAATCAGGGAGTCACACGGGTGCACGGGCTGTGACGTAACCTTCAGGGCATAAATAATACCAATAAGAGTTCGGTGGTACTCCAGAGACCAACAGTCTGATTCAGCATAGAGGCTCAGTACTGGACTAGTGCGGAAGGCCCCTGTGGCCAACCTGATGCCCAGATTGTGGATAGGATCAAGCATTTTCAGTGCAGTGCTAAAGGCTGACCCATAAACTACACATCCATAATCTAGGCAGGACAAAACAAGACTTTTGTACAGGTGTAGTAAACACTTCTTGTCAGTGCCACATTTCATGTGCGCTAGTATCTTAAGCACATTCATTGCCTTCAAACACTTCAGTTTCAGATGCTTCAGGTGGGGGTGAACGAGAGTCTCGAGTCGAAAATCAATCCGAGAAACTTGTGTTCTGCTTTAACAGGAAGCAGCTGTCCATTTAAGTAGATTTCTGGTGGAGGGGCAATGCCCCTTTTTTTCCAGAACAGTACACAGGCACTTTTTGAGGGGTTAAACTTGAAGCCATTCTTATCTGCCCATTTGGAGAGCTTATTCACTGACAGCTGAATTTGGCGTTCACAAAAGAAGAGATTGCAGGACTTGAAGCCGATCTGCACATCGCCAACATACATTGAGTAAAACATGGTTGGCGGAAGTACAGTGCGTAGGGAATTCATTTTTACAATGAAAAGTGTGCAGCTCAGCACACCTCCCTGCGGCACCCCTGTCTCTTGTGTGAATGGTTTAGACAGAGTACTGCCTATCCTTACACGAAATGTCCTATCAGAGAGGTAGCTTTCAATTGTTTTTAGCATATTTCCTTGTATCCCAAGGGCACAAAGATCTCTCAATATACCAAACCGCCAAGTAGTATCATAGGCCTTTTCAAGGTCAAAGAATACAGACAGAAAGTACTGTTTATGCGCGAACGCATATCTTATTTGGGACTCCAAGCGCACAAATTGGTCAAGCGTGGATCTTTGTTCTCGAAAGCCACACTGGAATGGATCCAGGAGCCTGTTTGCTTCTAGAAAATGCATTAATCTTCAGTTGATCATTTTTTCAAATACTTTGCACAAACAGCTAGTCAGAGCTATAGGTCTGTAGCTAGATGCAACTGCTGGGTCCTTCCCTTCCTTCAATACTGGAACAACAATGGCCTCTTTCAGCCTTGGAGGGATATATCCATTGTTCCAGATCCTATTAAAAAGTGATAGTAATGCAAGTTGAGTTTCTGGGTGCAAGTTCTTGATCATTTCATAGTGAATATTGTCAGGTCCAGGTGCTGCTTTACCAAGTGTGTTTAGGCAAGCTTCGAACTCAGCAATAGAGAACTCAGCGTTATATGCCTCACTTGGAGGTGATTTACGATGAAGTTGCAGTTTTTCTTCCCTACGTTTCAATTTAAGAAACTTCGCTGAGTAGTGCGCTGCACTTGAAACCGACTCAAAGTATGCTCCCAGTGCATCCGCCTGATCTTCCAGAGTGCCACCAGCATTATCAACTAGAGGGCGGGGTCAAGTCTGCTGCCCTTTCAACTTGCGTATCCTATTCCATACTTTATTTTGGTCGGTGTAAGATTTAATACCCACTATGTACTTCTCCCAACCCTCACTTTTTGCTATCCGTCTCACTCTTTTCGATTGGGATTTGATGCGTTTGAAGTTTATGTAGTTTTCAGTCGTGGGAGAGTCACGGAAGAGGCGCCATGCTGCATTTTGTTTTTTTCTAGCACTTTGGCAGTCCTCATTCCACCAAGGAATCGGCTTTCTTTTTGGGTTACATGAACTTTGTGGGATACATTCACTAGCGGCTTCAATTATGTGCTTTTCGATAAAGGAAAGTGCGCTGTCGATGTCCAGTGAATCTAGATAGTCATTTGGAAGACAGGTTAGCTGCCGAAACTTTTTCCAGTCAGCAGACCCATCCTCCATCGTGGTACACTGTTCTGCCCATGTGTCGACACTACCTTTTCTTTCAGCACGATTGGAAAGTGGTCGCTTCCGTAAGGGTCATCCAGGACGTGCCAGTCCATTAGTGGGAAGAGAGTAGCAGTGCAGAGAGCTAAGTCAACTGATGAGGATGTTTTGTGTGTGGGACTAAAGTATGTGGGCTTCTTTTTGTTCAATATGCAAGCTCCAGTGGAGACTAGTAATTTTTCTATCATTCGCCCTCTTGCATCGTAGTTTTCACAGCCCCAGTGAGGATGATGGGCATTGTAGTCTCCTGCTATTATGCGCGGCTCTGGGAGCTGGTCCATTAGAATTTCAAATTCAGATTTCTGTAGTCGCTTGTCTGGGGGAATGTAAATGGAGCAAATTGTTATTAGTCGCTGCAGCCATATAACTCTCACAGCTACAGTAGCTAGTTCAGTCCTGAGTTTAACTTCCTTACCTGTGGTTGACCTTTGAAGGATAATAGCTACACCACCCGATGGTTGGTTGGTGTTTTGCCTGTCCTTTCTGTATGTGATGTACTGGGGTAAAAAGTCTGTGTGTTTGCTGCTTAAGTGGGTTTCTTGGAGACACACTGACAGAGGTGCATGCTCCCAGAGCAGCTCGTTAACATCATCCAAGTTTTTCAGAAGCCCCCTGTAGTTCCACTGCAGTACAGTACAAAAAGCCATTACTAGTATTGACACGTTTGTTACTAAAGACCGGCTCAGCTTGTTAGCTTCCAGAGCCTTTTCCAGTAGGAGACAACTTAGGGAGCTCTGCTTTTTTGATCAGTTCCTGGGAGTCCGTACGTTCCAGAGGTTTGTGGCGATCCTTCGGCGTGATTGACGCAGAGGATGGCTGACTTGTGTCCATAGCCTCCAAAGAAGGCTTCTTTGTTGATGGTTTGAGACCTGGGGCCTTGGCTGGCCTCCGGTTCTCCTGTGAGGTTACAACCGTCTCAGTGGTGTTAGCTGTGCAGACCGCGAGGCTGCAGCTGACACATTGGCCGTTTTCGGGCCACCATTTCCTTGAGGTGCAGCAGATGTCACTGTTTGCACCTGGGGGGCTGAAGATGTCTCCTCAGGCCCTCTCAACGAGGTCCCTGATTGGACAGTTGCCGCACGTGGCGCCGCCCCCTGACGCGCCACGTCGGCGTATGCTATCTTATGCGTGATAGCAGGACGCCTGCGTGCTTCGGGGTAAGAGATGTTTTCTTTTACTTTCAACGCAATGATTTCTTTTTCTTTTTTCCATTGCTGGAATGAGCGTGAGTATGCAGCATGGTCACCGCTGCAGTTGACACAGTGCGGTGGGGCAGTCTTGAAGGTATACCGAAGAAAAAAGCATAAGTACAGCATTGGTTTGAGGTTTAGATGCACAAACGTCAGAAAGAATGCTTAAACAATGCACACATAGCGGCAATTTTATTCCTTGCCAAAATAAATAATGACATTGTGCCAGCCACCATAACAGTTTGAAAAAAATAAAACAAGTAGACGGCCTTTAAGAAGTTTTCTGACGAACCGAGCAGACCTAACGGCGGAAAAAACACGAATGTGAGTCGGCGTCACCATTAGGTTCGCGTTAAACTTTGGGATAAGGTCATCCGGAGCGAGCGCATCGACATAAACCTCTATACGCAGTCTTATGTCGTAGGATATTTTGTGTTCGTGAACCAAAGTAGACATAGCCGACACGCCGCTTTTAGAACGATATAGAAAACCAGCCCTCCGCCGCCAGGTGCAACAAACAAAAAGAAAGCAAACGATTCGTATAGTGTATTTGGTGGCAATATTGAATTCTTTGAATTATGGCTGCTTGAACCATAATTGGCAGGAATAGGGCGCCGCGTGGCTTTGTGTTCTTCACTGTTCGCCAGGAAACTTGGCGGCAAATAATTTGTGAGACACGTTGACGGACAAGCATTTTTTGAGAAAAATAATTTTGCTGGACTTGAGTATTTCTCCCTACCTGCTTCAGTAGGGTGTCTACAAGGGTGCCATGGCCATTGACCGCTGCGAAATGCAGGGCAGCAAATCCTTGATTCTCTTGCTGAACATTCACAAGGTCATTCGTTTTCGACAAGATTTTCTCTGCTGCCCTGGAGAAATGGGTCAGAAAAAAACAGGAAAACCAAACATTTTTATGATAAAAGGTAGGTGTTATGTGCATATGAAAGACCAGCCTCGACATATTTTCCTCTTTGATTTCCGCAAATACATTGAAAGCGTAACACAGTGTAGTGGTGAATATCAAGCACTAAATAAATTTCCTTTAATAAAATGTACTGCGTGATATCATATCAGTTTCATTAGATTGGTGCTTAAGGTAACTTTGGTCATTGGTTTCGTTAACAGGTTGCTTATTTTCTTTACAGTAACATTTTTGGGTATACTAACTCATCAAAGCACAATGGCTCTACCCTGTGATCTTTTGTGCAGAACTGTATGGCTAACAGGTCGAAATTCGAAGACACAGAAACACAAGATACTGTGGCCAGTATTTTAGTCTGCAGAGCGACGAGTCCCGTACATGTTCGTTCGTATTCGGCATAGTTTGTGGTGCTTCCACTCTACACACTGATGAAGCATACCGTAAACACACTGAAAGCTAGGATTTGTTTAATGGAGATACATTGGTACAAGCCTATGTCGTACCTCGAAGAATCTAGAAGGTGATCAACAAATCCATAGAAGCCGAACGTACTACTGTGCTTTCGCCCGGATGATTTGCGGTTTCAACATCAGACATGATTGTTATCATTGACGATACTCGATGATGATACTGAAGGATAGAGAAACGCCCGCTCATCATCATTAGATTTGGTTTTGAAAAAATTACATTATCTTCCCGTAGGGGAACCCTGAGTAGTATGCGTAGCAGCCATGGGGTCGATTCAAGTTCCCACCAGTTTTCAGTTCGTCATTTCCGTTAGGTTGAGGTACGTAGCTACCATTACATTTGCCATTTGGTTTCCATGGAAACTACGAAACTTCTCAATTACCGGAACTACGAAATGGGAAATTGTGTTGTCCCCATGGCTGCTTGGCATACTACTCATGGTTCCCCTACGGGAAGATGGTGTCTTTTATTGGAGGGGGGGCGGTATTAGAGTGGGGAGGCATTAAAGAGAGAGACAGAGAGACGTTGTACGCGGTATGAGTTTTTTTTGTGGTTTGCGTTTCGCTTTGATTATGACCGCCTTATGGTCTGTGAAATGTGAAGTCAAGGGCCGTTGTAGTGGATGAACACTAAAGTTGCTGAAGATGAGGTCGATGCACGTTCCCCGAATGGTTGTGGGCTGCTCGTAATCACGGCCGGCCGAGAGTCGCTGACGCACGCCGCCCCCGACGACTATGAAATGTCGAAGGTGCGTGAAGCGTGCTCGTCTTGTGCCGGCCCAGGAAGACACCGGCAACACTGTCGCTCCACGAGCCCTTAAAGGGTAAGATACCACCGGGCGTTCAGCAAGCCGAGCATGTGCATTGGGGGTGTGGACGCCGCACGGTGAAGGGAGGGACATAGCCCCGACCATGAGATGCTTCGCACCTAAAAGAAAACGCTATACTTGCAAAACGGGCACGTCACTGCCAGTGCTCATGATGATTCTGTAAACACTGAACGTGGAGAGGGTGACATCAGCACCCGCTGAGATACCAAAATGGCGTTCCTCCGTGTTCCTCATCACAGGCTCTTCGCTAAATGTTCTGGGCTTTATATTGACTCTAACATTTTATCATGGGTAAAAGATTTTCTTTCGTCGCGAAAAGAGTGCAAGTCCAATAACAATCGTACCTCTTCTTTCAAACTTGTAACTTCCGGAGTCCCCCATGGCAACGTACTTGCACCCCTTTTATTTTTCATGTATATTAAAGACTTGTAATCCTGTGTCTCTTCCCAAGTAACACTTTTTGCTGACGACGGTGTGATTTACAGAATAATCTCTTGTGATAATGACCCAAAAACCTTGCAAACTGAACTTACCGCTATGAATACACGGTGGTGATCTTGGCTAATGACCGTAAACAACTCCACAACTACGTATATATCCTCTACTATTTGTGCCTCCCGAGTTTCTACTTCCTACATGAGTGTTGATGTTGCCATTAATCTAATCTATACATAAAAATATCTGACAATTTACTTACACCCTGACCTGCCATGGCATTACCAAACACACCATTACTTCCTGGAATCGCTGTTTCGGTTTTCTCAAGCATAACCTTAAACATGCTACTTCTAACATTCGAAAACATTTCTTTACTACATTAATACGTCCTACAATAGAATATGCATCAGTCATGTGGGATCCCCACTAAGCATACATAATAACTGATACTGAATATCTGCAAAACCGTGCAGCTCGCTTCATATATTCGGACTACTCACTTCATTCTAGCGTCACAGCACTAAAACGTAGCGCCGAACCACCGGATCTAGCACATTGCCGCCAACGTTCCCGCCTGTCACTGTTCCATAAGCTTCATCACTATGTGCCACTTCACCATGATTTCTTTGAAACACCAAACGTAACTTTTCCACGCCGCAATCATTCCTTCAAAGTTACGCTTAAATTGCCGCTCATCTTCCTTTGCCCGGCCTTTGAATCCACGTACCATTGTCGAATGGATCAATCTACCATCACATATCTCATCTCAAAAAGACAACGCAAAATTTCAGGAGCTAATACAAGAGCTAATCTAACGCTTTGCTCTCATTCTGTGTTTTTGTTTTCATTCTTTCAAAACGTGTGCTAATTTATTTTTTCGCCCTGTATTTTCCATTTTCCCTTTGCTTTTTGTTGTGCGGATCGGCTGTACATTGTGTTGGCGTTTGAATTTGAACCATTTGTATTGTATTAGTGTCTTTTTTCTTTGTTAATAAAAATTTCCATATTACAATGTTTGCATATATTTGCGTTCTCAGTTTTAATATTTACTTTTTGTTTGTTTATTTTTTCTCTGATGTCTTGTTACTCCTACGCAATATATGTGCAAATTCAACCCCCCCCATGTAATACTCCCTTAGTGTGGCCTTTAAGGGTATTGTGAATAAATAAATAAATAAATAAATAAATAAATAAATAAATAAATAAATAAATAAATAAATAAATAACTAAATAAATAAATAAATAAATAAACAAATAAATAAATAAATAAATAAATAAATAAATAAAAATAAATAAATAAATAAATAAAGACTGTTGGCATCAAGAATGGTCGAGTGAGTCATAATTTGTCTGTTTGGACATTATTGTGTCTCTGGGAGACCACCATTTGCGTAGAGGCCTCTGTGTGCCAAGAAATTGAGCGCATATCGGAAACGTAAAATAGAGTCGCTCAAGAAATGGCCGTACTATCTAAATCACCATACGGCGTGTCGACAGGACCACATGAGTAACTTCGACTGAGCCCCGACCGCAACGCAGCGCAGTTGGTGCATAGCTGCTTTTGCTCGAAAAAAGAGCGACCCAATGAAGCAGATTTATATGAGTCGTGTAAACCATCCTAACTAGGCTGCTGGCGCCCTGAACGCGTGTTTTGTCTTGCTCTCAGCCGCACAGCTTGCGTAACGATCACCGCACTAGTCTATACTTCGGCTGCATACCTGACCATCATACCTCTGCCACACCCGACTCTTTTTTTTTGTGCTTTCATACTTGAAGGTTCCAAATTGTATCGCCATAACTTTCGCTTTGAATGAACCGATTGCGCCATGTTATATCTGAGCACACGCGGCCAGGGTCCGCAGCCACAACTATATTATTCTGGCTGTCAGTTTTAACTTTCCCGTATCTTCATGGTTACCGCCAGAGGTTTTATGACTCTCTCTCAAAAACGATATGTGGATATTATCAACGCTACTTTTACCAACCCCAGTAAAGTCTCCTGAAGACTCCGCACAAAAATTTGGGCCGTTGTGACTTCGACATTTCGGTTTTACCCTACCTATATACAAGCTAACATTTTCATATTACCATCTCTATTACCTTAGGCAAGTGTCTTCCCAGGAATGCAGTTGTGTATGGTAGTGAATCCGATTCTAATAGGTCTTGGTGTATTGTGATGTGCAGAGACAAATGTAAACCTATCTTATGACTGACATTCCCACGCAGCAAAAAGCGCTAGCGGGCGACGAAGACGAAACTATGGTAGAAGATGACGAGAAAGCAAGGAAGGCACTTGCGGGAGCGCGCGCGGCATGAAACACAAGAGGGGGATGGGCCAGAGGAACTAGCGGCAAGACAGTTGTGGGTTCGCATCCCAGCCGGCGGGCTATTTTCCTCCACTTTCTGCCTTTTCAAATTCTTTATCTGTTTCAATGACCTACCACATTCTACCCTTTGCTTTCCGAGGCTTTTTCGACTGCCAACCCTTATTTCTCTCTCTCTCTCCCTCTCTCTCTATACATATATATATATAATACAAGAACAGAAAAGTTTGAACAAGGTAAAAGCACGATTCTTGCATAAAAGCACGATTGATGGTGGCAACAATCGTGCTTTTACCTTGTTCAAAGTTTTCTTTTTTTGTGTTCTCTACCATCTTCAAAAGTTCAACTGCTCCCTATATATATATATATATATATATATACACACACGCACACACCAGTCAGCTAAAAGCAAGCACAGCATTCAAATGCTTACTTTGGCTACCAAAAGAACTCGCGGGCTCACAGGATATTTCATCGACTGCTGTCTTCTGTGGCCGCCAATTTAAAATTAGTTTTTGTATCTTCTCTACAGTGGGAACACCAGCTCAAAACAGCAGCACGCCAACTATCACAAATAATAGGCTTACACGATATCACATGGTGGACATACTTCAAAGAAACCGAAAAAACCTGCCAATAACAAAAGTGTATCGCCTATGGGATCTCTACAGAAAAGTTATGATTGAGGCGTTGACGGTGCAAAAACTTAGATTTACCACGATTTCATTTCGATGTTTCTGCACCTCTCGCTTCAGGCTTCCGATATTGCAAAACACCGATTTAGGATGGATTTTGCTCAAATGTAAAGTTTAATAATTTTCTTTATATACTTTATTACGAAAAATAAAGATAATTGCTTGTCCAAGTGACAGTAGTGAGCTGTCAGAAACACAAAACGATGCGTTATTGTGTGTCACTTTTTTAACAATGACAACGCCTTGTGTTTAGGTAGTATGACAAAGCCATGATCACCAGTGTTGATGCTTTGAATACTGTACACGACTACATGAACAGAGAGCTTTTAGGGGCAATAAATGCAGTCACGATGCCTTGTGCTACGTTGTTGTCTACGTTTCCTGTGCGCGTATAACAAGGAAGAGCACCTTGCAAACGGGTATTGTCAAATACACTTTTTTGAACAACTGAACATGCTTAAAAACACGTTTCTAACGCTACAGTTAGGATGCATGCGAACCCATATAATTTTTAGTCTTTCTCTCTACTTACACGGAAGTCATACAAAACGTATTTTCCCTCCTAACGGATTCCCACAACGCAAGTTTGCATTTATCTTTAGTTTAGTGGGGATATTTGTAAGAGGCGTCCGTATTGATTATTTTTGATATTGAGGCTACGGGTGATGTAATACTTTTGACACCAGCCTAAGAGTAGTATGCACCGAAGTACCTAACTAGAATCAAACAATCGGGTGACATTAAAAAGTTTCCCTGCGCATGCAAAGCAGAAGTTTGGAGATAAAGTTAAACTTGTGTTCGCAACCCCTCCTGTTGTCATTTATTGCGATTTAAAAAGCTCTCAAACCTTTTCCTCAAGCAGCCGGTATGTCAACCTCATGGCTCCGACTTGTTTAATTTGGTCCGCTCTTGGCGTCACACATAAATTTCAAAGAGTAATAGGTAATGGCAACTTTTCATTGAATAAAAATATGCAATACCGGGTACCTTTGTGGGGATTGTTGTTTAACTGATGCCACAAAACAGGTACAGACACAACTCGGTTGTTAGAACATATTACCACTATAACACTAAATAAATTTTGATTACTTCTTTTAATGTCATCAATAAACAATATGTCGAAAGCGTCGTCTATGCTTACCGGACGTTTCCTGTCAAGGCAGCCATGTGAAGAGTGTTCAACCCATACTTGTTCTGGAGAGCAAAATTCACTTTGGGAAGATCAGCGAGCACGTTCACCATCTCCTCATTCATTCCGGCTATTGCAACATGCAGAGGGGTGTTACCCATGTCGTCCTGCAAAACAAATAAATGCGAAGACAACACTTTATCACTGCTCAGAGGAGGATAAGGACATAATAATCAATGGGTGAGGCCAACGTGGTAGTTAGAACGGATTCTTAAACAAGTCTAAATGATGTTACTACTACTTGTTTTCTTTCAGAAGCGTAAATGAAAATCAAGATTTAAGCAAAAATGGGACGAGGGCGCATGCAAAAGAAGAATAAATTCGAGTGGGGCCACGCGTGCTACAAGTGAAAGTTCCGAAATGCTAGTTTGGATTGGGACCTTATTGTCTAAACATCGCAACCAACGTGGTCATTGGAGACAGCGTCAGCCCACCTCAGAATCTCCCCTGTGTTTTTTCGCCAATAAACATTTATCTCGTCGACTTGACTAAATCTTTCCGGAGTAAACACCCGAAAAATTGTGCTCCATGAGAGCATAAAGTGTAAGTCAGCACAATTTTCATTAGTTTTAGAACTTGTTAGGCGAGTTGGTGCATCTTTGGTAAACAAACATGGGTTTGGCACGAAATAGACACCACGTACAGGAAGGACGGGATTAAAGAGGGGACGAGATTGCCCTTGTCCAGTCGTTCCTATATTTGGTGTCTATTTCGCGCAAATCCTATGTTGGTTATTACTTTTCGTTTTTCTGTGCAGGGCACAGACTGCAGCAAAATCTTGTGTTTGCGTTTTGCTTTCACTCCGCCTGTTGTCAGAACCATTATGATGTAGATTTTGTACTGAAATCGTAATATTTGTTGGGTACTCCTAAGACGGGAACGTGTAACGCCCTGAATACCCGCAACAATACAGATTTGGTGAAAATTCCACCCTTAATTGTAGTAGTAGTGTAAATGAAGATGATTGGTCGGACAGAATATTTGAAAAACAAAAAATAGGCAAAATACAAAAAAATGTTTACAAAAACGATCTGAAAAAATTCAGAATACGCACCTTGTACACCTACTCCAGAAAAAGAAAGAATAAAAATAAGTCTGAAAAATAGACTTACACTACGAAAAAAAACAGCAAGAAGGCGGACAGGCGTGTAATGCCCTGCATTTTCACAAAAATGCATATGTGGGGGAAGTTCCACAACCTTTAAATCTTATCATAGCGTAAGTGGCGATAACTTTCCAAACAGAATTTTGATAACACGAAACGTAAAAAAACGGAAAAGAAATCATTTTTAACCGGAATGATCGTACAATAACAAAAAAATGAATCTTATACCTCTCCCCTAAAATCCGAAGAATCAAGAAAACAGTCCGCAAAATGATGTTCAAAATACGAAATAAAAACGCCAGATTGGCAAACCGTGCGGCGGCCTGCATTTGCAAAGAAATACAGATTGGTGGGAAGTTCCAACTTTACACGTTATTTCAGGAGGCCTTGTTGCGGAGCGTGTTTGTTTTGTTCTAAGAACACGTTACAGGAGCTGCTCCAGTGTCCTCTTTCTTGTGTGTGTTTCTTTGCGCTACTCAGTATGTTCTTTTACTCGTTATACTGTAGCAAAGAAGGTATTGGTCACACAGCATTAAAAAAAACAAAAACGAAAACGGAAAAATCAAATGTTACTAAAACTTCCGTGAGAAAAATAAAAAAACATACATCTTATACGTCTCCCCTAAAAACCGAACAAAATATTCTGTGGAAGAACAAGCAAAACACAAAAAATAGCTTTATATAAAAAAAACCATGCATTTCCACACAAAATGCAGATTTCATGCATGTTCTACCTTAAATCAATATAACAGTGCAAATGAACCCAAATTGTTGGACAGACTTTCGAAGATACAAAAAATAAAAAGTGAAGAAAGAAGTATTTTATTTATATTATTTATTGTTCAGCATACCCTCGACGTCAACCCGGCGCTACCGCAAGAAAAACGGAACAAATCATTAGCTTGGCTGCGTCACTACAGTGAGTGTTTTTCGGCGAACTGAAAATAACGCGACACACCTCTACGAAAGCACCGTATACCAACCGAGGATGGAGCCCGACTTTCCCTTCTGTCCCCGTACCGCGTGTCTCCACACGAGCGGGAAGCCATCGGGACACTAGCCGACGACATACTCAGCGACGGCATTATAGAGCGATCGAAAAGCCCCTGGGTTGCGCCGGTCATACTCGTGAAGGAAAAGAAGGAACATTAAGGTTCTCCATTGGATACCGGCAATTGAACAAAATCACCAAAAAGGACGCGCGCCCTCTGCCAGGAATCGACGACGTCCTTTGCCACCTCTGCCACGCGAAGTAATTTTCATCGATGGATGGGAACACATGCTTCTGCAAATTGAAATGGGCGAGAGAGAGCTAGAGAAGACGGCATTCACAACCTCTGACGGTGCATACTAGTTCAAGGTGATGCCATTTGGGCTGTGCGTCGTGCCAGCAACGTTTCAAAAATCATGGGCACTGTGCTAGCCGGCCTGAAGTGGCACACCTGCCTGGTATACCCCGACAACGTAGGGGTATTCACCCGGACGTTCGACGAACACTTGCAATGTTGGAGTGTGTGCTACTAGCCATTCGTACGTCGGGGTTACCGCTGAAGCCTGACAAGTGCCCCTTTGCTTACAAGGAACTCAAGTGTTTGAACCACGTCATCAACGCCAAGGAAGTCCTGCCTGACCCGGCAAAAACTTTAGCCATAGCGAACTTCCCAATACCGAAAAACAAGAAGGGCGTGGGAAGATTTTTCGGAATGTTCGCGTACTATGGGGGCTTCGCGCAAACTTTGCACGCATTTCCGAGCCACTCACGCGCTTAACGAAAGCTAGCACCCCTTTCAGGTGGAAAACCGTCTAAGAGGAGGCAACCTTCGAGATGCTACAACGGCTCCAAAGCCCGCCCCTGCTCGCTCATTCGGGCGAAAACACCGAAATGGCATGGGTACCGCCCTCGTGCAAAAGTAAATCGGTTGGGAAAAAGTAATCGCTTAGGCCAGTCGTGGAGAAAAACTGAATGAATGAATTTGGATTTTATTGGCGCAGCAGCCAAATTTGGCTATAATGCGCCAGACACAAGGTAAATATTTTGAACACACTACGGTAAAAGGCTCATGTAAAAATCATGTAAAGTGGTAAAATTAAAGTTTCTGTAAAAGCTTGAGTGCACTCAAAAATTTAAAAACCGCTCAAGAAAAAATGATGTAACATGGTAATATCAAAGTTTGTCTAAAAGCTTGATGGCACTCAAAAATTTAAAAACCTTTTCCAAGAGAACCAGGGGTTCATCTCCAAGCAGTAAAGCAGGGTGCAATGGAATTTGAAATTTATAAAAGTGGGAAAAAAATTCCCGACGTTTGTTTTCGTAACTAGGACACTCTATAATTATGTGTATTACTGTAAGGCGCTTCCCACATTGCTCACATTCTGGAGGGTCTTCTCCCAGCAATAGGAAGTTGTGGGTCAAGCGCGTGTGCCCAATTCTTAGGCGACATAACGCCACCTCTACAAATCTTTATGTCTGCAGCTCTGCCACTCTCTCAGGTGCGGCTTCATAAGGTGGAGCTTGTTTTCATTGAGTTCTGTCCATTCAGACTGCCACTTCTTCGTTATTGATAATTTTAGTCTCCGTCTGTAATCCTGGTAGGGTAAACGAGTTTCTGTCACCTCCAGCTCTTTTGTCTGGGCTGCGAGGGCATGTGCCTTTTCATTGCCGTCAATTCCTACATGACTCGGTACCCAACAGAAACTCACGTCTAAGTGATTTTTGCTACAGTCCATTAGTTGGTTAAGTACTTGTTGGACAAGTGGATTTTTGGTTTTGTTTCCTGAACACAGGGCTGCTAGCGCACTGAGAGAGTCAGAGAAGATGATTGACTGTGGTGTCCTTTCAGTGCATACTTTCTTTAAAACGAGCTGTATGGCATGCAGTTCGGCAGTGAAGATACTAGCGTCAGGTCTGAGCCGTTGGCATTCGTCATAATAAGGTCCAATTGCAGCTGCTCCCACATGTCTTTCTCCTTTGGAACCATCCGTGAAGTAAGTAGCACATCCAGCATACCTGAACTGGATATCTAAGAACTCTTGCTGTAGTAGTTCTTTGGGAGTGTTGTGCTTATTGTACTTCAGCAGGGAAAAGTCACATTGTGGCTTGCGGTATTCCCATGGAGCATAACCGGTACTGTGGGTGACCAGCATGGTATCATCTACATAAAAGTCAAGGGCTTCATTAAGAATGCGGTACCTGAAAAACATGGTTGGAATAGTCCGAGGCCTGTTGGTAAAGAGAGTTTCAAAGTGAGGTTTCAGAAACAGCTGTCGACAAGGGTGAGTTGTGCAGGAAAGAATTCTCATTATGTACATGTTTCCGAGGAGTACTCTCCGTTTGTTAAGTGACCATTGATTGGTTTCTGCATACAGGCTTTGCACCGGAGATGTCCGGAAGGCTCCGCTGCTTATTCTCAAGCCACAGTGGTGAACGGTGTCGAGCGCTTTGAGTACAGATTCGCGACCAGATCCATAGATAAAGCAGCCATAATCCAACTTGGAACGGATTAGACTGTTGCACAGCCGCAAAATGCAGGTGCGATCTGAGCCCCACGTTCTGTAGGATAAATGTTTTAAAACATTAATTGATTTCAGACATTTGTGTTTTAGATAGTTAACATGGCTTTTAAATGTTAACTTTTGGTCAAATATTAAGCCAAGAAATTTGTGCTCAGTTCGAACAGGGATTTGGGCCGATTTTATGTGCAGCTGAGGATCTAACACAATTCCTCGGTACAGAGTGAAAGGCACACAGACTGTTTTTTCTGCACAAAAGTTGTATCCATTTTCCTCGGCCCACTGCACTAGACGGTTGATGCCCATTTGCAGTTGCCTTTCGCAGGATGCTAAGTTGCACGAGGAAAAGCTGATCTGAATATCGTCCGTATAAAGCGAATACATCAAAGATTTCGGTATTACACGCGCGACTAAGTTTAGCTTGATTAGGAACAAGGTAACACTAAGAACATCTCCCTGAGGTACGCCATTTTCTTGAGTGTACACATCCGATAATACTGTTCCAAATTTCACTCGAAAGGAGCGATTGGAAAGGTAATTTTTCAGCATTCCAAGCATTCTGCCTTTTACACCATAACCCTGCAGATCTAGCATTATACCATGTTTCCATGTGGTGTCATAAGCCTTCGACAAGTCGAAAAATACGGAGACACAGTGTTGTCGTTGAACAAAGGACTCCCTAATTTTCGTTTCTAGACAGAGAAGGTGGTCAGTTGTTGAGTGCCTTGCACGGAAACCAAACTGAAGGGCATCAATAACGTGATTTTCTTCAAGAAGGTGAGTGAGCCGCTTGTTGATCATCCGTTCAAAACATTTCCCGAGGCAGCTTGTCAAGGCAATTGGCCTGTAGCTTGCTGGTTCACTACGGTCTTTACCTGGCTTCAGTAGTGGGAGCATAATGATTTCCTGCCACGCTACTGGAAAGTAGGCTTCAAACCATATTTTATTAAAGAAATGCAGTATGACTTTTAAGGTTCTTGGGGTTAGATGTCTTAACATTTCATAATGTATTCGGTCTGGTCCTGCAGCCCGACTGCTTCCCTGAGCAATCGCCAGAAGTAGTTCAGCCATAGAGAAAGGTGCGTTATATGCTTCTTCATTACTCAGGTTTATCTTAATTATACTTTTTTCAGCCCGTTCTTTATACCTGAGGAATGATTCAGAGTATTGGGCTGAACTGGACACTTTGGCAAAATATTCAGCTAGAATGTTTGCCTGCTCAGCAAGGCTTTTGCTACCATCAAAAAGTGGCATAGTAAATGCACTATACGTTCCATTCACTTTCCTGACCCTATCCCAGACCGTTTTTGTGCTTACGTTACTACTTATGGAACTTACAAAGTCCTGCCATGAAGCCTTTTTCGACTGACGTCTTATCTTGCGCGCCTCTGCTCTGAGTCGCTTGAAGTTTATTAGACATTCGGCAGTGGGGTAGCGTCTGAAACGGGACCATGCGCAGTTTTGCTTCCTCCGGGCATCCCTGCAATCAGAGTTCCACCACGGCTTTGACCTCCTGGGGAGTGTCCCGGAGGACTCGGGAATAGACACTTTTGCAGCTTCCAAGAGCCGTGAAGTTATTAGGCTGCAAGTTTCATCTGCACTCAAGTCCTGTATTTCGTGCAATTCGATTTTACATGCTTGTTCGAACAGAGACCAGTTGGCCTCCTCCAACTTCCACCTTTTGGTGCGCACTGGTAGCATGGGTACTGCCCGTGTGGAGTCCAGAAAAACCGGGTAGTGGTCACTGCCGAGAGGATTTTGAAGTGTTGACCAAGTGAAAAAGGTACTTAGGGATGGCGTTGCAAGAGAGATGGCAATACATGATTCGGTGCGGGTTGATGAGCATATGTAAGTGGGACTCCCATTATTGAATAAATGCAAAGGAGTTGCGGACACTACAGCCTCGATAAGTCGGCCTCGTGCGTCACTTCTTGCACTTCCCCACAGTACATTGTGCGCATTGAGATAACCCAGCAACAGGAAAGGCTCAGGCAACTCATCTATGAGTCTGGACAGATCGTTCTGGGTCACTGAAGCGGTTGGTGGAATATACAGGGAGCAAATCGTGAGGGCTATTCCACTGTGCGTTCTTATGGCTACTGCCTCCAAAGTGGTTTGAAGCTTCAGTTCGTTCATTGGGATCGACTGGGGAGTGACGATTGCCACTCCTCCAGCAGATACAAGTGAGTTTGTCCTGTCTTTGCGGTGGAGATTGTATTTTCTGAAAGGATTATTGTGCACAGGAGATAAATAAGTTTCCTGAAGACAGACAATAGATGGTTAGGACTTCTCCAACAATTCGTGAATGTCATCTATGTTACACAATAGCCCACGACAGTTCCACTGTATTATCCGCACCATACCAGTCTTTTTGGGTTTGCTCTTTTGTATTCAAGGAGGTATGGGTGAGGTCACGTCCATCTCCTCCTCTCCCTCTTTCCTACTGTCGCCTGCAGGACGCCCAGTCTTCCCGTGGCCCTTCGGTACCCTTCGAGGGTCGGGGGGTTCCCCAGGCCGTTGCCGTGCAGGAGCCGCACCTGCGGCAGTGCCACTTCCCGGCGGCGCCTTCTTCTGGGGCGTGTCGACCGTCCCCCGAGAAGGGGGAGCCGACCGTGCGGCCGGGGCAGAACCCGCTGAGCTGCGTGTTAACCCCGAAGCCTCCTTCACCCCATCGGTAGCCGGTACAACGGCATCTGGCCCGACTTGTGTAGAGGGCTGCGGGAGTGAGCAGTCCGCTGAGCGGTCTACTCGGTCCACCTGCGTGGACTGAGTCAGTGCCGGGCGTTGGGGCAGCCCAGCCTCTGGGACAGGAGGGGGCCGTACCGCTGACACCAGGTCCCTCAGCTCGACCTGTGTGCCTACAGACACCAGCGATGGCGCCGGCCCCCGCCGCACCACCTCCGCAAAAGTTCCTTTTTGTTGGAAACTTAGCCTTCTCTTAGCCTCAGGGTAAGATAGATTCTGTGTCGTCTTGATGGTCATTACTTCTTTCTCATTCTTCCAGACCGGACAGGATCTGGAGTACGCACCATGGTTGCCAGAACAGTTAACGCAGTGGGGTTCTTTTTCGCATCTTTCGTTCTCATGCGCTTTTCCTCCACACCTAGCGCATGTGGGTTTGCCGCGACAAGATCCAGACCCGTGACCAAACCGTTGGCACTGAAAGCAGCGCCTTAGGTTTGGAATGTAGGGCCGCACCCTGCAGCGCAGATACGCTGCATTTACTGAGTCCGGTGGCGTAGTAGAGCTGAATGTTAAGACAACATGTTTGGTTTTAATTTCCTCTCCATTTTTCCTTATCAATATTCTACGTGCTGCGACCACTCCTTGTTCCGCCAGTTCGGTCTCAATCTCCGCGTCGGAGCAGTGGAAAAGCTCGGACTCGGAGATCACGCCTTTAGATAAGTTTAGCGATCGGTGCGTTGTCAATGTCACGTTCGTGTTGTCGATTTTTGCGAGTTGCACGATTTTTGCACTCTGTTCTCTGGTGTGTACTTCTACCAGTACATCTACATTCTGGAGTTTCCTGGCGTTGTAGTTTGTCCCGACTAGCTGATTGAGGGCCTTGGCAATTGAAAGGGAGACTTTGTCTGCATGGGCTCCTCTACTCCTTGAACGACAAAAAATCGTGAGAAGTTGTCACCGTTTTTTTGCAGCAGGTGCTGGGAGATGACATCGGTCCGGGCCCTTTTCAGGGACCGATCAAGAGGTGTCTTATTTTTAGCCATGTGGATAGCTGGTGTCTTTCGGTGGCCACGCTGGCCGCCCACCACGGAGCCCAACCAGGGGAGCGTGCAGGTAGTCACGCTAGCCATACGTGGCCACTATAACTTTATGAAAAGTGGTCTAGGTAGGCCATTTTACACAAAGTTAACCCTTGCCGCCTGAGGGTAAAAGGGAAAAAACAGGAAAAGAGTAGGTGACAGGACAGGCATGGAAAGATGACAGGACAGAAAAAGAGAGAGAGTGAGGGAGATAGGAAAAGGCGACTGGCTGCTTTCCTCAGGGCGGGTCAATCCTAGGGTACTGTCTGCAGGAAGCGGGGGCCAAAGTGGCGTGTTGCCGCCACCAGGGGGCCGTAAAGGTTCAAAACAACCCTGGCTTTGGCTCAGCCACCAGGATGCCCTTTTCCCTGGACACGGCTAAGCCACGCACAGCCGGGGCGTGGGTGGGTCCAACCCACATGGGCTCGGGGTCCGCGGTGTCGCCACTACCATCACCTTAAATAGACAAGGTGCCCCTGCGGGCATGTGGAGAAAAACTACTCAGCCTCTGAGAAGGAGTTTCCTGGTATTATGTACGGGCTGTTTCAAAATTTGGCCCATACGTATATGGTAGACCATTCAAAGTTGTGGCACCACCATGCGCTCTGCTGGCTCGCCAAGCTGAATGACTTCTCTGGCCGTCTTGGACGGTGAAGCTTGCGCCTGCAACAATAGACCCTATGCAAAATGCGCCCCGCCATCTCACGTCGACTCCGGTAACTAGTTCCACCATTTTGGTACGGTCGTTTGAAACCGAAACCAATTAGCAAAACATAGAAGGCGGGCATCGACTGCTCTTGGTGATGGACTACAATGCCGGAGCATTGCTTAGTGCCGCAGTGCACGCAATGCGGAAATACCGGTCCAAATGGAGAAAAGGCACGTGAAGTTCCACGCCTTTGAACGAACTTTCTGACGCGAACTATGCCGGCGCGAGCAACCTTTGTGACATGCTGGGCGCGGTGCGGTGGGAGCGAATATTTGTCGTTGGTTCGCTAAGCGCGAGATTCCGTAGTCGCTTTCCGGATGAAAACTACAGCTAATGGAGAAAAGGTACGTGAAGTTTCACGCTTTTGAATGAACTTTCTGACGCGAACTATGCCGGCGCGAGCAACCTCAAATTGTGACACGCTGGGCACGGTGCGCTGGGAGCGATTATTTGTCGTAGGTTCGCTAAGCGCGGGATTCCGTAGTCGCTTTCCGGTTGAAAACTACAGCTGCGTTGGAGTTCTGTGGTCCAGCCTTTGTATTCGAAATGAAGCCTGAGTGTGCGCCACCTATTCATGCGACTGACAGTGGCGCTCGACCGGGAAAACAGTACCACACGTTATCAAAATTAGGCTGTTTCTTTACTCGTCCCTGTAGCTCTGCGCCCGCTTTATTTCATTGTTAAATGGTGCCGCTTAGCCCCTACACGAGCCTTTATCTTACCTAGGGCTGTAAACAAACTTTTCTTATCGCACTACGCCGTCACGTTGCGGTTGAAAATTTCCTCTGTGGCGGGCGCGCACGGTATGGGAGTGTGTTGGTTTCTTTTACGTTGCATTTAGCCGCGTGTCGTTGCAGAAGTGGCGTACACTGTTTTATGTTGATCTATCGGTGGAAAATTCGAGCTTTTGTACTTGGTTCCCGATTTTCCGGGCTGAAAGGTTTGTTGTTACGTCAAGTTAACTTGGTGCCCATTGTCATTTCAGCCACGATGTATTTACTGTCGAATATTTTGCGACTAAAATACACGCCCTTAGTGAAAAGTAATACGTTTGAAATACGTACGAGTACGCTTGAAGTGCACTTTAAATATGCTTTGTATTTGTAAATGTATTTTAAGTGCATTAAAAATTGCATTTTTTCAATTTTTAGTAAATATTGAAAATACATTATTAAAAATACGGGAAAAATACGGTGCTTTTAAGTACCCTCCAAATAGATTAAAAATGCACTGGACCTCACGACTCTGCGCTTAAGGCATTCCGAATATATTGAAAATGTATTTCTTCCCGCCAAACGATCATGGTGTAAATGCACTGTGAATATTATAAAAATACACTTACGTAACTACATTTAGAGCAGCACTCTGAGTATACTTTAAAAGTGTGCTAAAGCATGGAAATATACTCCGAATATATTCGAAATACATTTCAAATGCCTTTTACGTTTGTCGAACGAACATGGTAGAAATACACTCTCAATGCATGAAAAATACTTATAAAAAATACATTTTAAATGTATTCATAAAGCTTTGCCGAAATACATTTCGAGTACACTACAGGCGCTGCTTCAGTTGCTGAATTGTAAGATTCACGTAAAGCATATCTGAAGTGCCGGATAAAATACATCTCAAATGAATAAACGTACTGAGAATTTCTCCTCGATGTTTACTTATAATAAAAGAAACTGAGGGAGATACTCTCACTTACTGCGCTGTCTAAAGCAGACATAACTCTGCGTATTAGAGAGAAACTCGGCGTACAATTATGTAGGCGGCGGTGTTCCAACGCAATCGGCAAAGAAAAAAACATCGAATTCAACGAGTATATATATGTACGAAAACACTTGCACTTTGTCAGCGTTGTTACGACGGTATCGCTGTGGAGGCTTGGAAAATTTTCTTTTTCTGAAAAATATTCGCCTTAGATGGGCAACCCTGGCTATGCTTGGCAGGGCGAGCAGCTCGGCGCCTCTCACTGCCGCTCACTACCTCCTCCTCTGTGCCCGGAACCTGCGGCGCGAGCTGAGCGGCGCACCCCACCTTCACGTTTTGTTTGCCTTCGCTGCGTTTCTTTTGCCTGTCCTGTGGTGTTTTCGGACTCCTCAACGCGCGGTCGTCGGGTGGACACAGTCTCTGCTTGGACGGCGCGTTGCAGCGGCGTTGGCCGTCTAGCCAAGGTAAGCTCGATATACCGGCTATTTGCGCGTACGGTGTCGCACTACAATTAATTGACGTATGTTTGCCTTGCAACCGAAGAGTGCTAATGCCCTTTATAAATTCCGCACGTGGTTGTTAAGCTTACCTCCACCTGCGAGCAAGATTTGCTACCGTAACTACGCCGTGCAAGAGAATGTACTCACAAATCAACGACAGCAAGAAGACGTAAAAAAATGGATTTTAGTGCTTTCCTTTTTGCGCCTAATTTTTAGCTCGGGCCCTGCTGAGTGGACGGG
Source organism: Haemaphysalis longicornis (assembly GCF_048455015.1). Taxonomy (NCBI): domain Eukaryota; kingdom Metazoa; phylum Arthropoda; class Arachnida; order Ixodida; family Ixodidae; genus Haemaphysalis; species Haemaphysalis longicornis. The sequence goes on along the minus strand of NW_027526422.1, from coordinate 142,026,353 downwards.
GGATGGTTGCTACGAGTTTCCTTGTAGATCGAGTACTCATTGAGGACTAACACTTGCATTAAACACATAACCGCCAGGAACGTTTGTAGCACAGCCTGTTCACAGAAAGTCCGCCGTCCATGTTTACGCGCTTGAGAAATTTGCGAAGTATATCCATGGACGCAGCTTTCTTTTGTTTTCTGTTCGCAGCAGCCGCTCACAGCTGCGCATATTCACAGCAGCCGCCGTACGGGGAAGAAAGCCAGTTTGTGGCATACATTCATCCGACTAATGCGCGTGGCCGGGCCATACGGCGGGAATCCGAGCAGCCTTCGCGATTTTTGTCGGTCGCATGGCGCCATTCTGTCAACTAAAGCCATGAAAGAGTTTATGCCGTCTGTTTCGAAGTGACCAAAAGTGTTAAAAGCGACCCACGTAATCTTTGGTGCATGTGGCAGTAGCGAAGGTGCTTCATGCCCAGGGACTACAAATTATTTGTCTATCTAACAAACTGTATGAGAGTAGCCGCTAAGTTGCAATCAGTTTCTGTTCCTACCGCCACCCAGAACCAAGAACCAGCAAAGGAAGGAAGGAGAAGGAATGCGGGTGGGGAGGGGGACTTCGAGGCAGGCAACCAGTTCCCTGCGTGAGACCCCTCGGTTCCCGGAACGGCTCCCCCGGGTGGGTTCGTCCCTTTTTGTTCGTTGGATTGCTCTCCCCAAAACTTCGCGAAACTTCAGGACGTTGGCCCCTTCCTCTTTTGTGTTTCCTTGCAACTTTTCCCCTCCTTGCTGTATTCATTTCGTAGCGCATTCACGAACACGTGTGCGCGTTCCGAGAGGCCCTTCGGCCGCTCGTGGTCGAGTGACAGACACGCGCAACCCGACGCACTAACGCTGGACCACGCCACCGGAGAATTTCAGAAATGTGCCCAAAGGCACCGAAAACGGCATGGGCAGCTTGGCGGTTGTGTGTGTTTAGAAGCCTCAATTTCCCATTTGCGTCTAAAGGGTGTACTTAAATGAGTTTCTTTTAGGTGTCACGAGTATTTATGAAGCAACATTTTTACTTGATGGTCGCTGAAGCTAACAGGTGTTTATCTTTTTTTGTATGTTAAAGACGCGAGCATTTACAATTATTTTCCGCGTTGCTCCCTAATTAAATGATGACGTTGTCTGTGTACAGCAAAAAGTATAAAATTACCTGCCGGTGATGTGCGGCGGAGAGCAAAAAAACTACATGTGTGTGCAAGCACAAATACACGTTTTCTGGCGTTGCTTGTTTTAATTGCTTCGGTTAGGTGCCTACGATATAAGAGCTTGTTATTTTAAGGACAGCGTGAAATTTTTCTTGTTTTTTGAAATAACCTTACTTTGCCGTTCCTTTGAAAGCATTGTTGAGTGCACACGCCAATCTAATGACATTTATGTAAGCTTTCTACTGCAATCCTGCCCATGCATTTTTAAATTGTTTCGCTGCGCACTATTTTTTTAGAACGTAATCTCCGAAGAAGGTGACGCCGAAATATGGAACACATAACAATAATTGTAGTTAATAAGATTACTGTCTATCTTATTTTATTAGCGTCCTGGGAGGTCACAGACCAGTTTTGTCCAAGTTAGTGGGAAAACTAAAATTGCCACCGTTTCAACTCAAGCGCCTAAGAAAGAGAAGTAGTAGCATAACTCTAAGAACTCTGTTGCATGTTTGGTAACGTTTTTATCTTAGCTCTGTCTTTTTTTTCCCTAATTTTCGCTAATTTTTATCCCTACACAATTTCCAAACATAAGCCTGCCGCCCCCCCCCTGCCTCACCCCCCCCTTCCCGCCACTATTCTTTCTTAAAAATGGTATTGAAGATCCGATGCCGCTTGACAATATAAACTATGCTTACCATTACATAAATTGCCTTACGTCCTTCAAAGATGCATTGTTTTCACGGCGTTTTTTTTTTCTCAAGGGGAAACTAAAAAATCCTCCGTCGCGAGGGACGTTGGCACGGCTAGAGAAAAGGCCTGATTGATTTGACATTTATTTGCCTCTAAAAAAAGTGTTTCACTAATATTTTCCCATTTTCTTTTCACTGCAGGTGCTGGTGAAATTTCCCGCGTGGAGAATCCGAAGTACGAAGACTCTGATGCACAACGCTTCATCTGCGCTGGCTACCGGGGTGGCTGAAAGGCATTCATTCCTGCTACTTAGTAATGGCGAAATTGGGCACTCGACTGAGGTGTACAATAAAAAACTTTCAAACTGCCAATTTGTGCGCATACATGCTGTTCTTTTCAGTCATTTGCTGGCCCGCATTCCGAGCATGGCCGGTTTACATTTTCGCAATGGAGCATATTTTTAGCCTAGTGCCTATTAAACTTTTTGAAACCACAATATGATAGTTTCTAGTTGAACGTTAACAATTCCACCTAAGACACATTGCCATGATATCTCGCAATGTATTTAGGTTTTATTTAGTATACACTAGTAACACATTTTCAGTATATTTGAAGCAGTGTTTTCAGTGCATTTAAAATGCATTACTAATACATTTTGCACGTATTTAAAATTACATTTTCTGAGCATTTTTAATGCATTTAAAATGCATTAAATGTATTTTTTTCATGCACTGCTTACGTATTTTTGAGGTGCATTTTAAATACATTGTAAATGTATTCGAAATGCAGTTGGAATGCGGACAAAATAATTCAGAATAAATACAAAGTTAATATATGTATTAAATGCATTCAAAATACATTAAAAATACGGCATCTTTTCGCTAAGGGCGCTCACTCCTCTAGTTTGTCACATGCTGCATGCATGCCGCCGATGGAATGATAGTGGCCATTGATGTAGGTAGCTGAGACAATTTTCAAGTTTTATTAAAACAAAAAAAAGAAAACGGCCAGATTTGCATCAGGCCACCGCGCATCAGCTTGAGTGCTTTTGCATTTTTTGTATCCACTGTGAAAATGTCAATAAATTAAACTACTTCGCTTATTTATAGCGCGTACTGTATAGTAAACTGTGGATATAAATGGAACAAAGGGAAGCATTGGCGCACCCCTGCATGCCGCGGTCTAGTAAACACGACTTTGCCCAGCCTCTGCGCGCTCGCGAGATGACCACGGCGAAATGTGGCATGAATGCTTGCTGGTAGCTCATAGGTGACCCTTCAGATGCCATGCCAGTCCTTGTTTCTGTCACTGTGGGGGGTGAGGCCAGCACAACTGGGGCAAAAAACCCATTCCCAAGGCTATCAAGTTTTCTCCCAAGCGCCTGCACGGCACCTTGTTGCTGCTCGCATTGCTCCTGTACTCGACGTGCATCGAACAGACGCATTGGCAAGGGAAAGGAGGGGCCATTTTCTCGCGGGCTTCTCCAGTCAATGTCTTGGACACTCGCTGGCTTGATGCCCTGCTGTCTCAGACGTCCCCACTTTTGTGGCAGCTCAGTGCACGCAAGCTCCGGTGGCGCCTATTAAAACCTTCGGCTTGCAAGAGGGCGAGTAGGTGCACAGCAGCCAGGATGTGACTCCATGCTCCACTGCAACCCGCCGGGCAATCGCACGCTGACTCACAATCGCCGCACTGTCCGTCTCAAACGTGAGGCACACAACATAGGGCCGGCCACTTTTCTTCTGGGAGCGAAAGCAGCTGCTGAGCACATGGATGAGGCCCAACCTGCAAGAACAGAGAAAGTAACAGTAAATAGCACTCGGGGAAGAACATGACTAATCCGATACAGTTTATGGTAAAGGGACAGAGCAGAAAGAAGTGGCCGCAAGGAACAGACTCAAAATGACCAGATTTTGTGTCTTGCTTAACACTGTTTCAAGGGCAATAATCTACACCTCAAACAGCAATGATGTCAAAACTGTTTGTCAAGTTCGAGCGTGCAAGTATCTCTGCATGCTTTGTAATGCATTTTCAAGAGAAGGAAGTTTAACATTTAAAAACCTCACCGTGGGTATGATACCAGTACCTGCATAATCGTGTTCGTCATAACTTAAGCAAGCAATAATATGATTACCAGGAACTCACTTCCAGACCCTTTCGAGATAAACAGGTAAACATTCGGGCTATACCGATGACCCATCGAATTAAAAAAAATTTTCTAGTTCAGTGAGTTCGAGCTAACGAGGTTTTACTGTATTATCTATTCGTGCACACCAAAAACATGCGCTTTAGAAACAAACACAACCACCCCACCGCCAAAAAAGGGGAAGAGAGACACACAAACAGATTTTCGCGGCAGAACTTGCGCAATAAACAATGAAAACACACAAAAAAAGAAAATTAAAGGCGTATGTGCGCTTTTGTAGTTGACTTCACCGCAAAACGCGGTTGCTTCGCGGCAAACGCGCGGGCGGACAACCGTCGCGGAAAACGGCCGCAACCTTTCCGTAAACATCTTCGCCAAAAATCATCCCGTAAATTCGATGTATAGCATTTGAAAATACTTAATCCACCCACTAGCGGTACGGTCTGGCGATTGTCGCTTTCCTCTTTCAGGGTTACTGCAACAGGGTCGCCGCTACGCGTTTGCGTGGTAAACAACGATGAACAAAGTGCTCTACAAATGCTCATACCGGTTAACTCGCGTCAAGTAAAAAACAAAGAACGATTTACTTACTGCGAGTCGCACGTGTTTGTCCGCACCGATGAAGGCGAGCAATGCGCCTGCTCCGCTGCCGCTCGGATGGGCCTTTGGCGCGGCACACCGAGTGGTATGAGTCTTCAGACACAGTCGGCAGCGCAGACAAGTCCTTCGTCCAGAATCCGCGGTCAGGAGCCGAAAAACGCCGTCCAGTTTGAGCCATACCGCATTACCGTCACCTACTCTTCCACACTAAACAATAGTTACAATACGAGACTTCCCGATCGGCGCCCGTACCAATATGGCCGACGGTCTCGTTTACATCAGTGTTGCTAGATCACCAAGAAATTTCGCATAAGGTCCATTCGACGTTAATATCGTCTATAAATCCGGCAAGAAATACTGCGACACCGACTCGCGCCTCCGCCGAACTAGCACTAGAATGCACCGATAAGACAGCGCGTTCTTCAGAGTCGGGACGGAGAGCGACATAGCCGCCCAGCAGCGTGCCGACCGGAAGTAACGCTTCGCCGACACTCGCCCACGCACGTCACTTTGTTGACTGCTGCTTTGCCGCCTGAGTATTCATTGAGTTGTTAGGGGAGTACAAATTCGCTCGAATAAACTTATTTTTATTTCGAGACAGCTGCTTCCTCTGTGCCCAAGGGACAATATTGTTTCCACGCATGATGTATACGTTTACAGCCACAACCAGCAAACTACATGCACTCGTCGAACCCAACGGTTTATGACGGCGACTACGTAGTTTCTCCTGTTCTGAGAGCACCGCTGTCGGGATGTGGCCCTACCGATTAGTATTGTGACAGTAGCTGACAGCAAGATACGCCTCCGGGTCCCCAACTGTTGCGTACGCCCCCGCAAGTTCTACTACGAAAATTTCTCTCGACACACTATTCCCAATAGCCGACCACCACGTTTTGGCTTGGAACATGGACTACTCCCAAAATATTTCTACTCGATCCACTTCAGTCCCGTCTTTCGATGATTTCGGGAGAATGGTCGCCTCTGATAATCTTGCCGATCAAGCCAAGACTCTACACCGTCGTTTGACCATCTATTAAAACATTTTTGAATCCGACAATTTTTCTTTGGGCCAGATAATTTTTAAAGGCCGTATAAACACCGGTCATTCCAGCCCTGTCCAGTGCCTCTCATAACCTGTCTGTGTGTCCAATGCTGAACGCCTTGTATTCAGCAGGGAGTCTAAAGCATGCTTCGAGACGATATCATCCAACCTTCTTCTGCCTGTCATATTATTAAGAAATAAATATAGGTGTTGCAGGATCTGCGGAGATTACCGACGCTTAAGCCTGGTCACAAAGAAGAACGTTTATCCGTTACCGCATACATTTACTTAATGTATTTTTGTTTCGAATACTGCTGGCCCTTGTCGAGCCGGTACAGGGTGGGAGGGTTGACACATTCTGTCAACACATCAATCAATGAAACAAAATAAACACATCACGAGAGCTACATTTACAGCTACCGTTCAAATGATTTTAGAGTCATTGCGTCGTCAGAATTGTGGGCATCAAAGGTATTGCAATCTTCTATTGTCTTAACAAGGGGAGAATATTTAAAAACATCCATTTTGGCATTGGAGTACTTAAAAAAACCTTAGGGTGATTCACACGGGTAGAGACTCTGCCTGCACGGAACCAATAGTGCGACTGATCTAAATTGAATTTACTAGTAGAGAGCTTTTACAAGACTTCAGTCCTGCGATTTTTCTGCGTCTTTCCAGTGTCGATAAATTTGCCCTAGCGAGAGAGGTGGTTACGGAGTGTGTTTTGCGATACGGTGAAAATATAAACCCCACTGCACGTTTCTGAATGTGTTTAATTTAGCTAATCTCAAATTGCTGGTGACGATCCCATATAACGCTAGCATATTCCAAAGATGGACGTATGACGGCTGTGTAGGCCGTAAGTTTAACCGGGGGCGTTTCATGCGGCAATTTTTTTTTCGCCGAGTTTTCGCTGAGGAGCTCCACATATGTTATTTACATGATCCTTCCATTTGCGGTAATATGAATTGGTTACTTTAGCGTTGTCGTGCGGGCTATTTTCTTGTTGCCTACAAGTAGTTAAATCTCAGTGGCATCTTCTTGTTGGAGACAGTCATACACGCGGTGTCTTCAAAATTAATTTCCACATTCCATTTCGCGCTTCAATTGTGAATTACTTCCAAGGGTTGGTTAGGTAGTTCTTGATCATCTATAGATTTTACTTGGCAGTAGAATATACAACCGTCCAGAAATAAACGAACTTTAACATTAGTATCTACATTCTGGGCGACTTCATCATTAATACTTAAAAATAAAATTCGCCCCAACACAGACATTCGCTTTACTCAAAAAAACACGGTAAACTTTGGGAGTATTCACGATTAATTACAACAAATTGCAGCCTATTTGAAAAGTACGCTTGAATCAAATTAATAATTTCTTAGTTGATCCGAAGGTCATAAAGCTTGCTGAAGAGATTCCGGTGGTAGATCTTATCACATGCCTTTGACATTTTAATTGAAATTACGTAAACTTGCACTCTCGAGTTGACTGCTTCAGCGAAGCTGTGCACAGTTTCATACAGTTCGGTCACAGTTGATACCCTTCTTCGAAAGACATGTTGCTTACTGTATAAAAGACTATTATTTTTCACGTACTGTACTAATTCCTTAGCAATTACGTGTTTCAGGAGCTTGCTTATTGTGCACGTAACAAAAAACAGGTGACAATTCCCTATAGGAGGCTTGTTTCTCGATTTGCAAACTGCGTTTACCCTTGCCCTCAGCCATTCAGTAGGTATATTATCACAGTGAAGCGATAACGAAAAAAGCGTTTCGAGAAATCACGGTACTCACTAAAAATATAGTATCAGAAAAGCGTTTGGAATCCTCTCCGGGCCCGGTGACTTTTTGTCGTGTAGTTTTAGCAACGCAGCAATTATGCTTTCGTTCGTGATAACAATATCATTGGCGCAAAGATTCGTGACTCCGTGTTTTAAAACAGTGCTGTCATCCTTTGGAGTGAATACTGAGCGAAGTACTTGTTAAAGGCTTCAGCATTATGGGATGGTTAAGAACACAGCAAATCATCTGTAAGAACGGCTTCGATTGTTTCTCTACACTTTGACATGTACAGATGCCCCGAAAAGTAAACGGAGCACGGCTTCGTTGAATTGCGATAATTTCTATTTTATGTGGCTGCGAGCATAACAAGATCATGTGCGGCCCGATTTTATTTTAGAATGACTTTTTTGAAAAGACACTTATAGGCTGCTGGCTAGGCATATGGCGGAGAAATCCCCTCAAAATCTTCAGCTTGTGTTCCGTTTATTTGCGGGGCAAGTGTACCTCCACAAGTTTTGCGGCGAGTTTGAATATGTTAAGTCAACGTATTGGAAAAGAAAGACCTTTTCGCTTGTTTTAACTCGCTACGCAGTTGCGCACTCACGTTACTGGTAGCTGTCGCATCTCTTTATATTCTATTACGTGCACAGCCCAGTCGCTGTTTTAGATTATTAATACCTCGTTTTATCCATGGGTTTGGCCTGTCAGTCCTTGTGTTTTTTGGGGAAGCATTTCTACAAGAAATCATTTACGACTCCCAGGAACTGGAGCTACAGCACATTTACGTGTTGATGATGTGGCATTACTTCGACACCGATCTCCATATGGTCGAGAATTGATTTGCTGTCGGGTCGTAAAAAAACCAAATCTTTACTGGCCGATTTCTTAATGAAGAGTTTATTGCTGACTTTGAGAGATGCAATTACTGCTTAATAGTCGGATATTTCTTCTTCCACATCAATTTTATAATCAAATGTGCCCTCAGAAAGAAACAATATATCCAGCATTCCCGAACCCACATTTATGCGGATGGCTCAGTGACCGAACAATCATCTGCCATTGGCGTGTGGACTCCGTCGGTCCAGTGCACAATCAGGAAAAAACGGAGCCATAAAACATCATCCACCGCTACTGAGCTAGCGGCTGTAAGGGCTGCCTTTCATTTCATTGGTGCACATCAAGCTCGACGATGGGTGATCTTCTTAGACTCACAGGGTGCTTTGCAAGCTCTAAGAAGGCTGTCCAACCACTGCAGTCAGCTTGTGTGTGAAATCAGTGAAATCCATACAGCAGTAGTGCGCGCGGGCCATTACATCGTGCTTCAATGGCTTCCTGGTCATTCGGGAATAGAAAGAAATATAATATCTGATGCAGCCGCCAGCGCTGGCCACTCTCTGCGTAACACGACACAGCTTCCTTTCTCTCGAGAGGATGGTTGTGCCCTTATCTATCGAACTGGTTGGAGAGAGCAAATGTTGAAGTGGCAGCACCCTCGCAGCGGATATCCACCTCTACATGGAATGGACCCTTTCTGTAAATTCCGTGTTCCACCCGACCTAAGCAAAGCGTCTGAAGGTGTACTGCATCGTTTGCGTCTCAACGTGGCTTACACCCGAAGCTTCAAGTTCAGAATAGGGTGGGAGGATTCACCACTGTGCCCCACGTGCGCTGTGCGCGAGACTACCGAGCACTTGTGAATATGCCCGCGATTTTCCGCTGCGCGAGTTACAACGGCGAGCTGCCTGTCTCGTGTTCGACGCGGAGCAAGCCTTCAGTTGTGTCACTTTCTTGGACCCTGGGACAACAACAATGACTCATATTTAGGGACAAAATTTTTTAAGTGCGAATGCACTTCTTAAGCGAGCCAGAATCGTCCGCCGCCGTTGTCCGCATAGCAACAGCTGCGGGTGCGCGCGCTCCTCGTCTTCCTCCTCGTCTTCCCTAGCAACGGGGGGAGATGGGCGCGCGCTACTCTCCTCCTCCTCTCCCTGCTCAGTGACTGCGGGTGTTGGGCGCCTCCTCTCCACTTCGGGCGGGAGAGCTCTCGCTCGCGTAGCGGGCGCTCCGCATTCCGACGCGTGAGGGCGCTCGTGTAGCCCTCGCCGTAACGGCGGGCGCTACTCTCCTCCTCCTCTCTCCGCTCAGTGACTGCGGGTGTTGGGCGCCTCCTCTGCACTCCAAGATCACGATATCCACCGTAATCGCGCAATCAACAACCGTGCATTCGCACTTACACACTCTCCCCCTCGGGGAAGTGCGAGGGAATTTTTTTTGCGTTTTTTACGAGATTCAGGACTAGAGAGAACTTTGTAATTCTTCCATTGTGCGCATGGCTACGTCTGTACGCGTTTGCGTCGTTGTGTACGCTTTGACTTCTTTTTTTTGTTAGGCGCTCTGCGCTTCCTGGGCTCCATTCGCTCAATTTTTCTATTCTTTTGATTAACTTTATTTCGAGTTTTTTTCTTGCACTACATTGCGTGCCATTTTTATTTAACTTTTGTTTTCTCTTTATTGCTGCTTTCCCGATCTCTCACAATCACTTCACTGAATTGTAATCATCCCCATCTGGCGTAGCAAGCACTGCCGCTAGCAGAGCTGACCTCGCCAGCCCACACTAAAGAGTTCTCTCTCTCTCTCTTACCTGCACGCGCAGCTCACTGGGACGGTTGGCCTATATTTTAACTGTCTACATTGCGTTTAACTTCGTGTACGGTAGCTTCTAAGCCAATTCATCTTCTCAGCGTAGTTTTTATAACTACTGCGCCGTCTTACCTCGACCAAAGACGACCCAACGAGTTTGTGAAAGCAGTGCCTTTATAAGTGCTTTTATCTCCACGCGGAAATAGGGCAGTTTTTTTTTTAATCTCGTCGGTGCAAGGTCCCGTTAACCAGCTTCCGATGTAGAGTTCATATGCTCAACTTTTATATTCTGCCGGGCTGGTCCCACCTCATCTCGCCTTTGTGCACTCTGTATTGCATACGAGCATTAGATCACCAAAGATGAAAGTTCGGTTTACAGTTCTTACGCTCAGTTCATTTGTGACAAACGAACTCGAAATTTGTGAGTTGACATTAAAGCTTGAGTCCGGAATTTAAAGGTGCTCATGGTACGCCTGAATTAACAAGGATCTTTGACCGCCATTCTGATGCCTTGAACTCAAGAAATCCGTTCAGCTGGTCATACAAGACACCTCTCCGAAAGGCGAATCAGGCTTCAATGAAGAATGTTTTTGAAAAGGCTAAATTGTGCATATTATGACGCAAGGATGCACAAAAAATCACTGTTGGAGGGCCTCAAGAACACTGTATTTGCAGGACTCCTTGTATATATGCAAGGTGTCAGCACCTTGTGATGGGTGTGTGGCGACGGGAAGCTACCGAATTCGCTCACACTCAAGATGTCTCAATACCATATCGAAACATTTTTTGGTTGCGTAAAAAGGAAAGGCCGGCTAAAACAACAGCCCTACTGCCTGTCAATTTACAGCTGCCTACAAGCGTCTTTTTATTAGAACAGAAGTTGCATCATCAGATACTGGAAACTCCTTTCGCGATATTGTGACTGATCTCTACACCTCACGTGATGAAAACCTCGTTGAAACGCGAACAACTTTCGCCTCGTTAAGAAGATCATCACTGTTGCAGGTACTTAATGATGATAACTATAACACCCAGCGGGTCGACTTCCACACAAGCCTTTCGTTTGTTCTCTGTGCGGTAGTGCTACATACAGCAGTATTTGGGGCACGGAAAATATATGCAGGCACATCCCCCTGATGTCCACTGAGCTTCCAGAAGTCCTTTCTGCGAAAACAAACGGTGGTCTCGTGGCACCATCGAAATACTTCTTGAAATTGCGCCACGTCGTGGAAAAATGGTTTAGTGTTTACAGGTTTAATGCAAGGGTTAATGTTCTACACGTTTAATGCAGCCGTTATATGCAAATAGTGAGCGCCAATAGTGAAGGTGTTGATAGTATTGTTTGAACAAATATTACTTGCTGAGTTGGAGCCTCATCGGTTGAACTGCGATGCATTCGACAATCACATTTAAGTTTTGTCGAAGAAGATTGCCAACGTGTATTCAAGAATCAGTTTCAGTCCATTCTGACTGAAATAAACTGGAAAAACTTGCACGCACAACGGTGTATGAACACAGCAGACGGTCTATTATTTCGCAAAATCTGCAAACGACAGATAAGAACTAGAATTGAAGGAAGCTGGCTAGCTAGTATGCCTTAGTATTTTTTTGCAGATTTTAAGTGCGTGCGCTTTGTATAAGTTGCCTCATAGCCTACGTTGTAATAAATCAGGCAGTTTTTTATTTGGTTACTCTTTTATAGTGCGTGACTTTTTTCTTTTGAAATTGTGTAACCCTGGGGTAAATAAAATTTGTGTACAGTTTGTTGCTTCTTCCGTGTGCCTCTCTTCCGGAACGTTTCATGCAAATATGCCTTACACCGTGAACGGCTGAATGCGTATTCGCTCACATGTAATCGCGAACGGCACATATGTAATTTTGTAAATAGCTGTCTTGGGAGGCAGTAATCTGTTCTTTTAGCCACGCTTTTATTTTTACGCAACCAAAAAATTTTCCATCTGGCATTGAGTCGTCTTGAGCGTGAGCGATTTCGGCAGCTTCCCGTCGCCACAAACACATCAAAAGGTGCTGACACCGTGCATACATATCGGGAGTCTTGCAAATATAGTGTTCTTGAGGCCCTCAAACACTGGTTTTTCTTGTGCATCCTTGTGTCATGTGATGTACAATTCAGCCTTTTTTTTAAAGAAAAGTCCTCATTGAAGACTGACTCGCCTTTCGAAGAGGTGTCTTGTATGACCAGCTGAACGGATTTCTTGAGTTCAAGACAACAAAATGGCGGTCAAAGATCCTTGCGAATTCAGGCGTACCATGAGTACCTTTAAATTGCGGATTCAAGCTTTAATGTGAACTCACAAAATTCGAGTGCGTTTGTCACAGATGAACTGAGCGTAAGAACTGTAAACCGAACTTTCATCTTTGGTGATCTAATGCTCGTATGCAATACAGAGTGCACAAAGGCGAGATGAGGTGGGACCAGCCCGGCAGAATATAAAAGTTGAGCATAGGAACTCTACATCGGAAGCTGGTTAAGGGGACCTTGCACCGACGAGATTAAGAAAAACTGCCCTATTGCCGCGTGGAGATAAAAGCACTTATAAAGGCACTGCTTTCACAAACTGGTTGGGTCGTTTTTGGTCGAGGTAAGAAAGCGCAATAGTTACAAAAACTACGCTGAAAGGGTAATTGAATTAGAAACTACCGTACATGAAGCTAACTTAGGCCGCGGCGGCCGCTTTTCTGATGGAGGCGAAAAGGAAAAACACCCGTGTGTACGAGATGTCGGCGCACGTTAAAGATCCCCAGGTTGTAAAAATTAATCCGGAGCCCTCCACTACGGCGCGCCTCATCGCCTGCATTGCGGCGGCACGTTAAACCCCGCAATCAATCAAGTTAAACGCAATGTAGACTGATGTTTGATAAAACGATCTAACAAAAACTGATGTTTGATAAAACGATCTAACCGTGATACGCTCGGCGCCCATGGGCAACAAGCAGAGCCGTAGAAAGCTGCCGGGGTGCGTCTTTGCGGCTGCCCGCCGCGGTCGGCTGCAGCGGCCGCCCGCCGCCGAAGCAGACGACGCGCCGGGAGTAGCGCAAGACTTGACTGCAGCGCCGCTAGTTCTCGCGACCGCCGTTTGGCCCACCCTCCTCCGCTGGCGGGGATGTGGAGCTCCGAAACTGAGCTTATTCTAGAAACGTTTGAATGCAATTACTCCATTACGGAAGGGGAGTGTCTTGCTCTCGTCTGGGCTGTCGCTAAACCCCACCCATACCCTTATGGCAAACACTTAATGTTCTTACCGACCGCCATGCTGTGTGGTGGCTTTCGTCCTTGAAAGATTCAACGGGCAGGCTTGGTCATTGGGCTGCACGACTTTAAGGGTTCGTATTCTTCTACACTTTACAAATCTGGCCTCCTACACTAGGGCGCCGACAGCCTGTCACGCAGTCTTTTCGGCTATCCTGGTGTGAACGGGGTAGTTCTAATGTCTGTTTATTTGCCACTCGGACCTCCATAACATTGCTGATGAACAGTGCCGTGATGCATACTTATGTGTAGTCTTCGACAGTTTAAGATCCGCAAGAGCTGTCCGTTCACTGCGTGCGTGTCGATTTGCAATGGCGCACTGTGTTGTCGCAACTTCCATTCCGATGGTTGCCAACTGCTCCTTGTTATATTGAAACACCTGCGTTCGACCATCTGACACAAGATTCACGATGTTCTAACGGCTAACCGTTAGAACATCGCTAACCGTTAGAACATGATGCGATCACCTGAGCTGCTTTTGCAAGTCAGTTTGCCCGTGAATGAATGAATTTGGATTTTATTGGCGCAGCAGCCAAATTTGGCTATAATGCGCCAGGCACAAGGTAAATATTTTGAACACACTACGGTAAAAGGCTCATGTAAAAATCATGTAAAGTGGTAAAATCAAAGTTTCTGTAAAAGCTTGAGTGCCCTCAAAAATTTAAAAACCGCTCAAGAAAAAATGATGTAACATGGTAATATCAAAGTTTGTCTAAAAGCTTGATGGCACTCAAAAATTAAAAACCTTTTCCAAGGGAACCAGGGGTTCATCGCCAAGCAGTAACGCAGGGTGCAATGGAATTTGAAATTTATAAAAGAGTTTGCCCGTGACCGTCTTCATTCGCCACAAGCGTCCCATAACACTCCCTATGATCAGCGCCGCCAGGCAGTAGACTTCTGCTAGGGATCCCTGCTTTCCTTTTGACACCATCCCGGCGTGTCGGTCTTCGGAAAAAATGCGTTTCCCCTTGTGCTTCAGGTTACAGACATTACATAACCGATCATTCTCGTTGTGTTTTGGCCTCCAGCGACAAAGCTACCCGTTAACATTGGGCATGCTCCCCGCCTTAAGCCATATTCTGTGCCTTCGTCGAATGCAGCGTAGCACCGGGATGGCGTTTTTCCAGCGGGGAGTTATCCCTGCTTTCCTTTTGACACCATCCCGGCGTGTCGGTCTTCAGAAAAAATGCTTTTCCCCTTGTGCTTCAGGTTACAGACATTTCATAACCGATCATTCTCGTTGTGTTTTTGCCTCCAGCGACAAAGCTACCCGTTAACATTGCGCATGTTCCCCGCCTTAAGCCATATTTTGCGCCTTCGTCGAATGCAGCGTAGCACCGGGATGGCGGATTCTTTTGGTCCGTCCTATACATATCCGTGCGGCAATACGTGACCCCATGTGCTCTGCGGTAATGGTGTAAAACACCAACCATGCTCCCAAGGGGTAAGCTTCAACCGATCTACATTCCTGTTGAGGCATTTTTGTCATGTATGTATGCTCTAGGCGAATAGGGCACATCACCTGAGGTGGACCATATGGCATGACACCGCGATCATCATCATTCTCCCCAGTCATTATCATCAACAGTCTTTCACTCGCTCGGGCTGGTTCATTTTGCCCGGGGCATGGATTTCTTGCTGTACGAATCTTGCCAATGTGCAGTTTTCTACGTACCAATATCTACAACCCATCGCACGCAAAGCAACATGAAAATTGATTCTGTTTCCATCAAAGAACAACAAAAAGGTCCGCCTACAAAATCATTTTCCGTATTGCAGCAGTGCTAGTACGATTCAGATTCTTCACAAGCTTCCAGGGTTCTCTGATGTTTTTGCGAACGCCGAGGGCGTACAGTCGGGATCAATTTGAAGGTTATCGCGGGAGCACCGACCGACAGCGACGACAGCGCCGTTACATGACACTTTTTAGCATTAACCACAACGATTTTGTGCTGGGTTTGCTACTCCCAAGGCTGTTCCATGCAGTGCGCGCACTACCGCCAGAAACGATAACGGCCACTCTCGTTTCTTTTTTTTTATTCCTTTCTCCCGTCATCGATATACTTCCCACTGATACGCAGCCTACTCAGGGCAACTATGTCAGCATGCCGGAGCATTGTAGGATAAAAAAACAGTAATTTGCTTACGCAATGTCCAGGTATCTTCAGTGTTATCAAATCGCCGAGAAAGGAAACATGGGTACGTCATCAAAAAAGGAATGAAGAAAAAAGAATGTGGCAGTCGGCCCTTGCAGGAGGGGGTGAGCGAATTCTATGCAACAGCCAAAAGGTGAGGGAGGGTAGCATAATCTCGTCTTCGCTAAGGAAGAAAAAAGTACCTCGAAACCGCGCTGTCGTCTTGGTTGGTCGGCGCGCCCGCGAAAACCTTCAAATTGATCTTGACTGTACGTAAATCGACTAAAAACGTTTCCGAATGCTTCCATAGTTTACTCAAACATTACAAATAAATCATGCTGCACAAAAATATTACTTGTCTTGGTATTGCACTATACGAATTTATATTTTATGTAAGGGCTCTAAAGTCAATCGTTTACCTGGATATTCCTTTTCAGTCTCAGGTCGCTGGTGAGTCGGCGCACACACTCCAAGAAACCTTCTTTGACAGCAAACTGCAGAGCTGTTTGGTTGCGACTGTTGGTAGCGTTGATATTTGCTCCTTTTTCTATTAAATCAATCAGTATGTGTGGCTGATTGCTGTAAAAAAGAAACTTTCATAAAAATATGAAACAGACTAAAAGTGATAAAAGACCATTTTTCACCGGTTTGTAGGTGAAGACAGAAGGGGGTTTTGCAATTGTTCGAAATTAAGAAAAAATGTTTCAGTGCTTTGACGGAGAAGAGTGTATTTACTGCCCAGCATTATTCTTCCAGAGACTGGTATATTATTTTATTAAAACCCATCTTTTCAAACAAAACGCACGAGTCCGTGGTAATGATATAAGATACGTAAATGTATGAAACCAAATGTTCATTTTAAACAAACGGTTCGAAGTTACATCAAGCGAGAAAGCGTTATTTACTCCTCGAAGGTTCCTGACGGCAATTGCCGACGGAAACATTTTGTACGATACTGCTACGTGTCGCCATGTAACATCTTTAGTGGAGGTACTGGGACCGATACCCAGCCCCTCCATCAGAAATGTTAGGTGGCGACAGGACTAATAAGACCAGCGATGGTTAGTGTGAATCGATCTATTTACAACGAGAATGAATCTATTTATAATGCGTCCATGACAGCTCGAGCGACCGAGCGCTTCATTGTCGTCGGCGTGCGTACCTTTAAGCTATGTTCCAGCGCCTACTTCTCCGTCGCCCAAAAATATTAAGCACGCTTAAATGACCTACTAGAAAATAAAAATAAAAGCAAGCAGTTCGTACAAGTATTTTCGTAAAACAAGTGGTGTGAACTATTACGCAGATGTGCAACCAAGGACACTCAATCAGGGATCAAATTAGGGGGGCAGCAGGTTTCTTCAGGTTGAGTTGGTTAATAAAAACGTTCCACTAGTAATTTCCAGGTAACAGTTTCAATATGGCACTTTTGTGTTCACACATATCAGGCGAAACAGGGGTTCTAGCGATTGCATTGGATATCAGTGCCACCCGCCGCGGTGGCTCAGTGGCTAAGGCGTTGCGCTGCTGAGCACGAGGTCGCGGGTTCGATTCCCGGCCGCGGCGGCCGCTTTTCTGATGGAGGCGAAAAGCAAAAACGCCCGTGTGTACGAGATTTCGGCGCACGTTAAAGATCCCCAGGTAGTCAAAATTAATCTGGAGCCCTCCACTACGGCGCGCCTCATCGCCTGCGTTGCGTCGGCGCGTTAAACCCTACAATCAATCAATCAATATCAGTGCCTCGAAGCCGCATGATCATGTTGGCACTGCATGTATGGCGTGAATGTGTATATTTTCTGTAACCCAGACGTCGGGTACAAACAAAGTTTGGAGCTTCAATTTGAGAACAAAGAAGAATTAAACAGACGAAACTTGTGTGTTCGTGTAGTAGGTAGTGTCTTGTATGAAAATATGGCTTTTTTGTCGTGGGCTGAAATAGGACATACGCAACCGTACACAGTGCTTTCGTAAGTACATGGTGAATTTAGTGTGTAGCTTAGCTGTAGCCACACACCTCGCAGGTGTGCGGTAATTTACGCGCGAAGGGAACAAGGCACGACCGATTTGCAGCTTAGCTTTTGTTGGGACGAATTGCCGAGGTCTGGCTACGTTCACGAGGCAGGCGATAGAACGTTTACTAGAGATTGCAGGCGACTTATGTTTGCAAAAAGTAACATCGAGAATATTTTGTCTGTTAGGGATTTTTATACGAGGAAAGGCAGTGTGAGCCATCTATTTAACTTATATGCTTGATAAGGGCACTAATTTTGTTTGTTTCGGGCCTTTGAATGATGACATCGTCATCTGTCGACATTAGGAGATCATAGGACGAGTGGATTTAAGCGCTTGCTGCGTGAGGGCCATTTCAGTTTTTGTGTCGACATAACCAGGCGCTCGAAGATCCCACTTCTTTAGGTTTGTATTTTCTATCGTTAGAAACGGACTAGCGTATTCCCGAAGTCGGTAGAGATGCCAACTAGACCACTTAGGAGGTTGGTTTTTTGTTTTTTGCGAATTAGAGGTATCTGCTGTGCTCACAGTATTGAAATGGCCTTAGAACTGGCCGGTAATATTGACCAAAACACCGGCCCGCTATCACAACAATTGGATCCGTAACTCGTTAAAACACTCCGCTGCTTGCCGAAGATGTTAGGAGGTCAAAAAATACTAACAATGAACTTCGACGTTCTAAAAACAATGAATGAAATGCTAACCAAGAAAATTGCAGAACTGGAAAAAAACATTGATAAACTTGTAGGATCACCCACTTCAGTGACACATGATAAAAGTGACGAAATGTGCACCCAGAACATCAACTTGCAGGTGCGATGTGAACTGTTTTAATACCGGAGGATGACATTGAAAATCGCTCCCGCAGAAATAACCCTATGTTTTTCGGTGTTGAAGGTAAGAAAAAGGAAACATGAAATGAATTCTGGGCCAGAGTTATTTCTCTTCGCGCGGAAAAATACACGTTACAGTAAACCCGTCATCAATAGAAAGGGTGCACAGAATGTAAAAGCCTATATATAACAAGCCCAGACCAATAATGGTGAAGTTGGCTCTTTAAGGACACGCAACGAGCGTTTTCTGCGGCGTCAACATAAAAGATACTGACTGGAATTTCAACTAGGGAAGATTATTCTAAAAACATGCCAAGAAGGAGAGAAGTTCATCGTTTTTTCACGGGAAAGAGATCCCAAAATTACACTTCGGTACAAAAAAGCTCACAATGGGTGTCAATACCTGCATGTACGACAGCAGCGGTGACTGAGTTCGTCACTGCGCTAAATAGCAGCCAACCGATACAATGTCTCACCTAAACAATGCTTTCTTCGATAACCTGTCTTTTATTCTTGTGAATTTCCGAAAGCTTGAAAACACGAACAAGGAATTTCGAATCCTGGTCATCATCACACAACCGAATAATATCTTTGGGTCACTGTCGTGTTCGTGCTCCCTAGCGGAAGCGCAGTTCTGTGCCAGTGCCTCCGCGCAGCGCGTTAATTAGTGTCCCTCGCGAGAGGGACTACGCTTTCCCTCGCTGACACTGCCCCGTACTCCACGGGGAGATGGACAATAGACGGGGAGACGCTTTGGGACCACTCTTCAGACCAGTCGAAAAAGCCGTGCTCTGCTTGGCTCAATAAACGGTATTTGTAGGTGTACGCATGCGTCAGCTTGTCACTGACTGCACGGAGTGCTACGCAATGGCTACGCACGCATCAGTACGGCTACCTGCGTTCAACGGCGCCTCCTGGGGCTCATGGTTTGGACACCTTCAGTTCTACTTAGAGGGCAACATCACAGACCCCAGGAAGAAGACCGTCTGCTCCTTGGTTCAGCCAATCCCCCCAGCGGCAGTGGACTACGACAAAATCGTTGCGGCACTGCAGGTGCACTACGACCCAAGGCCATCCTCAATGTACAGCCGGGCTCATTTTCAACGAAGAGACCAGATGAAGGAAGAAGCGGTCAGTGCCTACGTTGCGGCGCTGAAAAAACTGGCCGCTGACTGCTACTTCTGAACGCTGCCAACAACAACGGTCACTACCGAACACCCAGTCGCAATGCCACCTGCGAAACTTACCATGCTACCACTGGACATTATGCTAAGTGAACTTTTTGTGTGCGTATTGCGGGACGACTTCCTTCAGCAGCGTCTTTTTGCTGAGACCGACTTGACGTTCGCAAAGGCTTACGATATCGCCGTTCGAGCGGGGAGTGCCGGCAACCAGCAGCGTGACATCCAAAAGCCCACCGGGCTGGCATACCTCACAAATCACCTAACTCCAGCCCCACCAGGTAAGTGGCAGAAAACCACCTAAGGCGTAGCGCGGCTGGCGTTGTGACGAGCAGCACGGCCTGTGGTCATGCAAGCTTCATAGCGCAACGGGCCATTTGTGCAACAAAAAAGAGGTCACATTGAGAAGGCATGCTTAACAAAGAAGAAACAGTCGAGGGCGCCCCCTGAAAGTCACAAGCGCGTAGAGGCCTCAGAGGCCACAACCCAGGTGGAGACGCACGGTTGTCTACCAGCGTCACCGGCGCTGTATGACCGAAACACAGTTCTCCACCTACGCATGCAACCGAAGATCACAATCGACGTCACCGTGCACCACCAGCCGGTCCACTTCAAGGTCGATTCCGGAGCAACATGTACGCTCATTAGCGAACAGACCTATCACCAGACCTGGGAGCAGCATGCGCCCGTCTTGCTCGACGACGACACGCACCTGAAAACGCGGTCAGCACAGGCCTTGCCACTACTGGGCAGTGCCATCGTAGAGGTCTGCTTCAACGGGACAACCTGCCAGCTATCACTACGTATTGTGTGAGGGGCCAGATCTAGCCTCTTGGGCGGAAATTCGTTCGACGACATTCGGATAACGATCGGAGGTATCAACCAGGCTACAGAGAAAAATATTCCCGAGCGACAGGAACTGGTGGAGCGGCAGCAAATGAAGTACGAAACGGTTTCCTCTAAGGATATTCCTGGGCACAATGGACCTCTCATCAGTATGAAGCTCCATCAGGACTGCAGGCCCAAAATTTCCCAAAGCCAGCCCAGTACCCCTTGTCATGAAGTAGGCGAACGACGAAAAGCTTCGCAAGGTCGAACAGCAGAATATCATTGAGCCGACGCAGCACTCAGACTGGGCCGCACCACTTGTCGGAGTCAGGAAAAAAGACGGAACTCTACGTATTTGTGGACTTTACAGGAGCATCATGAACCTGGCAACGAAGGCTTCTGCTTACCCATTATCAACGCCACAGGATGTTTTCAGTACATTCCGTGGAGGCCGAATCTTAAGCACACTGGGCCTGCCCTGGGCGGAGCAGCAGCTGAAGGTGAGTGAAGAAAAATGTGAATTGCTCACTATAAACACAAGGGGCCTCTACAGGGCTAAACTACTTCCAACTGGAGTGGCAGCAGCCGCAGCAATTTTCCAAAAGTACATGGAGTCCACGCTTTTGTTGAAATTCCAGGAGTGTGCGTTTACCTGGATGACGCGATCATTAGTGGCACATCAAGCGAAGAACACGCAGTACGCCTTGAGATTGTACTTCACAGGCTAGCCAGCGCCAACTTGCACTTAAGCGTAGCGAAATGCTGCTTTGCAGTGCCAGAGGTAAACTTCTCGGAGCACCTGATCAATGCTCAAGGCATTCAAACCATTGATGACAAGAGGCGGGCTATCACTGAGGCACCACGAACAACCAACAAGAAGGAACTGCAGTTCTTGCTTGGGCTCATTACGTTCTACGATCGATTCCTAGAGCAGCGAGAAACTGCGTCGAAAAACCTGTACCACCTGTTGCAAAATGATGTCCCGTGGAGCTGGTCGCAACGCCACCAAAAGGCATTGAAGGCGCTAAAGGACCTGCTGTGGCAGCGTGTAGTCCTAAGGCACTATGATGGAACGAAGCCCCTGTTTCTAAAGCCTGCGACTCATCGCCCTAAAGTGTGTGCGCAGTGCTCTCACAAGCAGATGATCAAGGCAGGCAAGCACCGATTGTTTTCGCTTCCCGCACCCTTTCGGCCGTAGAGCGCATTTACAACTGGATTGAGAAGGACTCGCCATCGTGTATGGAGCCGCACACTTTCGCCAGTACATTGATGGCTGACACGTGGTCATCATTACGGATCACCGACCTGTGTTGGGTATTTTGGGCCCCCAGAAACAAATACCTCACCCGCTGTCTCCCGGTATGACACAGTGGTGCGGAAAAATGTCAGCGTACGACTACGAGCTGGTGCACCACCCAGAAAAAATACACCCGAAAGCAGATGCATTGAGTCGTCTGCCGCTCGGCAAAATAATTGAGGATCCTCCACAAGTGGGCTGCGTGTTGATTTTTGAAGCCTGCCAACTCCACCTATAACGGCCGACACGGTCGCCATAGCGACGCAAGAGGACCCGACGTCACGACTGAGCGAGGCACTGCACCAAGACCGCGTGCAGAAACTGACTGGAGAAAAATTCAACGCCTTTAAGAAAAGAGCAATGGAGTTAAGTGACCATCTCGGCAGCGTGACACTTGGATCACGAGTCGTTATCCCGCACGCACTACGCGAGCAAGCCAAGGCCGTCCGCCATTCTGGATATCGAGGAGCAGTAGCCATAAAAAGGTGCGCTCGCAGCTACATGTGGTGTTCCAGAAATTGACTGCAACATCCATACAGCTGCACAAACGTGGCAGGCTTGCAGTGGAAACCAACAAGCCCCTCCGAGAGCCCCCATTCTCGATTGGGAGAAGCCAACAACTCCGTGGCACACCCTGCACGTTGGTTGATTTTGCAGGCCCCATCGAAGGAACAACAATTCTGGTTGTGGTGAATGCCTACACGAAATGGCTGGATGTTATACAAATGAGCAGGCTAACATCTGCAGCAGTCATCGACGCCCTACGTGCGTTGTTTGCAACGTTCGGACTACCTCAAAAACTAGTATCGCGCAACTTCACGGTGTTTGTGTCGACAAAGAACAGCATCACAGCTGTGACATCCGGCCCGTACCACCCAGCAACAAACGGCCAAACCGAACGCTACGTGGCCGAACTGAAGAGGCACTTTGTAACGACGAGACAGGATCATTACAGCGACGATTGTCCCGCTTCCTTTTCAAGCAGCACACAACAGTGCCAAATACCACAGGACAGATCCCTGGGAAGCTAATGTTTTCGCAGTAAATGATAACGCCTCTCACGGCCGTTTTACCAGAGCCATCTTCAAAGGCGGCACAGGATGCCCTCGACCCACCGCGCAGCCGGGGGTACAAAAGGGAGAACGCGTTCTCGCCCGGCAGTTTAAACACAAGACGGAATGGGTCCCAGCGACAGTGAAAAACCGAATTGGCCTGCGGTCGTGGCTTGTCGAGATTTCCAGGACGACAACTCGGCGGCGCCTCAATCAGCTCCGGCAGCTGAGGACGTCTTCAAGCAAACCAGCCCCTTCTCAAGGAAGTTTGGCGTCACCACCCGTCAACATGGCCTAACATATCACTATGGAAAGCGCCGCTGTGACGCCGACAACCACATGTGCAGACGACGAGCTCCCGTCATCGTTGCACCCCCAAGTGGTCGACCAACGCAAATCCACACGGCAGTGACAACCCCGTGACGGCTACCAGGCGCTCTTTTTAAGGGGAAAGCAATGTGTCCGTGCTCCCCAGCGGAAGCGCAGTTCTGCACCGGCACGTCCTGGGAGCGCACCAATTAGTCTCCCTCGCGAGAGCGCCTACGCTTTTCCTCGCCGACACGGCCCCCCGATCTGCGGGGAGATGGACAATGGATGAAGAGACTCTTTGGGAACGCTTTTCAGGCCAGTCGAAAAAGCCGTCCTCTTCTTTGCTGAGTAAACCGTATTTTTAAGTGTGCCGGTGCACCAGCTTGTCACGGACTGCGTAGACATAACGGACACAATCCTGGCTGAATAGTGATGTTTTGAATAATAGCGTTTCCTTTGTGATATACTAGCTAAAGGAGAGATCGCAATACGTGAGTTGGTGGTGGCGTGTTTATTCTAGCATGCGATACTACACAGATTATTACGGTCCGTGGTGACGACTCTTCTGAATGTGTGTGCGGAAGAGTAATATTTCCGGGTGGACGGAATATTGTCGTCGGTTCTTTTTAGCAACCCCGGCTTCTGAAAGCGCCGCACCGCTTCTTATTTTATCGAGATCATAGTCTGCCCTTTCGTGTGATACTGTTCTTGTTGGTGGTGAAGTTAACATGTCTGACTACCTAGAACGGTACACTTCTGGTTAAAACTATTCGATAGGCCACTCACGCTGCATTTTACGAAATTATTGGTGCAGATGGAGTTTTACAGTTAAAAAATTTTTCCACAAGGAATAAAGCTTCGGGCAGTAGTGTGCCGGATCTAGTATTAAGCAACCGACATGAATTTTTCATTCGGTTTTACCATTACCATGAATTAGCGATCATGAACTTGTAACTGGCACATAATGTGCAGGCGGGTCAAAAATAGTAGACCGTGTCCAAGAAACATTTGTTTATATGACAAGCGTACTTAGGATTTCTTGAGCACAGAATTGAGTACTACCTTGCTGTTCTTCGTTGACTACAGGCAAAACATGGACATAGACATCTGATGGTCCCTATTTAAGGAGAACCGAATTTCATTAGCAAATTGGTTTTTCCCGTCTAAAAACGAGAAACAGCGTGTCGATAAACAATGGGTGACAAAAGAGTCAGGTATGTATGTAAAATGAAAGGCTAGAATGTATACAAACCATTTAGACAAACACAAAGTCCCAGGCTCTACTAAACGAAAAAATGTAGTACGCAGGTGGCAAACGATCGGAAGCTTTCAAAACGCAGATATTTATCATTCCTTGCTGTTAGAATGAAGAAAAAAGTGCGGGCCAATGCAGCCTATGAAGGTGGTTGGGAACCGAAGCTATATATACCACCTAGCACGGGTGACTACGGTCCGCTTGCGTTAATCACACCTATATACTGATCCTGTAACACAGTCTTTATTATTTCACTTCCGCCCGACGTCCGGAAGAGGCTTATGATCGGTGTGATGCATACTCAGACTTTGTGTTTTCCCCGAAGTTATATTCTTCGCGAACTTTAAGTCAATTGGCGTTCCACCGAAGCTAGTCGGTTGTTCGGTATCGGTGTTGCTGACGAGTCTAAACTCTCCGAGGACAAAATTGACGAACCTCTGGCGCTAGCATGGCCGCTACACGTGCCGTGAGCAGAGTGCACAGCGGCCTGAAAGGTCGCGTGAAGCTATTACGTCGCATTCAGAGAGATCGAAGGGGTAAACGCGCTGCTGTGCTCGGTGTGCACACCGTCTGTCTCCCCCGTGTCCTCGTGCGCCCGTAGCTCAATTGGTAAGACACCGGGCACTCGCTCCATTTCTCTGTTGGGTTCTGGTTCGATTTCTGGCGGTGCCAGTAATTTCATTTATTTGTTCGCGGGAGTTTTCTGTTGACGCCTACGGTAGCTACAGAACCATTGCCTTCTACAGGCACATAACTTCGCTTCAAAACTCCAAAGATGTATGACGATATTAAAAAAAATAACAAGAGCCACGTTGCCATTCCTGCTATAACGTATAACGGCAAATTACTGACAGACGCTCGCCGCCTTATCAGCAGTGCGCTTTCGCTTAACGTGTCGTGGGCCGGTCAAATTGACTTATCAATTTGTGAGTGGCGAGAAACTTTGGTGCGAACGGGCATGCTGCTACTGCGTTCATGACTGCCGGTCTGGCTACAGAGCAGCGGCGGCCGCCCGATGCCCTCCGATCTGCGTTGGCGCCCCTTGCGGTCGCCTTTGTCCCCGTACGAAACTTTCCCGGGAGTTTTATGACCAGAGAAGCATTGAAGGACTCTGCTACAACTGATGAAGAAAGATGCGAGGGTTTTCCTGAATCTGTAATGCGGCGCACCGCCGGCAACTGAAGTGTAGAAAGGCGCGCAGCGATATCAGGGCGGAGATGAAAAAACCCAATACGTATTTTAAGCAGGTGTCGCGCCTGCGCAGTGCAGTGAAGTTTGTTCTACGCCCTTTCGAATGAAGCATGCTACGCAGACACGGTGGCCAACCGCGCCTGCACTTGACACCATCACCCCAAAGTGCCTCTCTAGAGGAAGTTGAAACGTTTAAATTTTTGACAACTTATGGGCCGAAGCCACAGCTGGTGTAGAAAACGAGGCAGAAGCGAGGAAGAAGAAGTGAAGAAAAAGAGAGGAGTCACCACATGCAGGTTCCGGTTTTAGCCATCATCATGCTTTTCTAGAATAAAAATGTGTTTGTCGCAACGGCAGCACTGCATCTGCGATTCCTTCGTCTCAATGGTGCCGTGCCGAGGATCATCGCTGCTTGCATTGGACGCCAGTGTTTAAACAATCCAGAAACTGTTAGATTTTCTGCGAATTCACATCAGCAGCAGAGAAGGGGAATTTGGCGACCGAAGCAACAAAGAAGCGGAAGACCATCGCGCAGCGGTCTCCTCTTCCTGTTCTCAGCTTCTGTGATGCGACGTCAGGTTTAAGGTTTCTTCCAGTCTCTAAGTTGTCATTAAACGACCGACCTGCCGTGCGATTCGCGGGTGCATCAAACACGACTCGAGTCTTGGTTTCCGCTCTGTCCTCTTTAATCACAGCCTGATGTGCCATATAGTGAGCGAAGTTTTTCCTTTTTTGTCTTCTTCCGTGCTCACTTTCTCAGCTATATCTGATTTTATATACTCTCGTATTGCCTTGTAGTATGCTTGAAGATTTTGGGGTCCTTAAGTAGTTTTTTTTTACCTGCGAAATTCTCCTTCGGAGACCGACTTGTGTTTCCTTACAAGGAAGCCTGACTTCGTAACGTCCGTCCTAGAAAGCTATGGTGTCTTTGATCTACGTATGTACCCCTTCGGTTTGGGTTGTCTTAGTGTTAGCCATGTTGTCGCTGATGCCTACTGATTCGTGTTCCCAATACCTTCTTACTTCTTCGTTTATGTCTTGATTCGTAGTGGTTACCATAAGCACTATCAGTGTTGAATTCATTGGTAGGGCTAGAAATTGTGTTGGCCCATGTAACGTCCCCCCTAAACTCGTTTCTGCGCCCATTACTTTGCCTTGAAGCCGTTTTGTGCGTCCCGTAACGATCTCCCAACAATAATCCGCTCCAGCGAGCGAAGGTGTTGTTAATGGGGCCCTTGTCTTGTGGTACTGCATCAGTTCATCTGCTAATATCAGTCATAGAGCTTTCGCCTCCTGCACTACGCTCTTGGGTGGTGTTGGCAACGTGTCTTTAGAGATCATGTGTATTGCCAGTGTTTCAAATATAATCTTTTGTAACGGATGCGTATTAATTTTCACCTCAACATCCCTCATTTCCATTTCTTTCTCCCCACCCACGAGCGACCCAACGGTTAGCCTTTCCATCTTTTTGTCCTTGCATCCTATTTTTAGCAACAATCTTTGAACGATGAAGGATCCTTGGCTCCTGGTGTCGAGAATTATTCTTGCATAGTTGCCGGATTTTTGCCCTTCCGTCCAAGATACAGCTGTTTGTAGCAGGATGCACGAAGAGATGCTTGTTTGCCTCGGCTTCTGCATTTTTACTGTCAAAACGTGCTCTATTTAGCTGTCTACTTGTTTAGAGCCGCCGAGATTCTTGTTAATTGGTTACGTAGCGTCACCAACGCGCTCCTATCTACGGGTGTCACAAGCTTCTGTACAACCGAATTAACAAGGGTTGTAGACTGCCCTCACAACGCTTTGCGCTTCTTCACGTGTATGTCTTTGTTCATGTTTCTACGGAATACTGCATTGAGTCCTCGCGTGTTTTCGTGATCCTGCGATGATACTTTACGGCCTTCAGCCTTCCAGGGACGCTTGTCCAATTAACATTATATTCCGGCAAGCCCGTTTAAGCGGAGGAGGCTGGCAGTGTCGATGACGCAATCGTCCCCGAATCGTGGCCACAGCATCATTGAGATGAAGGAATCCTGTGCAACAAGGAAGGAAGTATATTTGCTGCAGCCGGAATGAATTTAAGGAAGCGGACATCTACCGCTCCAACTCTACGAAGTGTCTCTGACAAAGAAGGGGAATATGCAGGCCGGTGACTGAGACAAGAAGGAAAAACTAAAGTGCCGGGAATCAAGTGGAATTTTATAAAGGAAAAATTACCTTTCCTATCACGGCCCGGCGTTTCGAGGTAGATGTGACAGAGATAACAAAGCTTCAGCTTTTGGAAGCCACTGCTAGATTATACTCTTCCCTTGATTTATTGACACCCTTTTCTCTGCGATCCAAGCGGCACTTACAGAATGTTTGGAAGGAATCGTTTACCCTGCATGATCCTTTACCCGATGGATCTCGAACATCTTGTATGGACTAGATTTCAGAGCTGGATATGATGGAGGGGTTCTCGTTACCAAGATGCTTACAATCCTTTGGAAACGCTGAAGAGTTATGCACACTGCACGTATTTTCTAATGGAAGCCCGAGGGCATACGGAGTAGCGGCATATCTTGTGACCACACACACTGCCGGTACCAAGAACACCCAACTTCTAATGTCTAACTCATTCTAACGACTTCCAGCTTCTAATGACTTCTAATTCTAATGGCCGCTTAGAGACCTAACACTCGCAAGAGTAGAACTACTGGCCGCAACGGTCGCAGCACGGTTACCCAGATAGATCGGGGACAACTTTGTTGGAAATATCAAAGACGTGAAGTTCTGGACAGACTAACAAATAGTGCTTGGCTTGGTAAAAGCAAGCAAAATCAAGGAAATTTTTGTTCAAAATCGAGTAAATGAAATCAAGAGGAAATCAAGTGCAAACCAATGGGGCTACGAAAAAAGTGAGGAAAACCTTGCCGCCCTGATGACGAGAGGGATAAAAATAAAACAACTGCTTGCGTCAAAGGCCTGGTGGAAAGGTCCAGTTTGGCCTATAAGATCTCGTTAGAGACCGGCATAAGAAGCACAGATAAACAATATGGAAGAAAAAGATATCGCGAACATGAAGCATTGTATGCTTACGTCATGCGATACTTAGAAAAACTTATTGACGTGAACTGGTGCGGTTTGTATACTAAGGCACTAAAGGTCGCCGCGTGGGCGCACTTTAATCTGAGAAGCTGCGAAAGAATAAAACCTCAGGTCCTGTAACAGCAGAACTCAACAAAGCGGAATTGTTTCTCATCAGGCCGGAACAAAAATAACTCATGTGTCAAAGGGAGGCGGTAAGGAATAGCGTGACGGAAGGGAAAGGTACATCACAATTACATGGCGTCGGAATATTCATGGCAATCAACCAAATAAACCCCATCATCAAGACACGATATAAGGCAGCCCTCAACCTCGCCATTTCTACCGTGAGACAAACTGAGAACTTTGGGACCACCAGGGTAAGAAAACAGATACCCAGAGATGGGTCTGGAAGGGGAAGGCCACAAACTTGACGGAGGCAAAGAATGGCCTTGGGCAGCGCAGGACAGGAGCAGGTAAAGGCCGATGGGAGACACCCTCGTGCTACTATGGACCTAAATAGGCTGTAGAAGCGATGACGATGAAAAGGATCCCAAATGGGGTATTCACAACTGCTTTTCAGAAATCAGAGAAACCACTGTCCCTGTATCAAAGAAGCGGCTGGTAAAACAATATCTTGACGGGCCACCGTATGGAAAATAGGTACCCACACCTCACCCCCCTCACCGGTTAAAGAAACGAGGGGACGCCGTGATACGAATTCCCCGATTCATCGACTCCTCGAAAAACTCTTCCCTAAAAAAACATGAATCCGAACTGACATAATGACAAGCGATCGGACAGAATCCAGTTCGTTCGAAAAAATTCTGAAATTGTGTGATTACGACATACACTACCTCCGGAATGTACGAGGTAGCAATCGTCGTTGTTGGCTACGCTCGCAATCATAGTGACTGCGCGCGTAGTCAATTCACGTTTATGCAGGATCAAAGAAGCGGAAGTTGGAGCCATCTTGTTGTCAATCCGATTACTGATAGTATCTAATAGAATCGCAAGCAGCATGACAGACTCTCAGAGGCCTTTAGACTTGGCTGCGACAAGAATACCTAAAGGATACTCTCATCTAGAATGAATAAAATTTACAACGCCACCTGAACACCCGCACACAAGGGTCTGGAAGAATACCACGCACCGACCAAGATGCACCCGAATTCACATACCGAGCTTCTTCTGAACAGGACTACCACATGGCTCCCACCCCCAAAAGCGTTCAGTAACCTCCTCTCCCTATGCCTAGGAACGCAGTCATTCCCCGAGCCACAAGGGATCTCGATGCCGAAGAGTCGCAAATTATGTGGACGATCAACCAACACAAGTATGTAAGACTGTGGGAGTGAAGATATTCGGTGGAACACCAGATGTTAACCTAAAACTAGGCTATATCCGGAGAAACGTTCCCCACTTTTTACGTAACATAGCCATGTGCAAGATATGCTCAGGGGAGAACAAGTCAAACATTACATATTCTATTTGTATAGAGACCGGGGGGGGGGCAGATTTGGCAAGCTAGTGAACTAAAGATGACCGTGAGCTGATTGAGAGGGCAAGGGAAGGTATTTCTGCATCTGTGGTGCTAACCTTCAGGCTCCCCCGTTGAGCTTCCTGCCATCTGTTTACAAGATGGTTATAAAGATCTTCGCGCTCTCTCTTACGTTGTCTCTCTGTCTCTTTTTCTTTTGCAGTCGCTATTTCTGTCTCTGCCTTTCTCTGTCTGTGTCTCCCTCTATCTCTCTCTCTCAGCACAAAAGAAACACATTCAGTCCGGCGAAGACATTAGAGAATTGTCACTTTGAACCACTCTCACTTTCCTCTTTTCATTTAAACTGACCAACAAACGGGAGCAACCTTTCACGCTCACATATTAAGCCGCACAAGCGCTGAGGGTGTCTGTCTTTCCTGGGCCAAAGGGCTTAGGAGCTATTGCTGGTAGTATTTCTTTGTTCGCTGCCTTTAAGTGGTCATGAACAACATATCGTAAATGGAGCAACTCCGCCCCAAAACACTCTCTTGGCATTAAAAGTAACGCTATCGTGTAGTACATCCTAAGAGCTAAACGTAGGTGTCATCTGAAACTTTTTGTCCATGAATTTACCCAATCTAATACAGTGAAATGTTGGATTGTACGCCGATGACTGCGTTTTGTGTTGTACTGTCCTGGCAGGAGTGTCACTGATTCCCGTGTGTTACAAGCAAATTTATTCCAAATACCAGATTGTTATGCGCAATGGAAGATGAATTTAAACATACGTAAATGCTAACATATGACATTCACTAACAAAAAAACTAACTGTGGTGTAGCTATCTTGTAAGCATCGGTATTATAAAAGCAGTAGAAGAAGTGAAATATATTGGTTGGACATTGAACTCCAATATTGATTGCACAGAGCATGTGGCGCAACCGCTCCAAAAGCATGCCGGATCGTACTTTTCTCAGAGGAAAGTCTAAAATCCTCTTAAATCGCTAAAAAACACTTCATTTCCCCTATATTAAGGACATTTTGGAATAAATGTGTTTAGTGTGGGACCCGTATATGGAAGTGTTAAATGAACTGATGGACAGGGTACACACGCGCGCAGCAACATTCGTTACAGGCACCTTCAACTATGCTATACGAAGCTTTGTAGACTCAAGCTTCTCTAACATTAAGAGTCGATTAACTGGAACTGACAAAGCTCTGTCGTAAAAACACGGAATTGCGTTTTAGCACGAAGAAACAATTTAGAAAAAAAATTGGACGTACCGGTGCCGCATCAATGCATTTACGTATTCCTCCGTTCCAAATACAGTTAACTGTTGGGAGATGTTCCGAAATAAAATTGTGCGCTCACCGAATTGTTTGAGTGCTATTGAAACTGTTTTATGGGAGGTAATTTTTGATTTTGTCGGTGTTGACCATATCATGTTGCGATATTCTGAACTGTTAAAAGACAAACCTGTATTCCCGTTCTTTAGCCTACTCTTGCATGATTACTCGTTTGTTATTGTGATTACTAATTACCCCGCTACAAGAATGCGCACCGAGCGCTGCAGACATTTCGAGTAAAAATAAATAAATAAATAAATAAATGAATAAATACGACATAACAAAAATAAATTATTAATCAGTAAAAAAAATAAAAAGGAATTTATGTTTATACGCGTTTATTTTTCATACATTCAAGTTAGGCCATTTAGACAGGTCTGATAGGCTTTTTTGTCCTGGTGGCAACGTTGTTTCCATATGGCCCTGAAATAGGCTGGCAATTCTGTAGCATTTAGCCATGCCTTTTACATAAATATTAATCCGAACGGTCTTAAACCACTTGCTTTGGTAGCGCAGACCTTATTTTGCTCAGCGACGACTCACCCGCCATTGTCAGAACAACACGCTGCTTCTGATTAAAAAGTTATGGTTTGAACAAAGCATTTCCAATAACGTAGATACGACATCAATCTAATAAATTTAATAGTATGCTTTGGTTTAGCTAGTCAAATGTTTTATTGTGTTGTATAAATATACCAAGCGCGATTTCGCTGCGTTCAATGCTTCTATGACTAGTTTTTTAGTGTTAATAGTGCAGCGGGAGGGGACGTTCGCTGTCTAGTGTGCTGGGATTAGCATTTGTCAAAGCTCTCTTGTACGAATATGGAGGCGTCCCCGTAAGAAAATGGTTTTTCCTGAGATAATAACAAGAACTCCACACAGATGTTTAACCAGCAAAATTGTACCAGGCTGCACCGTCGGCGCGGCGTAGGCGCGCTGGATCCCGTTTCTGCTTGTGGATTCGCTGATTGTACGCTGCTGCTTCCTCGGGAGTAAGTGTGACATGTGCCCGACACATTTTGAAGTAACGTACGTTTAATATTTGCCGTTTGTGATTTGACGTTGCTCCGCCCTCAAAGCCGCCAAAACCTGCTCGCCGTTGTCGCTTCAGCTGTACGTTTCTGCCCCCACTCTCTCCTCCCTTACTTCTACGCTTCTCCAACCAAAGTTCTTCGCACATGCGCATGGGCTGGCTATGGGGAACACTTGTGCGCACACAGGGCGGCTGCATTATCCTTTCGCCTAGCTATATAAAGCTTCGCTTTAAAACTACTCGAACACACTCACCCGTGAGCTGCATAGTGTAGTGGTGTGTTGCCATTTGTGTCTGCGCAATCCAATCCAAGAGTGCCGCCAAGCATCAGCTCGATCAAAGTCTGGTTCCCGGAAAAGCAGGCGGCGTGAAGAAGTGTGCTTTTGTCCTGCGCAACACCGGGTACATGCAGTCCATTTAGTGTAATATGTCCTTCGAACTATATTTGGGAAGAAATCTGTCAACTGAAATTCCTCCAAGCCCATGCAGTATTAGTTCTGCGTGCTGATGTTACTGCCCACTGGAGACTCTTTCAACACAAACTCGAACCCGCGTAGTTGTGATGCTGTTAAAGTAGCTAGTCAGAGAATATGTAAAGTTCCCGCCTATTGATGTATTAGTGTTCCATATATTTTACTCGTTTTCTATCGCCATTACATAGTTCTAGTTTTCCTATACAGTTTTATGACGTAGGCACATTTGGTACTAACAACCACAAAGGTGGTTTCGGATAAATTTTAAGACAAGCGGCACCTTCGAATTACTTGAGTCTTAAATTTGGAGGTATTTATTATGGCAAAGAAACGTCACCGTTTCTGATTTGCTATGGCAGCATTGACTGATTACCCGCCGCGTAGGTGCACTCAGCTGCTCATTTCTAAGGAAAGCAAATTCGGAATGGGGATTAACATCAGAAAATAACAAAATTATTTATTTGAACGGTACATGTAGTGCGACTAGATTACAACTGGTAGGCCACCACAGTGACAGAGGGGGAACCAAGTTAGAGGAGTAGAAGAAGGGGAAGACCGATGATTCTATACGCCGTCAAAACAAGGAGATTCGGCGGCAGATAACAGAGTCACACGAAGCAGAACATGTGCAGTAGGAGGTTGATGATATAGGCCCCATATATATGTATAGGCTACAGGATGGGGATCATGCTAGCTTTTCTTCAAGTGAGTTTAAGTGACCAAAGCATTCCCGCCCTATGGCCACGCTACACGTACTCACCTTGCGTTTCTCTCTGTGTCTCAGGCTCTTTGCCTCGCTCGCCGTCCTCTATTCTCTCCCCACTCCCCAATTACCATTCGCCTTTATGGTTCAGCGGTCTTGCCTTCGTTTCTTGGCATTACATTTCCTCCTGTTTTCTTTCCCTCTTCTTTAAACCTCCGTAACTCTGCGCCAATCCAGTCTCCTGCACGCTTCCTCCAGTTCAGGTGCTTCTCATTTTCTTCCCTTTCGGCTCCAGTTGTAGTCATTATCATCATCAGCAGAAGCAGCCGACTAAGATCCACTGCAGGACGAAGGACTCTCCCATTGACATCTAGCCACTCCTGTCCTGCGCTGCCAGAGTCTAGAGTTTGCCCCCGATTTTCTTAATTTTATTCATTTATCGGGGTAATGGCCTTACCCTACGTCTAGACCCAAATGTTAGTGTCCACCTCGTTACCCTAATCGTCCACCGGTTGTCGGTTTGTCTCACTACAGGCCAGCCCAAGTTCATTTCTTCTTTAATTGAATAATGAAATATTAACGGAATATTAACGGAATATAACGGAGCTGAATAATGAAATATTAGCGGAATATTAACGGAACGGAATTAACGAAATATTAACTTCAGAAATAATAACGGAAGAACGAGAGAAGCGAGACCTGGGCCATGGATGCCCTTCGCTGGGACGATCACATTACTCGCACGGTCTCTCTTCATGATGATGATGATGATGATGAATGGCGCGTACCCAGCGGGAGATTTAACATCCTCCCGCGCCCGAGATAATCGATAGGTGCACAATAAATCCGCAATCCTAGCATTTTGTTTTTTCAGTCTACAAGGTCAATCTTTGTGACACGGTCGGGGGATGCTATTCACACTTCCGTTTCCACCGGTGCTTGCGCCGTCGTGCAGACCTCACGACCGCCAAGGGACGCCAAGGTAATTCGGACGACAACCACACTGTGTGTGCAGCTGCCTCGGAAGGTTGCAGTTCTTTTGCCGTGCAGTTCTTGCGGCGTAGTCGAAGTCGTACAAGTCCAAAAATGTGGGTGAAATAGCTACTGTGGTGCAGGGAATCTAGTAGTGTTCTCCTGCCGGCCTTGTGCTTGCCTTCTGTTTGTTTTCCCACTCCTGACGAGGTCGTTTTCGCGCTTCTTGCAAGCTCGATGTATGGTTCGGAAGGTACTCCACCATGCCTTGCTGCCTGCTCACACGCGGCAGACGGGACTGGATAGGGTTTCTCGCCTTTCCCAACTTCGCTGAGGTGGAGCAACTCATATTCGTGGCTGGGTACAACCTTTACAAACATTTTGTCGACTAGAGCTGGTCGTCTTTTCATTACTTTTGGTAGGCGTTCGCTCTTCACTGTGTCTGAAACGAAGATACATTCGATTTCACACGGTGGTAGTTCTGCCTTCTCGTTAAAGTCCTTGGCATCTCCACGGTTTTGGTCGTCTGCTTGGAAGGAAGCAACTGCGTCGTCTTGGCCTGCGGCAGGCATAATCTCGTGTTCTCCACGTTCGTCTTCCGTTGGGACGCTCGAAGCTGCCTCGTAGCTGGCTCCCACTTGCATGCCTTCGCGCTCAGCCTCGTCTTTGGCATTTTGAAATGCTGATTCCTGCGGTACAACGACGGCTTGATCCTGTACCGAGACTTGAGAGACGTTTCCTAAAACAATTAGTCTCAATTGTCTCCTCTCATTCTGTTTGGGCCCAGAAGCTCTTCTCGTCACACGTCGCGTTGGGCGGAACTGGATTTGCTTGCATCGCCGACCTAGAGCCGTTGTAGTCCAATGAACGTCCTGGCCTCATGCTATCAGAAGTCAGCATTGCAGACAGCGTGGTAGACGTGAACGTCGACGTATCTGGCTTCTGCACGTTGTCACTATCGGGAACGTTCAGGTGGCTGTCGCGATCAACTTCAGCAGTACTACTCGCGAGGTAGACGTGCGCAAGCTGACGTGGGAAGGGTAGTCTGGACGGGGGGGAAGTGCCCTTGCCTGTACATTTAATGCCGGGTGCCCGCAGGTCCTTCAAGGTTGATCGCAACCTACTGTGGGCCCCGCATATACTTTCCTGATATTTCATCACGTCGTAAAAATCATGTTCAAACTCATCTCCTCCGAGAGGCTCACCTATCGCCTCGTTCAGCTCGTTAAGTTCAGTGTTTTTCCCACCAAGCTCGTTGATTGCCTCCAGCAAGTCCAACGCACACGGGGATGGAGCTTGCCGGAGCTGGGTCGCTGCCTTTAGCAGCCTCGTAACTGCAGCGCGAAGAACCTTTCTCAACGAACGCATGGCGTCCAGGTCGTCACCAGCTTGGTACTCGGGGGACGTGCAGCTGATCCCAAGCGTGGTACCCTGGACGTGACGGTGCGTATCTGCGTCCCGTTGAAGGTTCCCGTCGGTCGTATGTGGGCGGTCAGGGCCAGCCATGGCGACCTCCGGCTGAGGGCAGGGCAACGGCGGTCAACGGCAGTCAAATCACGGGTTTCTTTGAGCCTCAAGCCAAAAGGGACGTCGGTGGTCTCCTTCGCCGTACATGTTCATTCTCCCGGGTTTCGGCACCAGAAATGTTAACGGAAAAACGAGAGAAGCGAGACCTGGGCCATGGCTGCCCTTCGCGGGGACGATCACTTAACTCCCACGGGAAATCCACGATGATGATCATGACTGGCGCACACCCAGCGGGAGATTTAACAAATGGTGTCTTCTACTCCGCTTTTTTTCTCAGGTCCAGGTAGGTCGTTTCCTATCCTGCCAGGGTAAGTGACCCTGGCCACGTTCAACGCACATGTTCTGTCTAGCGAGGGAAGCATACCTGTATTGCTAGAGAAGCTCTCGCACGTTAAGTGGGATATTGTATGGTAAAGCGAAGTTAGCAGGACTGTAGAAGGCTTCATGGAGCTCATTAGCGCGCATATTATGTTCTGCAGTGTACCCCAAGAGAAGAAAGAACACGGGGTGGGATTTTTAATTCACAGAGAAATAGCAATAAATTTGGAGAACTCGCGGCGGCTGTGATCAAGCTAAACACGAGATAGAGGTAAATAGAGTACAGGCCTGGACACCAGCAACCAGCCATGATGATGAAGCCGTGGACAGCTCTTAGGAGGATTTCCAATCAGCAAGAAAGGAAGAAGCACATCTCATGATTGGGACGGGAGACTTTACGCTAAGGCCGGAAAGGAGGAAATTGGAGAAAGGTCAATCGGAACCGTCGAACTAAGCAATCGCAACAGACGAAGAGATACACTGCTGGCATTTCCAGAGAGACATTACCTGAGGTTGATGTACAGATTCATTTACAAACGAAGGAATAAGAAATGGACATGAAAAACTCGCGATAATACAACAAAAAACAAAATTGAATGCATTCTAAGTGACAACCATGTATCATGCATGACGTCGAGGTGGTAAGTAAGGTTCGGAGCAGCGATCATAGGATGGTTAGGTGCACGTTATGGATGACTCCTGAAGGATAAAGAAGGAAACTCGTGAAACTACTAAACCCCGTGTGGAGTCCCTCAGAGCAAGATTGCAGAAGTTTGAAATACCACTTCAAAACAAATTCGCGCTCCTCAAGGAGAAGTACGAGGTCAGTGTAGACATGCTAAATTACAACCTAACATCTCTAGTCAGTAAATAAGCAGCAGCTGTTGGAAAAGCAACATGGGGGACAGACTTGATAACTAAGAAAACGAAGGAACTAACTGCCAAACGTGTAGGAAGAGGAAAGCGTCACGTACGGCGGATCGGTATGGTTCAGCCGAGCTGTCAAACCTGATTAACAGAAGCAAAGTAACTTTCCTGCCTATAATATGGCATTGATCGAAGAAATGCAGGAAATAGAAGGAAGCTCGAAAGCAACTAAAAGAAAGCTAGCCATGGGCACAGACAGGATGTATGCATTTAGAGACGAGCAGGGTAACATCGCGTAAAATTTGGACGAGATATTAAAGGTAGCAGAACGTGTCTAAACCAGGCTGTACGCCAGTGACATTACACCAGGGGAAACTACTGAGACTACAAACTGAACTTGCAATATCCCATTAGGAACTAATAAGGAAGCTGGAACGGCTCTCAAAGGCATAAAAATAGGAAACGATGCAAACGACGAGGCACCACCGTAGATTATTTGAAGGAGGGAAGAGATGTTCTACTGGAAAGGCTTGCTGCACAATTTTAGGAATGACTTCAAGACCCAAATGTGCGAATTTCCTGGAAACCGCCAACATGAGGCTGATCCATAATAACGAAGGTCCCAAGAAGCTGAGGGATTACAGACTCATCGGCCTACCCTCGGTGGCGTCCAAGCGTTTTACCAAATTTTTGTTAGCCGCATAAGTGACAGCCTAGATTCCGAGCCACCCAGAGATCATGCTGGGATTAGGAAAAGGAACTCAGCCATGGATCACATCCATGTCGTGAATCAAGTGATAGAAAAATCCGCAGAGGACACTAAACCGCTCGACATAGCATTTATAGATTGTGAGAAAGCGTGTAATTCCGTAGCCACTGCCGCCGTGCTAGAAGCACTAAAAGACCAATGAATAGAGGAAACCTATATGACACTTCTAGAAGACTTATATAAGGAATACATGGGCGGGCTAACTCTCCACAAGAAAAGCGATAAACTTCCGATCCCTAGGAGAGTAAGACAGGGAGATGCCATCTGGCCAAAACTATTTTGAGCATGTCTGGAGGGAGTATTTAGTCATCTTGACTGGAACAGCATAAGCCTAAGGATATATAGGGAATATTTGAGCCATTTGAGGTTTGCGGATGACATAGTCTCTCTGGGTTAAACTGCAGAACTCATGCAAACAGTGCTTGAGGAAATACAATCATAGAGCATGGCCGTGGGGCTAGAAATAAGGATCCATAAGTCTAACGTGATGAGTAATAAGCACACCAAAAACATCCTCCTCAGCTGAGGGAGCGAAAGTGTAAAAAAAACATTGTAACTACCTCGGACAGAGAGAGAGAGAAACAACATTTATTCAGGCCTGCGTAAACGCGGTGGGTTACCTACTGGCGCTTCTCACCGGACCCCGTGCAAGGGGTGGTGGAAAGTCGCACTTTCGGCCGCTGGCGTTCGATGGCCGCGAGCGCGAGCTCGGCAGCCATCTTTTGGAGTTCGTAGTTGACGCTGGTTACCGCGTCCCTCATGCTTGGTGGGAGCGGATCATCGTCCTCCTCCGTTGTTGTCGGTGGTTGATTGAGGCAACCCCACAGCATGTGCTGCATGGTCGCACGAGCGCTCCCGCACAGCGCACACTCGTCCGTTGGGTATAGTTCGGGGCACACGTGCTTGGCGACCACGGGCGTCCATATCGCCCGCGTTTGGAGCTGTCGCACGAGCACCCCTTCCCTCCTGGTGAGTTTACAGTGTGGCGGCGGGAAGGCGCGCCTCGTCTCTCTGTACCACGCAAGCACATCCTTGTAGGAGCTGACCGGGGTTGCCTCCTCTTCTTCCCTGTAGTAGTCTTCCGCGTTCGATGGAGTAGGAGGAGGAGGCAGACTCGCCTCGGCCGCAGCCGCCACCCGAGCCGCCGCCGCACCCTCCGCGGGCGCAGCAGCAGCAGCCGCGGCAGCGGCCGCACCAGCGACGGCGGCGCCATCGTGTCTCGTTAGCACGCACGCCGCTCGGTCCGCCTCCTCGTTGCGGTTGGTCCCGGTCCCCACCGGTCCCACGTGTGCCGGAAACCACTTGAGGACCACCGGTAGCGTCCGTCGGGGCAGGGCCCCGCACACCCTGTTCGCGCACTCCGACACCGAGTTCCGAGCGTAGCTCAGTATCGCGTTTCGCGAGTCACTGATCACTGTCGCGCACCGTGGGTCCACCAGGGCCAGCGCGATCGCCAGCTCCTCCGCTTGCGTTGAGTCCCGGGCCCTACCGCTGCCCGCCGAGCACAGCTTCCCGGAGGTCGCTGCAATTACGGCCACGGCGTACGTGCCCCGGCGGCCTGGGTATTCCGCCGCGTCCACGTAGAAGGCGTTGGTGTCCGCCGCGTGCACGTCCGTTAGGGCTTTCGCTCTGGCCGCTCGCCGCTCTCGGTTCTCTTCTGGGTCCATGTGCTTCGGCAGCGGCGGCACGTGCATGAGGGCGAGCAGCCCGCGCGGCAGCGACCGCGCCGGCTTCGGCATCGGCGGCCGGCTTGCCGGCCACCCCCTGCCTCCACCACCACGACCACCACCACCGCTCCCGCCGCCGCACCCGCCGCTCTCGCTTTCGCCTTCTCGCGTTAATTGCGACCGGTAGCCTACACTACGTAGAATAGCCCTACCAGTTCTCGTCTGCGTAAGCCTCGCGATCTGCGCGGTGCCCTGGGCCTCAGCTATCTCGCTGAGGGTGTTGTGCCCCCCCCCGTTCGAGAAGCCTTTCTGTGTTGGTATGTGCGTATAGGCCCAGGGCCGTCTTATAAGCTTTGCGTAGCAGAGCGTCCACTTTCCCTCGCTCCGCCACCGTCCAATTGTGGAATGCAGCTACATATGCAACGTGGCTGACGGCGAACGACTGGACCAGCCTGAGGAGATTCGCCTCTCTCATGCCTCCGTGTCTGGACGCCACTCTTTTGATCAACCTCAAGGCCATTGCGACTTTTGATTCCAACTTGGCAACGGTGAAGCCGTTGTGTCCGTGGGCGTCGATGTGTAGTCCGAGGACTCGCAGCGTCTTCACCCTCGGAATGGCCGTCCCGTCCCGCGTCTTCAGGTGGATGTTTCTTTCTTCTCCTCTCTTGTGGCTTCCTCTTCTCTTTGGTGTTA
Organism: Haemaphysalis longicornis; assembly: GCF_048455015.1. Taxonomy (NCBI): domain Eukaryota; kingdom Metazoa; phylum Arthropoda; class Arachnida; order Ixodida; family Ixodidae; genus Haemaphysalis; species Haemaphysalis longicornis. Next base: position 141,986,005 of record NW_027526422.1, on the reverse strand, counting down.
GTACCAGCAGCTCCGACTTGGTCGGGGAGCACGTCAGACCCGTGTCTTTTAGGTGATCTTCGACTGCGTCGATGGCCTCTTGCAGGGACGCCTCGATCTCGCCGTCACTGCCGCCGGACACCCACAGCGTGATGTCGTCCGCGTATATGGTGTGTCCGACTTTCGGGACGCCCTGGAGGCGCTGGGCGACCCCGATCATTACGATGTTAAACAGCGTCGGCGAGATCACGGCGCCCTGTGGCGTCCCCGTGCTCCCCAGGCTCTTCTTTGGCAGCTCCATGTCACCGGCAACGATCCTCGCGGTGCGGCCCGAGAGGAAGTCGCGAATGTACGCGAACGACCTCTCCCCCATGTTGAGGCGCGAGACCTGGTCCAGGATGGCTGAGTGTCGGACGTTGTCAAACGCCCCTTTCAGATCTAGGCCGAGCACCGCCCGGTTGTCCATGGAGCCGGCCGGCCGGTCGATGACTTCGTTCTTGAGCAGCAACATTGCATCCTGGGTGCTTAACTTGGCCCTGAAGCCCAGCATGGTGTCCGGGTACAGGCCTTCCTCTTCGAGGTATGTCTGCCACTTGTTGAGCAGGACGTGCTCCAGCACCTTCCCCACGCAGGACGTCAGGGATATCGGCCGCAGGCTGTCTATGCTCGGTTCCTTTCCCGGCTTCGGGATCAGGACCGTCTTTGCCTCCTTCCAGCTGGCCGGGAGCTTGCCGGTTCGCCAGCACTGGTTGTAGTACCTCGTCAGCGATTTTATCGCCGCATCGCTCAGGTTGCGTAGGGCTTTGTTGGTAACCCCGTCCGGCCCTGGGGCGGACTTGCTGTTTATCGTTTGGATGACTGCCCGCACCTCCCATTCCTCGATGTCGGCGTCGAGCTTGGCATTGGCCTCGCCCGCGTAACTCGGGAGGGGGGTCGGCGGGGTGGACGGGAGGTACTGGTCGTTTATGCGCCGGCGGACCTCGGCCTCGCCGAGCTCCCTTTTCGCTTTGTGCAGCGTCCGTGCGAGGGTGTGCTGTTGGGCCCCTTTCGTTTTGCCTTCGTCAAGGAGGTGCCGGAGCAGATGCCAGGTCCTGCTCTTATGGATCTGGCCGTCCGCTTCCTGACAGACCGCCTGCCACTGCTGTCGGCAGAGCACCGCGCTGTGCTTCTCGATTTCGATGTTTAACAGTGCTATTCTTTTGCGGAGCCTTCTGTTGTGGCGTTGCCTCCGCCATCGAGCCTTCAGCGAGTTCCTCGCCTCCAGCAAGTGCGCGAGGCGGCTGTCCAGCTGCGGGGTCTCTTCTTCGACCTCGAGTTCCTTGGTGGCTGTTTTCGCGGCCGCGTTCAAGGCTCGCGTCCACTTCTCGATGTCTCCATCCTCCTCTTCCTGGGCCTGTCCGATGATCAGGGCGTCCAGCTCCGTTCTCTATTTATTCCAGTCTGTGATGGCCTGCTTGCGGGTGACCGCAAACGAGCGCGGTGTCGTCCCCGGCAAGCTGCTTCGTTCTTTGCATGAGTGATCTGAACTTTTGTTGGGATTGCTTGGGGTTACTGTAGATGTTGATTAAATACGTGCTTTCTTTCTTCTTTCGGCCCGTCACGACTTCGATTGCCAAGTGTTCAATGGTACTGTTCTGCAGTAAGCCGTGTTCTATGTACGTGATTCCTTTCCTCACCAGGGTACACACTCCCTGCCCCGCGCCTTTCCCGGCCTTTCTTGCGCTGGGCGGGCTGGCATAGGAGCGGTACCCCGGGTTAACGCTGATCACAACCACAACAGAAAAATCCGTTGCAGAATAGGTATGGGGTGGGAAGCACTCAGCGAGCACTCACAAATAATAAAAATTAAGCTATCTCTTTCACGAAAGAGAAAAATATATAACCAGTACATACAACCGGTAATTGCATTAGAAGCTGAAACGTGGCGGCTTACTAAACAACTAGAAAGGAAACTCAGGTCAGCTCACCTCGCCATACAACGAATAATGTTAGGAATAGAACTCAGGAACCGTACACGGGCCCCTTGGATCAGAGTTCAATTTGCCTGTCTTGTATTCCGTGCATCTCCTCTTGTCATATATCTTTGTTGCTCCATACTTTCTTTCTGTCATACTATCCCTCTACGCAGCTCACACCCTACCTCACCCTTCCACCACTTGGTGCCTTCCCTTGTTCCTTCCGATAAATACTCTACGGATTGTTGACTCCCGATGTAAAGTTGCATGCTTCGGAAATTTTTACACCGAAAGACAAGGGTTCTCTAATGTAACTGTTTCACATTGGCGTGTACGGTTCCTAAATTTAACATGGATATATACAGCCAAATTAGGGTTCTATGCATCGAGAAAAGCTGTTACCAAACGCCACTAATAAATAGTGTTCGCATTCAGTGTGCGTCTGCAAAACAAGTATTTATTACGAGACAGTTGTTCTCAAATTATTATTTGTCTTTCCCTGCGTTTGTCCTTACGACCTCACCTGGTGCCCTTCATTGTAGGCGAAGCGTATAACCTTGTCAATGCCATCCGAAAGGTCCTTGGGAGAACACGTTCCTGCACCTATCAGAAAGGAAAAAAAAATGATGCACAAATATTTCCAAGCATGTTTTGCATTCAGCTAACTGTGTCCACCATGTTTATTCAGGGACTATTTTTAAATTGTTGGCGTTTTAACTCTTTCGCTACCACCGGAAAATTGACCAAATTTTAGGAGGCTAAGAAAACATTTTTTCCGGCTAAAAAAATTGGTTATGCACTAATTACTGGAACAAAAAATACAGAATATTTAATGACCTTTCCAATAACACCACTTTTTAAAATGTTTTTATATATCATAGTTGTCAAAAAATATCAAAATCAAAATTTTTGTCAAGTTCTCGAAAAAAATGATAAAAAAGGAGTTGTGTATATCAAACCACCGGAAGTAGAAAAAATTAGAATATGCATTTTTTAGGGAAACATTTCAAAAAAACGCCCTAGAAAAATGTCGACTTGCGCGGAACAGTTTGTCAGATATAAATAAAATATGTTATCACACACGGTGCTCGTGTCATGCGGTGAAGCCCAACCTTCAATTCAAAATGTGCAATTGTGGGTGGTTCCCTGGAATAAATGTTGCGGTTTGACATTATCAGAGGCACCAATTTGTCCCCACATAACGTAAAAACACCTTGTGAATGACTGACTTTGCATTTACAGCGAGCACAATATTTGGGACAAGCTCGCTATGCGGAAAAAAAACATGCTTGAAGTTGAAAATGGAACGCCGTGGTTGATGCGTGTTCACGTTCACGGTCAGTTATCTCTCAAAACATAAAGCTGAGTTTTATTATCATCTTCCTACTCGCAATTGTAGCCTTGCTCGCAAAAATGAGGTACGATGCGCTAGAATTGTGCCCTGCTATCTTTGGCCGAGTAGCAGTTGCGCGATGAAAAAGATCAGCACAACGAGCATCCTCTGTTGCAGCGCCACCTAACAGTTTTCAATTGAAACAGTTCAACAACTTATTGGAGACTCCGTCCAAATAGACGGTTCAACTAAGCAGCAACATTAGACACCCGGATAAACCCTCGCATGGAAATGAAACTGGAAGGCGAACAGCTGGCAGTGTAAGGTCGGTTTGAAGCGCTGTCCTCGGCGGAACAGATATCTGACTAGTGGGTGTGATCTTTTGACTTGCATCTGAAGTTCTTATCGCAGAAATCGGGTTAGGGTGGGGGGAAATCAGGAGCGGCGTGCTTTGTTCGAGGATGAGTCGCGGACGCTCCAGGCGCGATGGCAGGCATAGAGTTTCATACTAATATACATTAGTATGAAACTCTATGATGGCAGGTAGCCTTGAAGTTGGGTAACTGCGTAGTAGCGCTAAATATGAATTTTGCGATGCAGAAACGAAACCAAAACTGTTGTAAACTGTTCGCGAATGGTTCTGGGGTAAGTATAACTACCACAGAACTTAGAACAACGTGCGCAAAGGCAATATAACTGCCGAAAATCATAAAATACTTTGCAACCAGGCACAGCTTGGCATTTTCAGCCGATTTCTGGGATTATTACTGTCAGAGCACGAACATGACGATTGAAAATCTTTTGCTGCTTCTTGTAGCCCTTGTAGCAAAAAACAAACGTTGGTGCAGAGTAATAACGAGTGGCACGCATTCTTCGTTGGTAGCAGTGACGCGCGATGACCACGCCCTTTTTCCATACCCAGGGTATTCAAAGGCGTGTCAAAAATCCCATTTCTGTTGCAAAAATGTAAACAAAACTGATTTTGAAAGGGCATGTTCTGATCTAACTCCGTACAGCTTTATTTGTTCGAGCAACGCCTGGAACGCTATAAAACGGCGCTCCCAAAGTATCGATCAAATTGATCGATTTGAATAGGCGCGGTCGCGAAAGAGTTAAGCATTGTTATTCTAGACTTGTGATCACTGTACTAGGCATTGTGCGTCGCGCAGAAGTTTAAAACATACGCGATGCTCTCAGACGCACAAAATTAGTTGTCGCTCATGGCATTTTTGAAAGTACTGCACCCTCACAAGATCATCACTTTGCGCTCATAAGGAAGCATGTTTTCGGGGTTTTCGGTACGAATATGCCATCATTTGTCGGACATAACGGGATGGACGATCGATTGTTTTATTATATATATATTTAAGGCTTGTGTTTCGAATAGTTGGCTATATATCATTTGAACAAACAGCGCAAGGACGCGGAGGCAAGAACGGAAAGAACAGCGCTTGTACTATCTTTACTCCGTCCTGTCGCCCACGTCCTTGTGCTATTAGTTCAAATTATTTTATTATATCACACGCAACCGCACGCAACCAGTACGATATTCCAGCTTTCGCGGTAAGAAAACCAGTTAGGCACTTCCTATGTATTGACGAACTAGCGATAGTACCCGCGATGCCCTGGTAGGCCATTATGCTAATAACACGAATGGGTATAACACTTTTTAAGATATCTCTTGTCCCAATTGGGTACTCCTGTTCCTTTCAATACATATGCTGCTACCGGAGGCGTGAGGGTAGAGGAAAAGGCTGGAACTACTGCTTTATTCTACTTATCCCGAAAGAAGTAGAACCAAGATAGTGTGCTTAAACGACTACTGACTCGTGGGAAGGATTATGAGGTAGGTGTAAAGAATACACGCTAGTCCAGTTTTATACGGTTAGCACTTGTTGTTTTTTCGCTTATTTAATCGCCTGAAGATATAGTAGAAATTAGAGAGTCCGATCTACGTATATCCAGGAAACTAGGTTGGCCTCCCGGATATAGTCCAGCAAGGAACGATAGGCAGGAGAACGGAGTCACCGATGTTAATGGGTGTCTTGCGGAAAACTTTGGCCTGCTGCCATCAAACATTTCCTTTGGATGTCCTTAGTTTTAAGACATGTCCATATTAGGTGGTGAATGTCTGGCCGGAGCCGTTTCATCAGAGCAGGTTCGACATTTTCCATGCCCTCGGTAATCCCTTTTCCAGCCACTCGTGCGGGCAGGAGTAAGAGCCACGCCCAGTCGGATCCTTCGTAGTACAACCTCCTCCATCCTAGTTAGGTTGAGGGGGAGGAGAACTGAACACGGAGGTATGAGAGCACGCGTTCGGCATCGCAGATCCTCTTTGCAGCCATTTGTGTGGCCCATGGATCACTTGGGCTCTGGGCGTGGATAATGGGGCCGGGCAGTTGCGGGACAGGAAGAAAGCCCGTTCATTTCCAATAATACTGGTGTGACCAGGAACGCATGGCAATCACCTTTGAATGTATTTTGCTGTCGAGCTGGTGTATACGTTGGCAGGTGATGGGGGTCTGCGCAACCTGTTTAATATAGTGGATCACTTGCGTAGAGTCGGTATGATGATTGATGGTTGTTAAGGCTTCATTGGAGCCAGCTGCACCAGGAGGGCGTCTTGTATAGCCTGAAATTCCAAAAGGATTGGGGTGGATGTGGCAGAGGCGCAGAAAATACGGCCTTTGATGCTGGGATAAGCGGGGCTGGTCCACGCTGTGACTCCATGTCTTCCTGTGCTGAAGCGTCGGTATAGAGGAGGCATTGATCGTCTGGTCCGGATTATTTGGGAAGGAAGAGAGCTGTACTTTACCCTCCTTGGTCCACCTTTTCTGCAGATGGCCTGTCTTGCTGGAGGTTATAATCGTATAACCCCAGGGTGGAAGGTAATCCTGACTTTCCGGAGTAGCCAAGGTGCCCGGATGGAAGTGGTCGTGCAGTGCATGGCCCTTCTGCAGACCTGCTTACTTGGACAGTCGCACAGCTCGGCGTTGATTCATGAGCTCGTCAGTTGTGTTCAGCTGAGCTTGTTGCTGGAGGACCGGTACTGGGGTGATGCGCGAAAAACCGGTATAGCTGGCATGGCTTCTATATTGATAGCTTTCAGTTTAGCATGTTGGGAAATGGTGAGACGCTGAAATTGGGCGTCATAAAACAATCGTTGTTGGAGTACAGCGCACGCCAGCCTCGGAGCAACCACCACCCCCCTTTGGTGCACTGCGGCGGATTAAGCGACTTGCATTGGCCGCACATTGCTCACTCCTTTTATCCATGCTCTAGCGGTAGCAGCCTGGTGAATATGCAGGCCCAGAACACGGGGCCCTGTTGCTTCAGAAAGCTGATGAGTGCCTATGCGTATAGATGGAATGTGCACGGCGAGCTTCTTGCGCCCAGCTTTGTTAGCATCTGTCGTGTTCTTTGTCTTCTCCGCGGAGATAGTAAGGCCAACCGTCGCTGCAACTGCCTGGATAACTTCAACTGTATATGTACGTTTTTGCTTGGCGACCATACTGTGATATCATCCGCGTAGATGAGGAGGCGTGTGTGCTGCATAATGTCCAGCTGCCACGCTAAGTGAATAAGTACAATGTAAATAGTATGGGTGGCAGCACAGCTCCCTTGGGGACACCTCGCACCGAGTGAAACAGGCCTTCTGGCTTCCCTTCTACAGAGTGAGAGAATGTACGGTATTAAAAAAATGCGGCGACATAATCAACCACACGACGTGGCAGGCCCAACTCAAACATAACACAAATGTTAGCGTCGTGGGATAGATTATCATACGCCTTTGAAATATCGGTTGCCAGTATGGTACGATTGGCTGGCTGTAAGAGGAGACATTCCAGATGTCTTCGGCCAACATCGCCGAACCATCTTCCGTGCCAAGACCAGGACGAAACCCCATTTGTGCTGGGTGATATTTGCGATCCTTTTCCAGCCAGCAAGACGTGTCGCCAGCATTTGTTCTGCTAGTTTGCAGATGGTGGGAGTCAAGAATATTTGTCGACATTCTATAATCGGTTCGAAGGTTTTCCAGGCTTAGCTAATGGAACTATTGAGTGCTTTCATTCGGCCGGGATTGTTGAGGTTGTCCACGTCTCATTAAATATATCCGGAATAGTATTGAGCATACCTCCCACCAAGTTTTGGTAAACCTAGTACGGTACACCGCCCGGGCCTCGTGTGGTACGTTTTTTGGAACATTGAGTAGCGGTGAGTAGTTCTGCAAGCGGAAACGGAGTACCTAGGCCATCTGTGTTGGATGCAGGAGAAGGAGGATCATGGGGAAGCGTGTGTGGTGCATCGTGTAGTGGGCAGAATTGCCGAACTGCCCGTTTGGCAAATTATTCTGGAGTCTCATGAGCCGCAAGGCGAAAGCTTGCCACCGGATGGGGTGGTCGACGACTTTTTTCCATTGGTCAGAATGCGCTCCAAAGTTTGCGATTTGATGTACGACCATTCATACCGTCGCTCCACCGTAGTCACCTTTCACGCGAAAAAAACTTTTGGTATTGTCCGGCTTTGGATGTAAGGTGGTTAACCCTGTTCCTGTGCGGGAGGGAGTGCGGAATTCTGCGGGCAGCGATATCTGCTCCTTTCCGTGCAGCCCACAAATTGAAGAGGTGCATGCCAGGGTTCGGTTCGGCCTCCTCTACCCACGTTTTGATCGTAGCCTCTTTTAGCTTTTCAGTCAGTGTAGTGTGCAATGTGGATCCCGATAGCGTATGTCCGCAGTAAGTGTACAGAATTTGTCCCAGTTGTTAATACAGACCTTCCGCTTGACTTTGGGGGTAATGTGTGGGCTTAAATAAATAAGTATGGGGAAGTGACCACGGCCCCAGGTGTCTGGCTGTACCTGCCAGTAAGGCGCCTGATTTCCCATCCACCACGTTAGATCAGGAGAATTTGTAGTAGTCGTGCAGGTAGCCGTAAAAGGGAAGTTGAGAAGCTGACACGTGCCTGTGGTGTAAATACTCTTAATACATTTTTCTCTACCGCATCCTCGCCTTGTAAAAATATTTTAACCTCTGGACATTATAGTTAGCAGAATGGGGCCGCTATAAAGCGCACTCGTGTTATAGGAAAACTGTTTGTTGTGCCTATGTTATGCCATGGAGGTAATATTGATTGATAATAGAATTTGTCTCGGTATAAAATGTATTGGGTATAAAAACAAAATAAAATGTTTAAAATAACCCCCTATTCTGCTGGGTATAGTGGTTCACATTCCAGGACAACATGGCCTCCTGAACCTCGTACGAACTGAGTATAATGGTAAAAAAATTAAAGCCGTTCCACTCAACCTGAAAGCTGTCGTAAATGCAGAGCAGTGATTCGCCATAACGGCCTGTGGTACCGTTATCCGCTTACTGCTACTACCCATCACGCTCTTCGCCTCCCTGTCTCACTTCTATCTTGATGAATTCAACGGAGGTTTGTCCAAAGCAGTTCAAATTTCCCGCCTTCGCAGTGCTCGCGCGCCCCCGGCCTGGAACGAACAGCGCGAGCGGTTCTCGCACGTGCCGGCACATTACTGCGCAGTCCACAACGCGTTGTTTTTGGTGGTCCCATCTCCCCGCGAGGGGGACTCGAGTAAATGCGTCCCATAGGGGGTGGGTGTATTGCGGTAACGTTTAGTTTTTGGGGAGTTGGTGGTAGTGAATGCGTTGTATCAGCAGCTCCTTCACGTAGTTTGAATGCGTCAAGGATATAAGGCGCGTTCGTAGCCTCCCATTCTGTGTCGGCTTTGTGGCGCAGTGGGTAGAGCACCATATACATTGCGTTCTGCCCGCAGGGTCGAGGGATCGAAACCAGGCGCCGGATAGTATTTCTTTTATATAGTGTAGGGGGTGGGGTGCGGAAAACGAGGGTGCGGACTACGACGGACGTCAACGCAGGTGACATCGTGAGTTACTGAAATGCTCTGAATTAAAAAAAATAGCCGCGTAGCTGCTCCTTCCGTTGCAAATGTCGACGAAAGACAATACTCGACTGGCGCCTGTGCCAACTAAACGCCTCCCTTCTCGTTCCCGACCACCTCACATGCTGTTCCTCTTCCGTCTAGTTCCTCGCAAGATAACACGCTAGGGGTTTGTTCAACTCAATTTAAATTTACCGCGTTCTACTTCTGCGGGACGGGTGCCTCGCTGCCAGCGCTGCCGTGCTTCGGAGGCACGCTTGATCTGAGGAAAACTACTACAATCTTTAGAGAACCATGTTTCCCTGCTACTCGGGAATTTCAAGCGGAACGCGGAACCTATCTAGTGGAACCTTTCTTTACTGTTGCGGTTTGATTTCATAAAATTCCACCAAAGGCGAAAGTGGCGCGGGTGAAGATTTCAGGCAGTTGATATAGTATTTGATTTGATATCGCAAAAATCCAAGCATTCATGATTGTTTACTTAAGGAACGCTGCAAATATCACTTATGTATGAAAGTCTCGCCTCACAATTGCGTAATGGTTTGTCCTTGTTCAACAATGTTGACATGTATGAAGATTGCCACCGGACTTAGGCGTTTTGATTTGGCTGTGGTTATATAAGACTATTGCCCAGATTCCGTTTCACTTGGTCTGGGTGGCTGAATCAAGTCACAAACAGACAGACAGGCCAAGGCTTCTGGGTTTAAGTAGCCCAAGAAAGACTATCGCCTTTAAAACTCATCGCCCTATTCAAAATTTCCCGAAGGACCAGCCGCAGTGCTTCAGCGACGATTTGCGTCCAGGGGGCGCACTCCAAGGAGTGTTCCGCACAAAACGCGCTTGCTAGCAATTTGCGAATGAGCAGCCCTTTTAGTATTTGGATGAACAAAACTTGGAAAAATTACACTTTTATTCTCGCGGACCAACATGGGGCTCTCCGATGCTCTTCCATACACTCTCATGCTGGTAACCGATAATGCAACGTTTAAATATATGTAACTTATAGCATAGATATTGCAATATTTTTTTTGAACCCAGTCTATTATAAGGGCTACGAGCGTGAAATGAAAATTGGTGTAACGGTTACTCCATCGGTTTATGGGTTACCTCAACAAAGTCGGACATGTAACCTTTAGTTGTTACCTAATAACTACCCGGTAACCTATAAGAGACGCTTATCCCTCCATTTCTGAAGGCGGCGTGTCATTTCTCTGTTGCATGACGGGATCTATAGAGCTAATGTACTGATGTATTGGCACGACAGGAATTCTGCGATATATGCAACCTCACTGTAAACTATGCAACTTCGAAACGAAAACGATACTGAGCTCAATCTTAGAATCGTCTTAGCGGCTAATTGTCGCTAAATTTCTTTCGGTATAGTCTCGAGAAACAAGACTTACAGCCGTTTGCTGTTACGGTACAACGTCCGTAGATGGGAATGTACTGAAAGTAGACGGGAATTTTGCAACGTTTACAACTTCACTCAAAATTAATAAATTATGACAAGCAAATGAAACTCCGCGTAATGATGAAGTCATCTCAGCGGTCAAGCTTAGTAACTTTTTACACGGAATCTATTATAGATTCAGACGTAGGGAGCATTCGCGAGCAACTAGAAACACGTTTGTTTTCGTGCAGGCGTGATTCACAGGCGGACGGACATCGACTACCACCGGAGGGTGGCTATACAGTAAAAGCTTGTTATTTGAAATCGAAGGGGACAAAAAATTGTTCGAACAAAGCGGAGTTCAAATTAGCGCCCAGGCGCCCGAATGAGTTGAAATCGCGCCACACTGCGCAGGCAGAACACAACGAAGCCACCTCTGGACTCGCTGTGGCTGATTAGGCTCTACTACATGTTTGTGGCGGATTTATCTCCATGTGATCGCAGGCTCAGAATAGCGACCATGCCACATAGAAAACATGCAATGGCATGCGCCGGAGGAGGTGGAGGAATAGTAATCCCTATGAAGCAGTTAGCCTTGGGGAAGAGTCCTCGTTCAAGGACCCCTTGAGACCGTGCGGCTTCTCGTGCTCTCATCACCAGCCAAAGCTGATCGTCAGGGGCCAACAAGACAGACGGCGCTTTCTAAGCAGTCCTCAGGGAAGGGGAAGGGCAGGAAGGAGGTAGGTTTGGGAGCACTGTCGCCGGGGGCGCTGCGCTCGCTGCGGAAGCGAAACAATCTGTCGCAGCAACGTAGCGCGCGCTACGCTGTTGTTTTTGTTTGGCTGTTTTGCATCTCTAATAAATTTGGTTTCGTTAGGATTTGAAACACACATTAACCACTCTGGGCCGACGTCTTCGGCGAGCAGGGATGGAAACCAGGGGACCCGGTTGGAATTAAACGTTCTGGGTAATGACGCTTCCGAATTATTGGGAGGTTTCCCCCGTTGAAATATACAGTGCTGTACCGGAACCAGGGTGTAAGTGTGAATTAACTGTAAAATCGTATTACCGAGTTCGAATAAAGAAGCTTTTGCTTTATAACGTTTGGCACTAAAAGGAGATTCAGTTTTTCGGCCGATGTGGAGTATTTATTGTCGTCAGTGTTTAGGAAAAACTCAATTATAAATTATCATTGGAATCGTGTAAGCCCAACTACCCTAATGTTATGAAGCCCTGCTCTTGCAGCACCACTTCTAAGAAGCCGTCGTTCGAGTTGTGAACAGTACCGTTTCATGGAATCTCTAAGCTTCGTTACCCCGTTTCAACTCGTTTAAAGCGTCGTTTCGTTTTAAGCTTCATTACCCCGTTTATCTGGCTCCTTCAGTGCCACTTCGGTATATTACTGCCCAACCTTACCATCGTTATCCAGAAGTTTTTGCCTGCGCAGGTTTTTAATGAAAGGTTACGTGTCCTCAAGTGTTCCGCGTTGTTCAGCATTTTTGCACAAACTTTGCGCGGAGGCGACTTTATGTTGCTTCTGAGGTCTCATTACCGAACTTACTAAATAAGCCCCACAACCTGACGTCGTGTTTCTGTGCACAGGGCTACAGCACGGTTGTGACGCGTTTTACGAACGGGTTCTTGGAAACGTGGTTTAAGATTAAACTATAGGAGGTAACTGCTTGTTCATTTTGTTGCGAACGGAAAGAAGAAAACCCTATGTCTTCTGTCGCCAGTATAAGTGGTGATACCAACACCTTCGTTATGATCAATATCTTTGTCGCGGTATTTGATATATTTTCGCTCGACAGTCAGTACTTAACTCTGGCTTGCTACCTCACAATCTAGCAGAGTTCCTCATGACAGATAGACAGGCGTTCGCAGTCGTGGAGTAGCACACAGCCGCACGATTCTTGACTGTACTTCCATGTGGAATGTGTACAAAATCTCCCTTTCGTGCACGAAGTCATACGTAAGGGAAACTGGACGTTGCCATGATGAGCGTCTCAAGGAGCCCCGCATAGGTTCTCAGCAGGCGGTAATATAGGGTAATCTTTTATTGCACTACTACAATGATGAATCTAATCCCTGGTTCAACGATGTCGCTTTACTTTGTGAAGTGAACGATAAAACACTCAGAGAAATTTTCGACCCATTTTGCATGATACAGGAAATAGATGGTGAGTGCTTTAGATGCCCTTTAAAGTCCTCGCTACCGAGCAAAACAAAGTTTCTCCAGAATAAATAAGAAAATTTGATGCATGCGCGCAGTGGTTGCCAAAAGTGGTGCCTCATGTATGTATTCACTGGCCACGCCTCAGTAGCTGAGGCGTTGTGCGGCGGACCCTACGCATGGAGGTGCGATTCCCGTCCGCGGCGGCCGCTCTTCGAATGGAGGCGAAAAACTAAAATGCCCGCGTGTGCGACATCAACAAATGTGTATATTTCTGCTGTTGTAAATACACTTCAGTTGTTAGTTCGTTCTTCTCTCTTTGCGCACGTATTAATTTTTCTGTGTTGGTCTCTTGTACATTAAAACCGCTCTGCCGCTGAGTCGTGTAATTGTACAAGCCACCTGCGGGTAGTCGGTGGGTTGGAACGTGGTATCCTTCGTTAGTTTCTGTTTGAGGCTTGTCATTGAAGAAATATCAAAGTACGAAGGCGACAAACTGTGGCAATCTTTGTAACTGCATTATCCTCTACACACTATACCGGAAGGAGTGGGAAATTGTGCCACCACCTTGGCAATCTACCTAGAACAACTGTAGAATAGTAGCTCTGCCATCAATACAGACTCAAAATAGACCATAACACTCTTCAATGCAAAAAATTATTACCCCTTCAGAAAGGTTTTCCAATACACAGTGAGGACTTTTACATAACATGGGCGCCCTACCACGAGGGTGCACAAGAAAACAAGTAAGCCAAGCGATTAGCCCACGAGTTCATAAACCATTATCCTTGGTCACTGCAACGACTGCCATAAAACCTTCCAAAAATGTGAAGAATGACTCCTATGACTATGCCTTCAAAAGGAATCATATTCTTGTGGCACAGGGTGATCTTAACGGCGAAGAATCGCGAAGAATGGGCGGGTTGCAAACCTACATACACATTCGCAGACCTACATGCGCGAATACGTTTCTAATAAATAGTCGGTCTTTAACAAAGAACTCTGCAAAATGCGGGGAAATATCTATCCTTTTCCGCGAAAGTTGACCGTTGCTCTAGAGGTCGTCCTGGAGAACCCAAAACATGCTTATGTAACTTTATTTTGGTATGAGGGCAACCAAAACAAGGTCACAACTTCCAGATCAGAATAAGCTAACATGGAGAGTAAGGTAGGGAGCTCGTGCTTCTGGGCGTTGCATTTACTGCTCCACTGCTGCGCTCCGTATCATGTATTCCTCTCGTTTCCTTAAATTCCACTATTCCCCACTCCGTAAATTCTATCTCTCCCATTAGAACTGGCTACAACACAGTAACACGGCAATGGACACCTCACTTATGACGCAAATCACGCTCCTCAGTGATTTATCTTAGAGGGACACTGAAGTGATATGTACACATTGCGGGATAGCCTGCGCAAATTGTAGTCCGGAGTCCCCAGGCCATCTTACGACCACTCTGGGCGCATTTACGCGATTTTATTTAGTAGAAAAATTAATTCAAAATTGCTGTCCTCCTCTCTTTACGCTCGCCCATTTTCTGCGGCGTTTTCGCGTGACGTCGCGAGGAGCCGAGCTCGCAATTGGCTGCGCTACTGCACGGCTCCCCGGCCTTCAGACAGAGTCAGTCGGCCCAGCGTTTCGTCCGCCGGCCACCGACGGGTCGTCGCAATTCGTTCGCTCAGTTGAAACGAAGCCAGGACGCGTTCGTGAATGGAAGAATGGGCCTTTCTTTACTTGGTTAGTTTGTACACTGTGTCTAGCTCCTAGTCAAGGTCGCTTCACACAAGCGCTGCACAAGCGCACATGCGACGCTTCGCTGACTGGTACGCCAGTAGGAAAATATAAGGCCTCTTGAAGGCGAGAGAAGAGTCAGCGAAGTCAATATAGGTACTAAGGAAATAAAATGAACTGATATTTTTACCGTACAGCGTAAAAATAGGGTGCGGGAAGCACTTGTTTGCGCTGGGCAAACAAGCACAGCGGTCAGCAGCACGACTACGCATCTGCGAACGCTTTTCCGTCTACGAAATGCAATTGCTAGACGTGAGCTATTGTGGAAACTCGGGGGACGCTTACTGCACGAGCGCAATACAACAAGTAGTCACCTAAGGCGCTTGAAATGCCAAACTTAAATAAAAGTGTAAACTTGTTGTACAATATATACCTTATATTACCAAGGTCGGCGGAGCCCGTCCCGTGGCCGTGTGGTCTGGGACGCTAGGTATGTTGCCGCGAGTGTTTTGCAAGTCACGAGTTCGAGTCCGCGGGCTTTTTTTTTAAAGTTACCTTTTTCGTTTTCTGCTGATGTTTTCTACATTGAGATCACCTTTTTTGGGGCTGCAACGTTCATGGCTCCACGAACTAGTTCACAGAACGCCCGCAGGCTGGCACTGGCACGCTCGAGTTCCCGTTGGCGTGCGGTTGCCATAAGCACCGACTGCTTGCGGGCAGTGGGCACAGGCCAGAATGAACAGACCCTTGGCCTGGTGCGAACACGCTTTTTACGGCACAGGCATGAGTGAGGCAAGCTCCAAATATGGGGGAAAAGCGCATGACATTTGGGCGTCTGCGGGTACGCGGAGGGCGTCCATGCACTGCGTAGGCCTCGGCTAGTGAATGCTACGATTCTAAGCCGTCCAGGGAGGCTTATCTTTATGCATTTTTACAGCTGACAACATGGCAGAAGCGGGGTACGATGATTACTGAGTTATTGAGAATGCCCAACCAACAACGCCACCGGTTGTGTTTTACAGAAGCGAAACCGAAACTTGTTTGGTTGCTCTCCCTGGGCATCGTCCAATCACGGTTCCCGCTCGTCCCAACGTCACAGCTTTAGTTGGTGCGGCCGCCGCAAACCGCGCATGGTAGTTTTTCTTCTTTCGCGCTTTGTAAAATATTTACCGATTTGTCAACCGGATAAACGATGAAAAGTGTGCTAATTTGAGCCAGTCTACGCAGTGCAAGCAAACACGGGAGCTTGACAAATTCACTTCAGTGTCCCTTTAAAAAAAACACATTTAAACCCGAGTTCACGGAGCCCCGACATAGTGCCGCGGCCGTAGTGGAGGATTTAAGGGCCAGAATGGCCGATTCTAGATGTAATCGCCCTTAGTTTCTTCAACCGTACGGGGTCGAATGCGCCCTAGGCGCGTCGTCTTGCTATCTTTGCTGTTTACTCTCCAATGCCGGCGAAGCTGCGATGGTGCTGCTATTATAAGTCTACATATAAAAAGACTGGCTGATCCTTGGCACTCTCCTTATTGAACAATGGTTTTATATGCAACTGCATCTCATTCACTCGTCTTGACCATGCAGCTTCGTCGGCGTTGTCATCCGCCCCTCCCCCATTCTCCTCGCCGTGCGAGCTGCGCTCTCCGCCGCTCACCCCATCTCCTCTCCGATGCCCCTCTCTCGCGAGGGGCATTGGATTGGATTCGAATGGATTGGATTGGATTGGATTGGCTTGGCTTGGCTTGGCTTGGCTTGGCTTGGATTGGATTGGATTGGATTGGATTAAAGTGGATTGTGTTGGATTGTTGTGCGTCATAGCCCTCGCAGACACACTGGCGCCGGCGCATGTGCAGTACTCTCTCTTCCGTGGCCTCCTCTCCTTAGGGCGCGCTGCGGATATAACCGGTGTGCCGCTCTCCGGCGGCCTTTCGGTCGACGGTTGCTCTCCGCTTGCGCTTGAACACCCCTCAGCGTCGCATTACACCAGGGTTCCCGCGAGGGGTGGTGGGCGTAATTTTTTTAATGCGAAGTTTGCACATTGCCAGTTGTTTTTAATATTGGTTGGAAGGTGGGCTTTTACAAGCCGGTGTTCCTTATTTTGGTATGCATGTTAGAAAAATTATCAGCAGAACCTAAGAAAGGACACTATGGATAATCTAAGGAGCCCACCGCCGCAGTGTTTGACAGCTGAGGCAAACTAGTGCATTTGCTCTGTATTTTACTGGAGAAGAACCGAGAAACGTTTGCAACATGTTTTTTCAGCGCAACTTCATACAAAATACCTTTTATGCTTCGCGAAAACATATTTAAAAAGCAGTTTGCTCACCGATTGGTTTAAACAAAGAGAACGCTATGATCTTACCATCACGGCCTGCTTCTGCGTTCTGGATGAGTTGCAGGAAACTCGATCGGAAGCACCACACACGGCCATCACGGAACTCAACAAGGACGTCACCGTCAGAGTTCACTTGAACAACTCGGCCGGGTTGAAGAAGGCTGGCCACTTGTTCCATCGGAAACTGAAATAGTGTCAGTCAAGATATTTCCACACCTTCGTCCGAAGAGCTTGTACCTTTATGTTTTCGCCAGCTTCCAGTGTAAACTTAATCGAGAGTTAAAAAGGGGCCTGAAGTCCTACGTGAGCAGCCACATAGGTTTTTTCATCCTCCTTTTTACTCAATAAATTAGCGGTTTTCCTTCTCCTTCTCGTTATGCACATTCCCCAGCAATAATTTGCACGTCGAGCCGCATTTAGCCGCAAGCAGTCATGTCTCTTCATCTGGCACACCGTGGGTGACTGGACGCAAAAATTGGCTTGGGTTACTATGTTGTATGCATACCTCGGCAAAGTTGGTGCGGCTCACTCAAACTCACTCACAATTTTTTTTTCGAATCACCACTCACTCAAACTCAGACTCAATGCTGAGCAGCACATCTGCGCTCACTCAAACTCAAACTCAAATTGAGCTCAAAACTCAGAACTCACTCGGGCTCAAAACTCAAAATGTACTCACAACTCGAAATGTACTCAAACTAAAAATTTAATCAAAACTCAAAATGTACTCAAACTCAAAATGTACTCAAACTCAATTTGGACTCAAAACTCAAAATATACTCAAAACTCAAAATGTACTCAAACTCAAAGTCTACTCAAACAAACTCAAAGTGTACTCAAACTCAAAACGGACTCAAAACTCAAAATGTACTCAAACTCAAAATGAACTCAAAACTCAAAATGGACTCATACCTCAAAATGGACTCCAACTCAAAGTGAACTCAATACTCAAAATGTACTCAAACTTCAAAATGTACTCAAACTCAAAATGTACTCAAAACTCAAAATGTACTCAAAACTGAAAAAGGACTCAAAACTCAAAATGTACTCAAAACTCAAAATCAACTCAGAACTCAAAATGGCCTGAGAACTCAAAATGAATTCAGAACTCACATGGCCTCACAGAGATTGAGACAGTCAGAGAGTGAGAGTGAGAGTTTGAGAGTTTGAGAGTGAGAGTTTGAGAGTGTGAGAGTGAGAGTGTGAGTGTGAGAGTGAGAGTGTGAGTGACAGTGAGAGTGTGAGTGACAGTGAGAGTGTGAGTGACAGTGAGAGTGTGAGTGACAGTGAGAGTGACAGTGAGAGTGATAGTGACAGTGAGAGTGACAGTGACAGTGAGAGTGACAGTGAGAGACAGTGAGAGACAGTGAGTGACAGTGAGTGTGAGTGTGAGTGTGAGCGAGAGCGACAGCGAGAGCAAGAGCGAGGGTGAGAGTGAGAGTGCGAGTGAGAGTGTGAGTGTGAGTGTGAGTGAGAGTGAGAGTGAGAGTGAGAGTGTGAGAGTGAGAGTGAGTGTGAGTGTCAGTGTGAGTGTACATTTTGCTATATCCTCATAATTATAACCAGAAAGCCTTTTTATATTTGTCCCACGTGATCCCCCTCGACGAGACCTTTAATTTGATACCCCACACACCTTAGGAGGGTCATACAAAATTCATACCAGTCAAACTAACGATGCCTCTCATGACTGTAACCAGGACGCATTATTTAGGTGTCCGACATGATTCCCCTAACTGGAACCTTCAATTTGACGCCCCACATGCTTCAGCGGCCTCACCTTGAATTTAACCCCATCTATGACTCATAATGACCATCTCATGGTTCGAACTACGAAGCCTTTTTTTATTTGTACGACGTGATTCCCCTCATCAAGACCGTAAATTTGTTATCCTACACGCCCTTGCGGGGTCACTTCGAATTTTACCCCAATATAAGACTCGCCATGACAATCTAATGGTTATAACCAGGAAGCATTTTTGCATTTCTCCCGCGTGATTCGGCTCATCAAGACCATTGATTTGATACCCATCACATCCCAGCGGAATCAATTTGAACGCTAAACCAATCAATGACTAACCATGGCTATCTCATGATATAGCCCTACCACATTTTTGTCCCACGTGATTTTCCTTATCAGAACCTTCAATTTCATGCCCCGGACACCCAGTGGCATCATTCTGAATTTTAACCTAATTTATGACCCATTTTGATTATGTCATGATAATAATCAGGAAGCACGTGATTACCCTCATCGAGACCTTTAATTTGATACGCCCTAGCGTCATGAACCTGAATTTTAACCGAATCTTTGACTTACCATGACTACGTCATGATATATCCATATCTCATGTTCGTCCCGAATGATTCCCCACATCGAGACCTTGAATTTGATTCCCGACATGCCCTCGCAGCGTCATTTTGAACTTTAACCCAATCTATGACTCCTTATGACTGCCTGATGACTACAATCAGGATGCATTTTTTTTATTTACCCCGCGTGATTCTGTTAATCCGGACCTGTCATTTGATACCTTACACGCCTTAGCCTCATCAGCTTCACTTTTCACCCAATCTAATGTGGTCATTATTCTGTCTTAAGGGGCGTTGCCCAGTCAATTCAGCAAATTCATTTGAAACAGTAGAAAGGACAGCCCCCGCCCCCATTTCCCCCCGGCTCTCACCTCTTCCTTTGTGACCCCTAGTATATCAAGCCGTTAACAGTAGCAGGCGAACAACCAGCACGCCAGCGCCGCCATGTGCTTTCCCACCACCCTTTCCCACGCTCTTAGTGGATCCGTCAGGAGGAAAAGTTAAGACAACCCTTTTTTATGACCTCACCAGCCAATTATCACTCACGCGCCCAGCCGCGAAAATTAGGTATACAGCAAGTGCTTAAGGCCATGAAAATTCAACAAGAAACAAAAAAAATCAGACATCACCTCCCTCCCAACCGATCATGCAGATCGCGATTGGTTCATACCCGCAGGTAACCTGAATTCCGAGCCCACAGTGACGCATGAAACTTAACAGCCAACCATAGCTGCCTGCTAGGCTACTCATATGTACTCAAACTCCAAATGGACTCAAAACTCATATGTACTCAGAACTCAAAATGTACTCAAACTCAAAATGGACTCAAACTCAAAATGGACTCAAACTCAAAATGGGCTCAAACTCAAATTGTACTCAGAACTCAAAATGGACTCAAACTCAAAATGGACTCAAACTCAAAATGTACTCAGAACTCAAAATGGACACAAACTCAAAATGTACTCAGAATTTAAAATGAACTCAAACTCAAAATGTACTCAGAACTCAAAATGGACTCAAACTCAAAATGTACTCAGAACTCAAAATGGACTCAAACTCAATCGGACTCAAGCTCAGTCGTGATCACTCGGCTCAAACTCACTCAAGCTCAAACTCTCCATGCCACACTAGCCTCGCGATCACTCAAACTGAAACTCACGCGTGAGTTTGAGTCCTAATGAGTCTGAGTGAGTGGACTCATGAGTGAGCTCGCCGACCTCTGGGTGTATGATATACTACGGTAGTTGTATGTAGGATAATGAACGCTACGTTTTCCCGTTCATACTTGTTTTTTAAGTGTGCTATGGAAGCTAAATATCAATGGCTGCCATGTTCACGGGGGATGTCTATATAAAGGTTAACAATAGCACGCTGGGCTTTAGCCTTGAAATCGTCCAGAGATTTTTTTGTTTCCGTCTGGATTGTACTTTGTCAGCGTGCTGACGTCTTTCTAGGGGGTAACAAATAGTATTTTTTTTACAATCCAAGATTCGGGCGCGCTCTGTCTGCTGACTCATGGGAAAACACTGGGGCCAACACCCTAAACTGGGATTTATTCATGGGATACTCCGCTCCTCCCACGGATACAATCTCGGACGGTGACAGCAGAGTAGACATTTGGTACACCGAAATGTTTAGGAACTTTTGAAGATGTCTTCGTTACTCACTCCCATACCCGTCCCTTAATATCGGCGACGCCTGAATATATTGCAGCCCACTCGAGACTCACAAAAATTGAAACTTCAATTTCGTCACCACATATCTCATACTAAATTTCTGTACAGCTGGTCAACGCCTACTGTTCGACGTCTACGTCACTTGGTAAAACAACCCATCGTGTATTGACATGCCTCGACGACACCAACTCACTTCCAACTCTCTTCTTGGGGGTGTGGGAGGTCTGGCAGCTTGACGCTCCGGAACATCTGGTATACTGCTCTGGAGAAGCGTGATTGACTAATTTATTTGTGATAACTATGAGACCACCAAACTTTATTACCCATGAAGCAGTTGAGCAAATCGTAATGTATCAAGCCTGAAATTAAATATACCAAGAAATTGCCGAGCGCGCGCACGTGAGCGCGGACGGTTGACAAGACAACGAAAATGCCTACCGGTCGTGTTTGCGGGCTCGCGCTGAACACCCAGCGTCCCCTGCGGACGTTTGTGAAGCCGAGCATACCAACTTGGGAAGATTGGCCAAGATTGCGGCGACCGCCAGGCAGGTTAAAAAAACAAGAAAATGACAAAACGCTCCTGTGTGCGCGCCTCCTCGCGACCGCCCAGCGTTCCCGGCGGACGTTTGTTAAACCAAGCATGCGCACTCAGAAGAGTGGCTAAAATTGTCCTGAAGAAACTCCAGCGTTCACTGTAATCGTGCCAAAACGTGCTCGGAACGATAAAGACTCCAGGGTTTGCCGTAACCGTGGGAACACTTGTTCAGAACATGAAAGAGACGTCACAGCGTACACCTCTCCAAGGTGTATTCCAATGATTATCACTTCCAAAAACATGAAGGAAGCTTACACCTAAAGCAGCAGTAATGGCGTAAACATTGTGACGGCAGTGAAGAAGGAGCAAATGGGCTGCAATCGCGGACTTAAAGGAAAACTGCTCTCAAAATTTTGCTGTCTTGAAAACACTATTTCTTTATAGCCTGCTGAAAAAGAAAGCAAAATGCAAAATAACAAAGCTGAAAAAATTTCAGGCCAATCCACCATGCGAATGTGGTTGGGAATCAAAGATGTAAACGGCAACCACAACGATTACCCATGAGGGGTCACTTAAATTCCCTCACGTCGCTCTACAAATAGTGAAACCATAGAGAAGTGAAATGCACTTAACCACACCTGTTGTTACTTCAAAGAGATATTCTTGGTAAGTAATTATTCAATGCATGATGTATGAACGGTGGTTGGTTGAGTTGTATTCGTGTAGCACATCAGTGGAAACTTTTTTTTTACAAAATTAACAGAAGCTCAAACCCACTGTTAGACGATCTCACTTCTCCGTTTCTGCCGCCACGGACGGAGGCGTCGAGATCGGCGGCATAGAAGGAAGGAGGAGCAGCATGAGGACGAAGAAATACTTCTATTCAGATTTCTGAACGGCCCAGAGTGCGGCCCAGGGGAGTGGTTCCTTCTCCACAGTGCGCGCCGCCTGTCCACCAGCTGAAGCTGGGTAGGTGGAGAGGGGCTGGGCAGCAGCATCTCCCATTGCTTTTGTTGGGTAGTTGACGGAAAGAGAGGAGGGTGCTCAGGGCTAAAGTCGCACACCCCGCGTATGTGGTGCAGTGTTCCTACTTCTGAGCAAAATTAACATTCAGCGTCGTAGCGATTCGGGTGCATTAAGGGAAGACACGTCGGGTGTGAGAAGGAGCTGGATTGTATGAGCTGTAGGGTAGTTTGTTGTTCTTTGGAAAGAACAGGGTAACGCGAAGGTAGGGTCTGTCTCTGAAGGGGATAATGCTCGGTTATGTCTCTGAACGTGATGAGCGGGTGACTGTCCTCGTACAGCTCCATAGCCGGGTAGGGGGGTGGGTTAAAGCGCAGGCTTGTCGGTGGGAGTGTTCGGTTCCCTCCATTGAAGCGTGAGCGCGTGTCCAGATGAGCTGAATGGAACCGTTTGGAGAGTGTTTTTCTAGCACACGCAGTGCAGGTCGGGACACCCAACCCGACTGGTAATTTGGTCGGCTTTGGGAAGCGGTGACTACCTTCCGAACCCCTGGTTGAGTGCGAGCCAGGGGGATGGCTGCCTCTTCTGCTGCCGTCATGTCTTTGGTCTTGAGTGAGGCACACGCAAGTAGGTTAGTTCTGGAAGTAGCCACGATGATGGCGTACTGCTGCTCTCGATGTTAGGAGGCGTCTGTGTAGACGACTTCACGATCGCCACCGAGGATGGGGTCCAGCACTTCAGCCCGTCCTTGTCGGCGACCCCTGTCGTGTGAGGGGTTCATATTTTTAAGGAAAGGGACAATCTTTAGTTCGTGTCGCCAAGAGTCCGGGAGTACATCAAGCGGAGTGTGCTGACCATCGAGTATTCGAATGTGTTTCTTGGTGTGTCGTTTGGTGTGAGGGCGGACGACAAGGAGCTGTGATTTCTTACGTGAACACTAGAGGCCACAGGCTTTAGGACACTGGCGTACTAGAAGTGAGATGACATGCGTTGGTGTGAGCGTCCTTTAATTTTTGTAGTTTCTAGCACACCGGCAAGGTGCGCGCAGTGCCGCTAGACGTGCCGTGGGTGGAGCGCACAGCGGCGCGAGAGGTCGCCTGACGCTATCACGTGGCATTCAGCGAGAACGCTGGCGGTAAACCAGTATATGCGCTCGGTAAGTACACTACCTGCCTTCCCCGTCTCCGCTTGGGCTCGTAGATAAATCGGTAAAACAATGGGCCCTCGCTTTGGTACTGTGTTAGTTCCAGGTTCCATTCCTGGCGGCGTCAGGAAATTCTTTTATTTGTTCGCGGGAGTTTTCTGTTGACACCAACGATCGCGAAATAACCCTTGAGTGGTAGAGGTGACTTTAAAGCGTGCGGGGACGCCATAAGTGCTCAGCGAAAACCGGCGATTATGAAACCGGAATAGAGCAGAGCGCGACCATTAAAATGACGGTGCTGCCGGCCAGCGAGCGGCCGGATGGTCATAAGCTCGGGAGCAAGCCTGCGTGCAAGTTCGGCGCGCTCACGGGAAACCACATGGGTGAAGCGTTCGCAGCACAGCTCCACCAGTTCTCCAGCTGCGTAGCTGGCCATAGCAAGAAGCCCCGCCCGGCCGGAGAGATCCACGGGCACGTGTAGCGTGGTCTGCGGCGGAGCTTTTTCAAGCGCTTCTGACTGATTAACGAGGCGTTTCACGGGGCTCCCGTTCACGTCAAAGCTGATTTGGGGGTACTTACTACGCATTAAAATATATTTGCTCGAGCAGAAATTTGAGTGTAGCTGGCAGTTCAACCTTCGTCATGGTCATGAAGGTTGCGTACAGCTTCGCTACCTTCAAGTACTCCGCGTTTGTGTGAGCTTCGTTGATTTGCTTTCGTAAATTCATTTATCGGTTACCACAAAGGTATACAGTAATCGCTCGTTAACCCAAAGCCGTAAAATCCACTGAAAATTATGTAATAAGCGTAGTTTCGAGTTTAGCCAAATGCTGAAATGTTGTAGCCAGGTCACTCAAATAAGAGCTAATGCTGGTAACCAAAGCTCCACTGCACAGGCGCGCTTTCGTAATAAAGGCGAAAATGCTAACAGAAAAACTGATTTTTATATTGCGGAAGCAAGAACCGCGGGATGATTGCCTTTTTAGCGTGCACATCTGGTCCCAGAAAAGCGTTCTCGAGCTGCTCAATGCATCGTGTAATTTGTTGGTAACAGCGGCGGCATTTTACGTTGTTGAGAAAGGGGCGCACCATTTTTCTTTTTTCTGTCATTGTAGGCGCTTCTCGGGGCTCCTCTTCTTCCTCATGGTCAGCTGCATCGTCCACAGTTTTTGGTCAACGATGTCAATGCATCGTCCACAGTTTTTGGCAGCATTCTGGTAACGGGGACATCTGTCTTGTATAGCGTACAGCGGTGAACACGTTTGGGGTGAACACGGGAGCACGTTGCCGCCAGTACTCTCAAAGCGGCCTACCGTGGGATCCGCGAAGCATCAGGCCACTGCCGTGCGTGCCCAGTGAGATTATGCTCCCAGCGCGCGCATCGTGTCTTCGGGACGTCTGCTCATCGTCTGCTTTATTGCGCGTGGTGTTATAACCATATCTCACTCTGTTTTTTGAATATCAGGTCTTTGTAAAAAGGTGCCTGCAGAACGTTGCAGTGATATAAAGATTGAAATATACCGTATAAGTTTAATCGAGGTCGTAGCCCTGAGCTCAGTTCGGCTGCGGTCTGAATTTGTTACACACACTGCGGGTAGTGTTCCCTCGATTTTCGTGGGGATTACAACGGCCATTTCTCTCGTGCAGCAACTAAACGACTGAAACATGCTTACTCTCTGCCGTTCAGCGCGCACTTTAATACGATGACAACACTGCGATACACTGGGCGGTGCACAGAGACCTTATGCACACCATTTATATCACGTTGGTAAATTTTATTCCTACAGGACCATTTGTCGGTTGACTTGTCGAGTAGAGTTTAAATATTACTTGGGGCAGCAAGTGTTTCTATAGTGCCCTAAAGGTCCGCAGATTAGCCTTATTGAAGATGTATGAGGCTACCTGAAGGCTGGCATCGCGCGTGGACCTATTTATTCGGCCACTGAGACTAGCTGTGTGCCGCATTCAATAATAATTGGTACATCTCAGGGGCGATGATGCAATTTTTCGACCCTGTTCCAGTCAGAACCATCTCGTATGGAAGCAGCCGTTGCAGATAAAGGGGTGATGACGCATTACGAATAGCAGTTGCGGAACATTTAATGAAGTGAAACCGAGCTTGAATGCATATTCCAAATACATTCTGTTCGCACTTACAAAAAATTACCTGATATAACAACCCGGGTGCTCTTTTGATTACAAATCATCTTGCCTCAATCCGGTGCGTTACATCGATCTAATGTGCCCTTTGATGTGTGTTGCTAGTTAACAAATAATTGCTCACTGTGCAATCTTTTCTTGCCCATACCAGTTCCGAATAATTCACAAAGTAGCAAACAGTTCCGCCGACACAAGCGAGATGCAGATAGCAGACGACAAGCAGAGGCTCCCGTGAAGAGACGCGCGCTCTAAAGCCATAGCCTCGATCCGCAGACACTGCGCATGCGTGTTGCTTCGTGGCGCAACGCTAGGCTGCTCTGACAGTGCCAGCGGCTGTGCGCTCACGTGTTCTCCCCAAGCGCGCTCACCGCTGTACATTCACTGTTCACGACAGCGTTCGGCGCGTAGTGGGAATTAATCGTTAACACTAACAACTTATCAGGCTCTTTCAGGCTTTCAACCCCATCTTTTTTGTGCTCGTTAATTTGAAGATGTGCGGGAACTGGATGTGTGCAAGCTCGTTCTAGTTGCACTCGTCAAGACGTAGGCATTAGAAGGTTCGTAGGTTCTTCGGCGTGGCTTTGAATTCAATGACTCGCGTTTGGAGTAGAAGCTTATCTGCCCTCGAAACTACGCTCTGTCCTAGTTCGATTGCAAGGGCCTGTAGAGCAGTAAAGAACGGAGAATGAAACCTTGAAAATTCTAAACCAGGGTGACAGTCCCAGTCCACGTAGCGTTAGATGTACGGGCGAATCTTGTTCATGTTCGGTTGGATGTAAGCCAGGAAAAGTTGCTTGAAATTTTTTTCATGCAAAAGCCAGCCTTCTGGGGATGCATGTTGAAGAACCGAAGGCAATGACGCCAACGACAAAGCTACTACGTTCAACCGACCAACATTCGAAACCTACACGGCAGCCTGGTTTAGAAAGAAAAAGAGATCACAAATGTTCTTCCTAAATAGGGTTTACCCGGTTGCCCAGGCATCGCACATGGTACTGGTGGCAGAATGTCGGCGTACATTCTGCTGCGCTCCTGTGCTTGTATGTAGAGACACGAAAGTACTGCGGAAGTATACCAATCAACGCGTGTCTTCAACCAGGGGAAGGGGATTTGCTAAGAATCCCTTCAAATTTGGTGTCCACAGAGCAAGTATGACAGGAAGAATCCACTGCCTATGTGAAGTCTGCAACCAAAGTTGAACCACAAAAAGGGAATTCCTAGGATTTAGACCGTGCGGTAGTATGGTGGGTTCGCTGCCCTAGTTTATATAGGTCGAACCTCGTAGAACTTTGCGCAAAGTCTACCCGGCCTTGCGTCATCCCTAGAGTGGTAATGCGTCCTGCGTGGAGATACGAGTCATGGATTCGGGCAGCCGACTTGTCAAATTTTTATGGGAACGATATGGTCATCTCATCGGTTTCCGACAATGTTTCAGTTTCCGACGATATGGTCATCTCATCAGTTTCCGTCGGCAGTATTTGCTTTGATATACGAGTGTCGTTGATTCTGACTTGATTGGAGGGTTTAACGCGCCGACGCCACGCAGGCGATAGGACGCGCCGTGGTGGAGGGCTGCGGAGTAATGTTGACCACCTGGGGATTTTTATCGCACGGCGGAATCGAACCCGCATCCGCGTGCTCACTAGCATGACGCCTTACCCACTGACGCACAACAACGGGTGATGTACTAGTGTCGCCTGATCTCGCGTTCACCTTTGTATTTTGTACTGAAGCAAACTTGCGACTATAAAATCTCTATAAAACCCATTCAGTAACAAATAGCTTGAAACCTTTAGCATAAAGTACCACAAATAAACATCCTCCTCCGCAAAAGCACAATAGCCGGGGGAAAATGATTAAGAATCATAACAAGTGGGCTTTGGGTATGGTCCCAAAGAAAATGCAAACTCGCAATTTCACTTGTTTCTCAATTCCGTGAAACATACCCCTGCGCACGCCGGTCGCCCATGGAAGGTAAGAATTCAACTACTAAATAACTGTCATACCTGACATGCGCTGAGTACAGGGTACGCGTCTTTTTCTGTCGGGAAGGACAATTTTTGGAGTTCTCACGGGCCCTGCGTAACTGCGCTCTATTATCTTGACCATCCCGTAAGAATACGAATCCGGGCTTTTAATGGGGAAAATGTTCTAACGCAAGCTTTTGATAACGCACTGATGCTGTATGTCGTCCCAGTAAAACGCTCCGCTGGAAAATCAACTTCACACAATGGTTTCGAAAAGACGCTGACGATGATAAGCGAATGCACACTAAAATCTGAAGAAAAACCGCTTCTTGTGGCCAGCGTCACCGTCGGGTGTGTTGTGGCCTTCCGTGATGTAAAATCTTCAGAACGCGTGTCAGAAAAAAAAATATTTGCCACTGCCTTTGTGAGCCATCGTCTCCTATTGAATCGCGTTAATGTTGTACTGACGGTTTCGGGTGCACAGGTATTATCTTACTCATTGGTTATAAAATGGGCATCAACTGGAGGCTGTCCCCAGGTTGCGATGTTGCCATAGCGAGTATTCATCCCGACTACAACAGGGTGCTACCGGGAGTGTGTATACGGTTGGTGCGGACGAAGGGCAGCGGGTTTCGAGCATGCTGAGAATTTTCAAAGAACTGACAGCGGAGCTTTGTTGCACGAAGCGATTGGGCAACAAAACATTGTTTTTTAGGGATTGTTGTAAGCTGGCTAGCGTAGCGTTATTACCATAAACATTGCTAATCGACTGTTCGCTGGTACGATATATTGTTCGCAGTATATCCTGCATCTTTTATCGCATTCATAACTGTTTTTGTCTTGCAATTTATAGCATTCCTTTGGGTTCATCTTGTTCGGTTAGGCTTCTTGCAAGGTCCATTCCTACCTATTTTAATTGTTGGGGCACACCGTAAGCTGTGTGTTGTGTTACTGTATTTTTTCTGTTCTTCTGTAATTATTGGTCATTTCTGGATTGGTTTTGTCTTTTGTTCATTTTCTGACAAGCTTGAGTTCACTGCGTAATTGTTTGTTTTCGTACATCTTGTTTTTGTGCGACATTATTTTCGGGGTTATATCAAGAGTCCCGTCCAAGAACTTACTCATTAGAATTCTAAACTATGTTTGACAAAAACAAAGTTTTAAGACTATCCAAAAGAAATAAACCACGTAAATGCTTTTTGAGGCCTCTGAAGGAGAGAGGTATTAAATAAAATCTATTTCAGAAATCCCTGCTTACGCCATTATTTAAAAAACTCGTATAGCAGCAATGAAACTCTTCAAAAACAGTCACGCCCTTGATATACAAACAAAAAAACGGACGTACGAAGATCACCAACTAGTTTGTGAACACAAACGTTACCACTCGGCGCTTTCCTCAAAAAACAAAGCAGTATTATTTTTATTGCCAAAAATCTTAACAAGAACCATCAATGTGCTAGCTCCACACATGAGTTGTAGTTGAGACTGCTTGTACCTAAACGTTCGGTTAAGTAGATGTGGATCGCATTTGCGTTGTTGAACAAGCTGGCAACAAAAAGCCTTATTTTCGTGTTTTCCCTCGGAATGACTGGTGCTGTCTTCAAGGTACTGCTTTCGTAAAATTTATGGCAGGTGACACGAAGGCTGACTGTTACGCTCTTGCTTGGTTGCAGTGTCCTAAAATAAATCCCATATAACCTTAAATAGCAAAGGCGCGTGCGTATTCGTTAAGGTGTAAAATATTATTCTTTTCGCTGCAAAGGTCTCTGGAAACGTTGTTTAAGGGAGCATGGTTAATATTAGCTTGAAGAATTCTCCCAGAAAAAAAATGTTCGGGATAACATAAAATCTACTTACCGGTCTTTGTGTTGACTCGTGAAGCTGGGATTGGGCATAGTCTTGTAACCTTTGAAATTTCTTCTCCGAAGGTTCCGCTGTCTCCTCGGTGGAGTGTCTCAGTTGCCACTGTATAAACTGCCTTACGTCGCTAGACACTTCCACTGAATTTCCGGGCTCATATGGAGAAGACTGGAAAAAAATGCCCCGTGGAATATCTCCTGAGCTTTTTCGCACCGGCAGAATAGTAAAGGAAGCTTACGAAATACTCAGCAAAACGCACTAAACGGACAAGTTTGAAGCCAGGGCACAACCTAGATCACGCTTCCTCCACCCCTGTAGAAGCTCTTTCATTTAGCCGTATCAAATCACCACATAAACGCTTTTGCGTAGCAGAACTGTAGGAACAGATTGAGTATGTGCATGTGTCGATGGAATCCTCCTTCCCCTAGGCTATCGGGTGTAAAACAAGCAACTAGTACTAGCATGAAAGCTCAGAAATGCCGCCGTTATTCGCAAAGGAAAGCAACGATATGTAGAATCCAGGTCCTAAAAATTTCTTGAGAATTTTCTTACGTATGCATGCAGATGCGGATGAATGTTTTTGGTGTAAAAGGTTTTGCACTGAAATTGTAGTTCAACAAGACAAAAACACGCGTAACCAGCATGCAGAAAAACCAGAAAATCCTCGTTCTTCTTGAGAGTGCAAGTGAGTTTGTAACAAATTATGTGTGCCCAAAAGGAGTAGCTGTACGTATGAAGGATTCTTTTTAGAAAGGTGAATTATTTATTGACTTAAACTGACTGGGTCCGTGTTGATCACAGGAAATAGTGAGAAATCATACATAAGAAAACCATGATCTTTTTCGCAAGTCTGAGAAGAATAGAATGTGCTGGTCAAAGTTTTCCGACATATCCATGGTGAGTTGTGTGCCTAGTCATAGAGCGGGCCATATAAAAAGTAGTGGATGATGGAGTAATAGACTATGGCATTTCCTTGGTGTTTTGTTCTTTATGTGACACTTCACAGCAAATAGGGTAGGCAAAGCTGATCCATGTCTCTTGTACCAGCCCTCCATTCAACACTGCTAGAAGTGCAAGGCTCATTCTGAACATTTTTTGTAACAGGTGGTAGCTGCTCCTTGCTAACTTTTCCTCGGATGTTTTGCCGCCAGCTCCACAATCTTCCTTTCAGAACGTATGTGGATTTGTGTTATGCTCTCCGTGAAACCTTTATTCAATAACGCTTATTCAAGGCGCATAGGTACGTCCTATCCATTTGCATGAATGCAATCACATTCCGCACAAACGTGACGAATTCTAACACATAAAAGGGTACTCCTCCGGAACATCGAAATGTTACTTCAAATATTACATTATTACATTACATTATATTACATTACTTAAATATTAGTTCAAAAGCTTCAACCATTACCCGTCTACGTTTATCACTGGAATCTAAGCCCCAGGAAAATGCCTGACAAAGCCCTTTTCCGCGAATACAAACCTTCCGTCTTGTTAATACGAACGCGGGAAGCATTACCAACAGAGTCGTTGAACTAGAGAGCACATTGTAAGCATAGTCTCATCAATTCACGGTCTTGACAGAAACTTGGCTGCATGAAGGTGTAAGTGATGCTGAAATTGTCCCTCGCAACTTTAAAGTGTACAGAAGGGACAGACCGCACGTGGCGCAGGTGTCGCCGTTATTTTGAACACTCACATGACGGTTACGCCTTTGAAACAAATATATGACCATGATAGCTTATGTTTGAAACTAAACGTGTTTGGAAATTCTATTAATATAGTAGCGGCCTACCGCTCTCGGACTTCAGAAGACGATTTGTTGTCTAAAATCTATGATTTCCGTGTTGAATATTCTGGAGGCCACCCAATACTAATATTGGATATTAATTTACCTAATATTAATTGGTCCAAACTTATCTCTTCATCCTCAAGTGATCAGGTTGTTTTCGATTTAATGCTGGCATGCGATCTTGAACAAGCTGTGAATGTGCCGACAAGGGTGCAGGATCACACATCATTGATATTAGATCTCGCGTTTCAGAGCAAATGCCTTTGTGACGTACACGTATGTGTTTATGATGGTCTGTCTGATCACAAATTGGTTTTCTTTACCTGCCGTGTTGGTAATCAATCTGACAATATGCACGGGAAACAAGAAGTGCTTAAAAATGTTTTGATCCCATGACGAGATATTTCTAGATAACCTAGATCTAGCCTTTGATCGCTCATGTGGTGATGATGTAGACTATCTTTGGAATATCTTCCGGTCACTTTTTCGCTATTGCCTTGACAATTTTATTCAAAGCAAAACTAAAAAGCAACATTCCAAAAATTCATGGATCACTAAGGAAATCATTCAATATACACGCAAAGTAAAACGTATGAGAAAGTGCAACTCAAATGGATTGCCATTTGAGAAATAAAAAGAACTCTGTCAGAAAAAATACGGTCCAGCAAAGCACGTATTTTATGTTGTTAAATTAACTCAATTTCCTAAGAGTGATCCAGCCAAGTTTTTGCGCCACATAAAAACTAATCAACAGAAAACTCCATATTGCAGTGTGCTTGGCGATCAAACTAATCAAGATGAGAAACGAATGGCCACAAAGTTTAACCGTTACTTTCCCTCTGTTTTTTCCAACTCATGCTTCTTTAATAGTGCCGTTGGTACTGATTCTGTAGAAATTGATGGTGACTTTATGTCATTTGAAGGTGTCTTTTCCATGCTTCTGAACTTTAAAAGAAAATATTCTTGTGGTCCGGACCACCTACCAAATACTTTTTTACGTCGTTACGCAGAATCTCTTTCCCGTTTCCGTGTAGTAATCTTTCACTTATCGTTATCCCGAGGCATTGTTCCCTTGGACTGTCGCATTGCTCGAGTAATTCCCGAACTTAAAACAGGAACTAACGCTTTTTTGTCTAACTACAGACCAATATCACTTACGAGCACTTGTTGTAAACTTCTTGAGCACATAATGTATAACAATATGATTAATTTTCTGGACGAACGCAACGTACTATCACCATTCCAGCACGGTTTTCGCGAAGCTCTACCCACTGCAACCCAATTAGTTTCCTGTATAAATTCTCTCTCGTCAGTCCTAGATTAATCCCGTCCAACTGACGTTTTCTTGCTTGACTTCGGCAAGGCATTTGATAAAATACCCCACTCCAAATTAATTCACAAACTTCGCTTGCTTGCTTTTCCCTCAACCATTGTCAAATGGGTAACATCCTATCCATCTTCTCGCTCACAGTTTGTTGATATACACGGTACCAACTCCAATCCTCATCCCGTTAACTCCTGAGTTCCCCAGGGTAACGTCCAGGGGAAACTACGGTTTATAATCTGCATCAATGATATTAAAAACTGGGCCAAGCATGATGTTGAAATGCGGCTGTTTGCCGATGGTTGCCTTCTGTTTCGTTCAGTCAAATCCGCAGATGACCATTATTATTGGACCAAAATATTGACGCAGTTAATACATGTTGTGAGCGCTGGGACACTCACATAAACCCACAGAAAACTGTATCTATGCGCATTACTAAGAAAAAAAGAACCACTAATTTACTCGTACAGTATTAAAGGAACTCCCATTTTACTTACACAGTTATAAATATCTTGGCGTCACAATCACCAACAATTTAAATTGGTCCTGCCACAGTGCAAAGATTTGCTCAACTGCCTGTAGAAATTTGGGTTTACTAAGGCACACCCTTAAAAGCTCTCCCCCTAGAGCTAAACTCCTCGCATTTAACACACTGGCCCCGGCATGGTTTTGTGTACGCGCCTGAAGTCTGGGATCCCCCACACTAAAAAAGATATTAACAATATTGAGAGAGTCCAAAGATTAGCTGTTCGGCTTATTTGCAATCACTTCTGTTAGTCTGACTCCCCGACAGAACTAACAATTATTCAGAAAATTCAATGTTTAGAATCCGGAAGGAAACTAGCGAGACCGAAATTTCTCTTTCACCTATCAAGAGAAAACAGTATCATAGACCTTCCGCACGTCCTCACTCCGTTATCTTTTCGCCCTACTAGGGGATACCATTCTTACAAATGCACACCTATCTTCGCACGCACTAACACCTTTCAGTACTGTTTTTGCCTCGCACAATAACAGACAGGAACGCACTGCCGCACCATATTTCTGAGTCTGGAAATGTACTAAAATGTCTTGAAAATTACTTTGAAGTGTGATTTAGGTTTATTGTGAATATTTTGTATACCTGTGTTTTTTCTTTCTTTCTTTCTTTCTTTCTTTCTCTACACCTGTACGACTACGTAATTGGTCATAGCATTATCGTTGTACCACCTCCCACTCCAGCTCACCATTTTTTTTGGCCTGCAGTATTTTAAAAATAAATAAATAAATAAAATTCCACTGCTGCTTACTTGTACACCTTTATAAAATGTTTCCCATTTAATAATTGTTTCCTGTTGGATATAATGAAACAAACGGCATATCTATCTGTTTTATTTTTTTAAACGCGAGAGAATGAGGACATTTTACTCGCCCTTTTTATGTAGCGGGACATTGCCTAAATCAATTTGTACATGCTTCGACTTCAATTTATTTCAGAAAAAAATGCATGCATCTAGTTATGTACACGAGGCATGGCAAAAAAAGACTCGTACGTAACCTGACAAGACCACTGACCCGGTAGTACACATTATAAAGGAGTGGATAAAAACAAGCAAAAGAGAACAGTGCGAAGACCCGGGAAGCGTGTGTAATTTTGTTTTAGAAACAAACTTACGAGTTGCGAACAGATGTTGGTTACTGAAAACCAGTTGTTGTATCGTGTAAATTATGTTTTCTTTAATTTCCTCTCGCCTTACCGACCATCACTGGTAAAACCACCACCATCGATCTAAAATGTATGCATGCAGCCATGTTACCCGAAAGATATTTTTCAGGAATTACCTAGATTGAAATTGGACAAAGAAACAAACCAGGATGTTTTTGTTGTATAGCTGCTTCTGTAATCCACACAACGAGTTAGTGACCACCTCTTCACGTGCGAGGAAGTATACAGGTCTCGTCAGCACGATTGTCTATGAGGTTATTTTTGAAGACTTCAGGGAGGTGGGACCAAATTTGTTTATTGTCAAGCTCCTTTTTTATTTAGCACTGATTCTGTTTCGGGCTTCATCGCTTGGGATGGAATTTTGATTATTTGCAGGTATTTTATAGGTATTTATTGCCCTTTGATTATAGATCTTACCATTATTTGTATGCAAATTTCAAGAATGGTTGCACGTGCTTTCGTCTCCGCCGGGAACGCTTTTTTGCGTCCCCCATCGAGTACGACCCTTCGCTTGAGCACGTCCATTTCGGTATTGAACTTCGCGTTCGGTTCGTGGACATAGTTTTTGTGTATGTTTTAAACCGAAGTAGGAAACAGAAAATATTTTTGCCAGTTCGAAAGAAAAATAAAGCCACCAGTAATGTGTTCAGGTGAATACCACAGAGAGTAATAGAAATATTCAAGAGTGATTCCAGAAAGCCGCGACACAGAATCCTTTCTTTTCGAAGTATAATCCTGAAAAAATAGCAGAATGTAAGTGTTTTGTCCCTGCTACGAATGTAAGCGCTTGTCGCGTTCTTCTGCTGTAATTACCGCTTATGCCCCCACGGCTACAAAATTCACCACCCATCACAGCATGGCCGCATTGGTTACAAGGATCGATACTTCTGTACTTCCTATTGTTCACAACCTGTAGAGAATAGGATACATTTATTTACTGGTAGCGTCACAAGACACGACACGCGAAACAGGGCCCACGAAAGCTGGCTGAGCATCTAATTGTGCATTACAAAGACGTAGCGGAATGTGCCTGCCCCATTGAGTTTATGAAATGAGCATAACAATAACAAACGTGAAAAAGAAACACAAAAGGCAAAACAACCTTGATATCAGGGAAGTGATTGGTTTGTTAGCCATACCTTGTCAGTGTTCGATCGGCACACTCGAACTCAGTCATAATTTATTTTTGGAATCACCCTCGCTCAACCTCTGACTCGTTGCTGATTCATGTACACTAACTCAAACTCAAACTTACAGTGGGCTCGAAACGCAGTCCTCACTCGGGCTCGGAACTCAACTCTATCTCAGAACTCAATCCTGGTAACTACACAAATGGACTCAGAACTCACAAGGGCTCGGATAGAAAGGACTCAGAACCCACTCGGGCTCAGAGCTCACAATAGACTAAGAAAGAAGGCGGACTCAGATGGACTCAGAATTTATATGGATTCAGTTTTGAATATTCAAACGGGGTCACCAAACGTACGGGCGCGAACTCGTGCGCTCGAATTCTTCCGTTTTCTAAGAAAACCATATTCTTTAGTTCTAGATCGGGGGAATCACTTGGGACAAATAAAAATTATGCCTGGTTTCAATCATCCGTTATCTGCTTTGTTAAAAATTACAGTGATAAAGCTAGGGCGGGGGGTATCAAATTGAAACTCTCGAATAGAGTAATCACGTGGCACAAATACATAATGCCTTCCGGTCACAATCATGATACAGTTATGGTTACTCGTAAATTGGGTTAAAATTCAAAGTGATGCTACTAGGGATTGCGGGTTATAAATGAAGGTCTCGATGAAGGGGATCATGCGAGATAAATACGGCTTTCGGTTCACAGTAAATGATGCCAGATGCGGCTTAAATTTAATATGGAGGCGCTAAGGCGTGTGGGGTATCAATTTGAAGGTCTCAATGAGTGAAATCACTTGGTAAACCCAAAGATGCTTCATAGTCATAATCATGACATAGGCACCACGAGTCATAGATTGGGCAAACATTATTAGTGATGCTGCCGGGGGCGTTGTTGGGTATGAAATAGAAGGTATCGATGAGGGAAATTATGTGGGATAAATAAAAAATGCTTCCTGGTTGTAATCATGATTTAGTCATGTGGAGTCGGAATGGTTCAAAAGTCAAAGTGACCCGCTAGGGCTTTTCGGAAAGTACATGTTTTGTTCAGGGCAATCACGTGAAGCAAACAAAAAGTGCTTCTCTGTCATAATCATTACTTAGTCACGGTGAGTCAGATTAGTTTAAAATTCAAACCTATTCGGCTGGGGCGCGGGGTATGAAATTGAAGTTATCGATGAGGGGAATAAGGGTGGAAACAAAACATTGCATCCTCATTATTATGAAATATTTTTGGTGAGGAATAAATTGAAGAAAAATTCAACGTGGTACCGTTGCGGCACGTGGGCTACCCAATTAAAGATATAGGTGAGGGGAATCACGTGGGGCATATAAAAAGGTGATCCCGCTCATCAGTTCTAGTTAATCATCGCGAATTTCGTCCGCTCCGAAGCCCCGTCATTTCAGAGGATAGTTGTAGCACCTCACCACAATGTAACGATGTAAAAACGCGTTTAGAATTATCTGTATATGCACTATTTACAAATGGGGAAAATCGGAAACACAGCAGATGATCTTTCTAGCTCCTGCCGGGCGCCACACTGATCGTCGTCTTTCTCGTCCTCCACGATTGGCCACATGCCGTGCAGGGGCATTTCTCCTCATAGCAGTTGCTTCCACACTTTGACAAGGAAGGCTGCACCGTAACAATGTTTACCAACCACACTATAGTGTTTAGGAGTTTGTATTTGCATTGTCTTTTGTATTCATGGGTAGTGGTCTCGCGACTAAGGATCAGGTAGCCCAATTATGTATTTCAACCTTGAATTGATTAAGGATATCAAATTGCGCAATAAGCTGAAGCCAAAGAATTTTGTTCAAATGCCAGGCAGCTAACTTCCGCGACAGGGTTGCCCCCAAAGACTATACTTGTGTTATCACGGGGCTGTTCAAATAGTTGGAAAAAGAAAATCAGGTCGGTAGGCGCAGGTTTGGTAAAGTTACAGCTAAAACTCCTAACGTAACCAAACCACAGTAACGGTAGGTGTACTCCCCGAAGCCACCGGTGTCAAATCGCAAAATAAGCAAGTAATTTACCTGGTGGGGCCTTGAAACAGTTGAAATAGGCTCATAAAATCCTGCCTCTGTTTCGAACAGGCAC
The DNA here is from genome assembly GCF_048455015.1 of Haemaphysalis longicornis. Lineage (NCBI taxonomy): Eukaryota > Metazoa > Arthropoda > Arachnida > Ixodida > Ixodidae > Haemaphysalis > Haemaphysalis longicornis. The sequence goes on along the minus strand of NW_027526422.1, from coordinate 141,948,517 downwards.
TTTAAACAAGAGAAGTCCGATTAATAACAGAGTTCATGGAAACACTACGTAGAAACCGCAGACCTAAGCGGCGGAGCCGGCGGGTTAAAGTTTACAACATGAAACCATTTCCTAGGCAGGGTTCAAAGATTGTTGGAAAAGTTAATCAATACCTTCCGCCTCATCCGACACTAAGCTTTGGAGAAGATTGCCTCCATCTCCCCGCGAGGGAACCCTGGTGTGATGCGGCGCATCTGGGGGTTCAATTGGCGTTTCCATTGGATTGATTATCTACATCGCGTTAAACGTATTGTGAACGCGTAGGATGCCTTCCAACACATACGGATGTTCTCATACACGGGACGATGGAGGCAATTTTACATTTTCATGCACATGCATACGCGAAATGAGAGAGTACACGTGTTTTAGCAGCCACCATCCAGCGCGATACCAGCTTTATATTCACAGGGCTTGAAGGAGAGGAGACCGCGGAGGAGGGTCGTGCATGCGCGCACCGGAGAAGCTGTTAAGGAAGCGTTAACGCAGCTAAGCGCGCGCCAACCAAGTGCCCCAGCTGTTTTTATGCTAATGCACCGGAGTCAGAGTGTTGCACACAGCTGTGGGAGAAGCGAACGGAGGAGGGCTGCGGACAGACGCCGCCGCCGCCGACGACGACTCAGGAGGGACATGCCTCAGAGCAAGAGATGCGCCGCATCTAAAAAAAATACTAAATAAGTTCAGCGCTATGTCAGCAACATCATGACCTTACCGAGATATCAATATGAAGGCGACCCCGGGTAACATAGGTGGCATCGGAAACATTTGATTAACTCCGATACTCTTGGCCGCACAGAAACGTAGAAGCGCTACAAAAATTGCGCCCACCTCCCCTCGAGGGGAACCCTGTGTAGATGCGACGCATCGTGGGGTTCACTTGGTGTTTCCGTTGGATTGATGCTGAAATCGCGTGAAACGTGTGGGGAACGCGTATGATTATTATGTTTTATGATTATTATTATGTTTTATTGGCCAATCTTGGTCAATCTCTCTAAGTGACATGCATGGGGCTTCGCTGTCGCAACCACCTTTACTCCATCATTGTTGCTGTGAGTGGGAGCTTCTTTTCTTTTATTGCAAGTGTTAATCATTGCCCTATCATGCGTTGTATCAGTAGCATCTTGACGCAGTTTGAATTAGTCAAGGATATAATGCTTGTCGGTTTTGTGGCGCAGTGCGAAGAGCACCTTGTACGCCACGTTCCGCCCAAATGGTAGTGCGATCGAAACCGGGCGCCGCTAACTATTATTTTTTTATAGTGTAGGGGGAGGGGTGTGGATGGACAATAACGCCGTATGGAGGGACAAGGCGAGTGAATGAGATGCGGTCGCATCTAAAAATTACTCGGCGCTAAAACAGGGACCAATAAGAAACACGTAACACACAACACAGTGCCTGTGTTCTTCGTTCCTGTTTTACCACCGAGTAATTTTTTAGCACAATGTACCAACTCGCCCACACCAAGGTTTTGTTACGTAGAACCGCTTGCTGTGACCACCCTACCAAGAGCTACCTAGGTATGTCATGGGTTTTGTTTGTACAAAATACGGAAATAGAGTCTTTGCACCCCTTTCGGGGTCCAAATGTGTCCGTAATTTAGAAAGCACAGGGTTGCTAACTTTTGCGAAGCCCTGCCAAAAGGTTTCTGCTGTTCGTTAAGCGCATGATTAACTCTTTTTCCCCTTGAAAAGTGTTACAAGGGCGAGGAATGTTCCTAGTACACCTTCAGCAGCGTTGTAAGCCAGCTGAGCTTCAAACTAGGCATTTTTAATGCAATACACTTGAGCATACGAGTGACTTACTCTTCCAATGACCAGACGTCGAATGAGCAATGAAGAAGACAACGACACCATTCAAGATTGTGATGGGATCAGTAAGCCAGCGTCTCAGCTTATTTTTTCAGAACGGCGCTTATATATACCGAAACTGACAAACGCTAGCTAATTGTCACTGCAGGCGTGCGGAACAACGTCGTCCGCGGGACGCTTTTCTCGCTTTGTCTCTATTTTTTGTCTGGCCCTTTCCGCCCAACCCACGCATGTATGGTTGCTGCCTGCTCGGGATGTAACCGTCATGCCTGATATTAAGAGGCTGCACCATAAAGGTTCCACCATGCTAGGAAGGGTCTCAGAAGCCCAAGCAGCACTCCCTGACCAGGGCAGTAGCTGACCGCCATCTGGCACGACTGTCCAACTAAACTCTTGGCCCTGAGTCCTCAGCAGCATCAGAGCACCTGATCACGCGGCTGTGCTTAGAGCGTGCTAGAAATTTTTGGGTTCGGACAGGCCGTCTTTGTAGTTTGACCCTGACAACGTTCAACGCATGCACCCAGTCTAGCGAGGGAAGCCTAGTTTTACTACTAGAGGTGCTCTCGGACAAAAAGTGGGATATACTAGGGTTAAGCGAAGTTAGAAGGAAAGGAGAAGGCGTCATCAAGCTCACTAGCGGGAATATCCTGCGCTAGAGTGAACCCGAAGGCAAGAGTGAACACGGGGGAGGTATGTATTCCACAGAGAATTCGCATAGAACGTGGATGAGTTTTTAAGCATTTGCAAGATAGTATCGTCTGTTGTGATAAGGCTCAAGAAGGGACCCAAGATTAAGAGAGTACAGACTTTCCCCCAAAATGCAGCTATGATGATTAAGAGGTAGACAGCTTCTACGAGTACGTCGAATGAGCAACGAAGAAGACAACAATGCCATTCACGATTGTGACGGGAGACTTTAATGCAAATGCTAGAAGCAAATATGTGAACGTTCAGCGGGAGATTTAGGAATATACAATCGCAACAGTCGAGGAGATACAAATGAGGGGGATTTGCAAGGAGAAATAACGTGAAGATGATAAACACACTCTTCGACAAACAAAATAACGGGAAATGAACAAAGAAAAGTTTTCATTTTACAACCTAAAACGAATTCGAGTTCTTCGAAGTGACAATTCGGCAATTTTGCAAAACTAGAGGTGCTAAGTAGGATTTGGCGAAGCTGTCATATTATGGTTGGATGCAAGCTAGGACAGAATTTCAAACGAGAAAGAAGAAAACTCGTGAAAAATGATAAAACTAAGAGGAATCAGTCAGACACATCGCAAAAGTTGACAGTAACTCTTCAAAGAAACTGGCGCTTGGAAACGAGCCGAATAAGGCCAGTGTGGAAAGCATAAATTACCAACTAAATAGGGCCATTCTATAATCAGCTGCAGCGGCGGGAGAAGCATAATGTAGGAAAAAAACTGCGAAACTATCTAGAAAACGTAGGAATAAAAAAAACATGACATTTTCGAATAGGGCGGCCCAGACTCAATTAGCCGAGCTATGCAAACTGATTACAGAGCTAACACAAACGAGATTGGCGCATATAACAGGACAGTTGTGGAGGATACACTGCAAATAGGGGGAAGCTTGAAACCAACTAAGAGGAAGAAAGCCATCGGCAAAGACAGGATGTCCGCATTAAGAGACGAGCAGAGTAACATTACGGAAAATTCCCGTGCCATGAAACCTGGGAAGGGGCGAAGCATGCAGTGTATAAGCGTAATCCTGGCGCCTTGGTGTTTTGGCCAACGGAGATGAAACCGAGAGGGGTACAGGTTTACAAGTTTGCTGTAAATGCCTCGTGTCTTTGAAGGACGAAGCCTTTTAGAACACGCAGTCAACGAGTGTCCCGCTGTTTTTTTAGTACGCGTTACGAAGCGCTCCGGAGGGTGGCCTAAACGAGTGTCCCGGTGTTTCGTTAGTACGCGTTACTTTCTAGAGCGAGATGTAAACGATGGTCCAGGGATTTTATTAGCATGACTGCATGAGACGACGGTTACAACGACGACATGAGACGCCAAAAGCCCGACCCCTAAGGGTGTTTCCCCAAAAATGAAGGATAATACATGTAGCAGAGCGATTCTAAACCAGGCTGTATGCCAACGACGTTAGACCAGGCTAAACTACTCAGAGTACACGCTCAACTTGCGATGTCCCAAAATTAATTTAACAAGCAGTAGGAAAGGCTCTCAAAGGCATAGAAATGTGAAAAGCTGCCGCTGACGATGGCATGACTGCGGACCTTTTGATTGTACTAAAAAGCTCGCTGCACTATTTTCGGAATGCTTAAAGACCCAAAAACTGCCCATAGACTGAAACGCACAATCATAATTGTGATCCATAAGAAGGGAGATACCAAGGACAAAGAATTACAGACCCGTCAGCCTCTTCTCAGTTGTTTACAAGTTGGTTACAAAAGCTATTGTTAGTCGCATCCTGGATCCCCGACCACACAGAACAGGGTGGGTTTAGGAATGGGTACTCATCCATGTATCACATCCATGTCGTGAATCAAGTGATAGAAAAATCCGCAGGCTACACGAAACCTTTACATGGTATTTATAAATTTTGTGAACGCATTTGATTCTGTACTAGCTACAGCCGGGGTAGGAGCATTAAAAGTCCAAGGAATAGCGGAGACCTACATCAAGCTTCTAGGAGACATAAATAAGGAATTCATGGGCAGGATAATCTTCCACAAGCAAAGTGATAAATTCCCGATCCGAAAGGGAATGACCGGGAGATACCACCTCGCCAAAACTGTTCACAGCATGTATAGAGGGAGTATTCACAAAGCGGGACTGGAAAAGCAGAAGATTACGGATAAACAAGAATACTTGGACCATTTGAGGTTTGCGGACGGCATTGTTCTGCTGGGTGAGATTGCAAAACCAGTGCAAAAATGCTTGAGGAACTGCAACCAGAATGCACGGCCATGGGGTTAAAAATAAATACGAATAAGTCTAAGCTAATCAGGAATAAGCAGGCCAAAAATTGCTTATTAAGCTTGGGAAATGAAAAGCTAGAACAACCAAGGGAATATAACTTCCTCGGAGTGATTGTTGGTGCTGACCCCAATCACGAGACAGAAATCTGGCGTGAATAAATATGGGATGGGGGAACTCGGCATAAACTCCAAAATAATAAAACGCAAGCGACCTCTGTCACTAAAAAAAATTTATAACCAGTCCACATTACCAGTTATAACATACGGAGCTGAAACTTGGCACCTTACCAAACAACGAGAAAGCCACCTTAGGTATGCTGAACAGGCTATCTAACGAATAATGTCAATTGTGACACACAGGGACAGAAAACGAGCTACCGATCCCAGAACAAACTAGAGCAGAAAGTATCATAGTTCAGAAATTAAAAAAATGCGTGACTTGGGCTGGTCATGTAATGAGAAGGCAACCGGTGGACAATTAGAGTAACAGAGTGGATACCAAGGGATGGATCTAGAAGAAAGAACAGGCCATAAACCCGATGGATGGATGAAACCGAGAAATTCTGGGGTAAATGCGGGCTCGAGCAGCGCAGAACACAAGCGGTTAGAGTTCAAGGAGGGAGGCCTTCCTACTGCAGGAAACCTGAGTAACCTGAGAACATATTTATTTGTTATAATAGTGGTAATGTAAATTATTAGTGAGCAGAGACATAGTAAGCAAAAAGTATTGAAAAAGCAAGCGCCACTAAGCATTGCAAAACCAGCCAAATTGATCAAAATCTCGGTATTTTCGGCAGATATGGCACAACAAAAACTCCAGAATAGCATGAGTGACGTATGAGTGTAACGATATTAGTCGGAATTTTTCCAAAATTTTATATTTATTCATCTATTGATACTGCAATCCCGATCACAAGGATTTTAGCAGGGTGTGTACAGAACATCTTTTACAATGTTGGCATTCTAGAATACACACAATAAAACGAGCAAAAACAAATAGAACAGCAAGATATGAATAATCAGGTCAAATATACTGCAAATAACAATAAGCATGGCTCCAAGACTTGCTTTTAGTTAGTTCATTGCACTGAGTCATAGTACGCGGGAAAAAGGAATATTTGAAGCGGTTATTTCGCGACCGAAAACGGGTTATTGTCAGTTATTGTCTCCATACTCCATAACGCCATGCATGGCGTTATGGAGTATGGAGGTTTTTCTCAAATCAGTCAGTTGCTTGCAGTAGGCTGCATCGTTTACCGTACATGCAGCGGCGACTTTTTGGTAGTTCTCGGGCTGCAGATGTGGTATGACCGCACAAATTGTTCAATATCATTTTGAAGATTCGGCCAATAGAACTGCTCTAAAATTCGCTGGGCAGTCTTGCGAATGCCCACATGTCGAGGCGTGACGCTCTCATGCACAGCTCGGATGATGGACTCTCGGAAAATCTTCGCCACTACTATCTGCTTCAACGTCATTCGCGCTGCAAATTGGCACTCTCTATATAAGAGGCTTTGCTTTCGACGAACGTGTAACGGTGACCTCAAGCGGACCGAGACTCCCTCCCAACTTTTCGGTACAGGGCCTGAAAGTGTAGTCTTTGCGCTGCTCTTGGGGTAGTGCAAAGGAGCACACAAAGATGGTGGCACGTTGAAACGTGTCGTCTGCGATGGTTCCGTCCCAATCAAATAGCACTGCTCCGAATATAGTGTTTCTCCAGGCTGCACTTTGGCATTTCAGTGTCGCCTGCAACATCATACTGCCAGTCACGATCTGGTTGGTGAGGCTCCCTGACGCCTGCGATGTTGCCGATAATCAGGTGGTAGATGGGATGACTCAGGCAGGCTGCAATGTTTCTTCCCACCAAATACGGCGTGTGGACCTGGATTTTTGCATCTGGGAGTTCTTGGACGGAGCCGTCAAGAAGAACGACTCGGCGTGCCATACCAGTCAAACAATCGTCGTCGACCATACCCCGGCGGACGATGGCTGTGTCGCTTCTAGTGTCATGGAGCACGCTGGCGAATTTCCCTAGCACTCACCCAGGAACAACTGCCATTCCCTTGACGAGGAACGGTGAATTTCTATCACTGGTGTAAATATAGTTGGACCCACGTCCACTTGCGCCCGACCTCTGGTCTCTGTGGGACTTGGTTTTCGAGGCTGTCCTTGTAGGTTCGGAAATGGTACATGCGATAACTTTGTCTTGGTCTCCTGATCCGCTTCGACAATTGTAGGAACTGTGACCTGGCCTGCCATACTTGGAGCAGATCGCATGTTCTTTATTCACAGTGCCAAAGTCTTGCGCGCGGTGCCCGGGACGATTGCGTATAAACACGTCTGTGTTGCCTTTCCCCGGTGTTTTGGCTGCACCCTTCGTAGTGTCCGGCGCGTCAGTGGGAAGCTTCCCTATGTTCCAAAAGTTTGCGCCTCCTGGAAACGCTCCGTAACGTCCACCAAGGCATCCAGGGCGCCACACTCGCGTTTCTTCAGGAAGACTACGAGTTTCGGGTGGCAACAACAGTACAATTGCCCCGAGATCAAGAAATCGCGGAGACCTTCGTAAATTTCGGAAACATTAGCCACTTCCCCCCAATGGCCGAAGTAGCTCGAGAGCCTCGCCGCAAACTGCCTTCCCGCCTCGCCGTCTTCAGCCCGGTCTTACCGAAACTTCTTCTGGTAGCCCGTTGCCGGGAACATGAACTGCTGGAGCAGGGTTTCATTGACTTTGCTGTAATCAAGCGACTCCTCTGCATTCATGCGGCCAGTCACCGTCAGCGCTTCCCCGGACATATACATACTGAGGCCGACGGCAGATTTGTCCTGCAGCCACTCCTGTCGTGTCGCCACGCGCTGGAAGCGCTGGAAGTGCAGTGCTCACGAATTGAAACGCGACACTGCGAGCGCGTGGCCGCCGGTACATGCAGCGCCGCCCGTGGATGCCCGTGGAAGCTAGGTGTTGCATTGTGGTCTACAGCGAGGACGACAGCGTGTAGATCGTGGGCTTACTGCTTCCGGTTGCCAATGAACGGGAGTGTGGTTCCCGCAGCGACAGCGGGGCGCTATGAGCCTGGAGCTCCGGAACGCGTTTGTGCGCCGACGTAGTAGCCCGGCTGTGCGCGCAGCCGATTTCGCGACATCGTGTGCGCGCGCTCTTGTTACGCGTGCCCTTCCAATGCGGCACAGTAATGCTCATGTAATGCACAGTCGCGCTCATCTGAATCAAAAAAACTTCTGTACGAAAGAACAGCAAACTTTATTCCAGGATGTACGGTAAAAAAAAAATTCCCGCGCATTTCCCCGAAGGGGAGTATGAGGAAGTGCGAAGCACGGGGTGATGCTAAGAGGGGGAGTTTGTTGAAGTTTGGTGGCATTTTGCCCGTTAGTTACATTAACACCCCCTCGTGATCACGTTCGGCTTAACACGCCTCGTTTGTCCCTCTGCGGAAATTTTGGTGAATTAACGTGTATGTTCGAGAGGAGGAGCGCACCGCACCGCAGCGCACCGCAGCTGCGAAGCGCCGATCGGAGTGAAGGGAGAGGAGGAGCAGTCACGTGAGAGAATGCAGAACTAGCGGGTTTGTAGTATCACGTGTACACCACGCAGTTATCAAGCCGCTATAACGCCGCTGAGTCGCCAACGCACGCCGCTGACGACGTAGTTTGAATGCGTTAAAGATATAAGGCGCGTTACTAACACTGTTATCAACGTCGCGTCCGTGGCTTAGTCGGTAGAGCGTCGCGCTGCGGCCGTAAAGTCCGCAGATCGAAACCTGGCGCCGGATGCTGTTTTTTTTAATATAGTGTAGTGGCCTGGCTGGCGCGCCGAGAGAGGGTGTTGCGAGCTGGAGAGTAGTAAAGGGGCTTTAGGAGAGTAGGCGAGGGGGGAGAGGAGGCGCTATGCGAGCGCCCTCACGCGTCGGAAATCTCCCCCCGTTGCTAAGGAAGACGGGGAGCGCGCGCACCCGCAGCTGTTGCTATGCGGACTACGGCGGCGGACGATTCAGGCTCGCTTAAGAAGTGCATTCGCACTTATTCCTGGCCAATCCCCCACGTGGTTACGTGCCATGTCAGCGGCCAGGCAGCGCGCGCCCATCTCCCCCCGTTGCCAAGGAAGACGAAGAGCACGCGCACCCGCAGCTGTTGCTATGTGGACGGACGGCGGTCGCCGGAATTCAGGGTCGCTCATAAAGTGCATTCGCACTAATGTCCATGTAAGGCATGGTCACGCTTATCTGAATTAATCGAGCGACTGCATGAAGGAACAGCCAACTATATTCCATGATATAAACTAATCAAAGAAGAGAGCCTATGAAGTAATATTGCGCCGGACCACACGCGAACGTGCCTGCAAAGGCGAATGCACTTAAAAAGGTAAGCCGCCTTTGCAGGCACGTTCGCGTGTGGTCCGGCGCATTATTACTTCATAGGCTCTCTTCTTTGATTAGTTTATATCATGGAATATAGTTGGCTGTTTCTTCATGCAGTCGCTCGATTAATTCAGATAAGCGTGACCATGCCTTACATGGACATTAAGTAATGCACTTTATGAGCGACCCTGAATTCCGGCGACCGCCGTCCGTCCACATAGCAACAGCTGCGGGTGCGCGTGCTCTTCGTCTTCCTTGGCAACGGGGCGAGATGGGCGCGCGCTGCTTGGCCGCTGACATGGCACGTAACAACGTGGGGGATTGGCCAGGAATCTCCTCGTCTTCCTTGGCAACGGGGGGAGATGGGCGCGCGCTGCCTGGCCGCTGACATGGCACATACCCACGTAGGGGATTGGCCAGGAATCGGGCGTGAGAAGGGCTAATGCACCCGCTTAAAGGAGTACTGACACGAAATTTCAAAGCTGAGATCCGCTCTAGCAATCAAGTACAACGACAACACAAATAGGTGTCTGTGAATAAATGCATCTTTCTTTCTTTGTAGTTGTGTGTGTGTGATCTCTCTTTCGCGAACATTACCGAACCGCGCAAATTCAACTCGTGCATTCGCACTTTCACATTCTTCCCCTCGGGGAAATGCGGGGAAATTGTTTATGTGTGTCAAATGGGAAGGGCACACGTAATAAAAGCGCGCGAGTAGACGATGCGAAATTGGCTGCGCGGACCGCCGGCCGGCAACCACCGGCGTACAAACGCGCTCCTCCGCTCCAGGCTCGCAGCGAACCGCTGTCGCTGCGGGGAACCACAACCCCGCTCATTGGAAACCTGAAGAAGCAAGCCTACGGTTAAAACGCTCTCATCCTCGTGGTATACCACAATGCAACACCTAGCTTCCTCGGGCGTCCACGGGGGGCGCTGCATGCACCACAGGCCACGCACTGGCAGTGTCGCGTTTCAATCCGTGAGCACTGTACGTGTGTTGGTCATCGCGTCTCTCATCAAACCGGGGTAGCAGCGTCTGGGGATTCACGACGGGCACATTTGGGTTGGCTTCGTTGCCGGCAGTAACGGTTGTGGTGTTTTGCGACCCTTCTTGCAGGCGAATCTTCCACTCCATGATTCGCATTTCCCTCTCGCAGTTTCCTTGGCTATCTCGGCAGAGCTTTTCGCCGTCCCTCCTTTTCCCGTTACGCAGCTTCCTTGGCTACCTCGGCAGCTTTTCGCCGTCCCGCGTTTTCGCGCTCTGCAGCTTGACGGCGTGCTTCTCTCTCAGCTGCCCTCTCTGCAACGCTGCTCCACCCCCTGGGTGTCGATGCACTGGCGAAGTTACAGTCCTGAGAGACCCAGCTGTGTCCCGATTGCCACCAGCTTTTCCACATCAATGATGGAGTCTTCAATGACGTGTTCTCACAGCACTCAACTTCTTCCTGCAGATTTCTTCCTCACACGGAAGCACAGTCAACAGTTCGAAGGTAGACAAGTACACAAATTAGCCTATCAGTTCGGAAGGTCCGAGAGCAATGCCGAAGAAGCAAGTCCGCACACGTTCCCTTATGACGTCATTCTAGCTTCTCAAACAGCAGAAACGGCGGCACCCATCAGCCGGAAGGGAGCGTCAGCCATGGGCGCACCAGCGCCGCGATCAAGGTGCCCAGATGCGCTGTCGAGCCTTGGCAGAGGGTAGCGACGGTCCAGCTCAAGGTGGCCCAGGCATCTCATGGGATAGTTTCCACGGACTGCGCCCTGTTAGGCCGCATGGCTTCAAGCCGTTATCGTTCCAGCCTCCGCGATTACTGACGCGCACTCCTCTTCATTCTCGTCGTCGCTGGAGTTCCCGCACACTCAATTGCGCGGCCAATCGATCGCGGGGCCATTCATGCCAGGAATTAACGATCAATACATTCATTTACCCAATGTTTAAATGAGTCCCAAAGGTCTGGCACATCAGCCGTACTGTTTAAAAAAGAGTCGAAGTTGAAGAAGAGAAAATCTATAATGAATGTATCGTCGGGTTGGAAAAAAAATACGAAGCACGGTTTTTTGTTTCTCTGTCACAGAGCCATTTACCAGGGTCAACAGTGCAGCACGTTAGGCAGAAATACTAGGAACCACTTTACAGCTGGCCGAAGCCTTAATACACCCCCTAGCAATGAAGAAATCGAGTACTGATTTTGAACTTCCCTGCAGCCTAGTAAAATCGTTAACAACTTGTAACAAATAAAAAATAAAGGCAACGTCAAGCATTGCTTCTCCTAATGGATCGTTATGGTTAGTGGTTTAAAGAGAGGTCCAGGCTATATTTGGTAGGTTCATATCTCCTGATAAAATAATCCGAGCTCCTGAATTTTCATGAGTGCACAGATATATTTTTTAATTCATTGATGACTTTAATGGACGAGATCGTGGGTCTGTACATGGAAGCTACAATATTCTAAATAATATTGGGGTACATTTTGCAAAATATGACTCCCACTCGAGAAATATCTTGCATTCTAATTACCGTTAGGCATTACATAACACAACTGCAATGCCTCTTCCCTTACTTCCCCGATCTTTTCTTAACACATTATAATCAGGTGTAATTATTTCGCTTTCAAATACAGTACTATTAAACCATGTTTGTCTAGGCGCTAATAAATCTGGAGCATAAGTAAGAAGCAATGTTTCTAATTCAGTCGATTTGTTTACGACGCTGCGGCAATTGAAATACAGGATTTTTAATGGCTCGTATAGAGGATCACGGCGTCACTTTCGATTCTTCTTGTGAAGTTTAAAATACGATTTTTTGGTTTCATTCCAACCATACCGTGTGTCATCAAATTTTACTCATTTTCTGCCCATCAGACAAATGTGTACATGAAAGCTAGCTTAGGGTCATGTAGGCAGGAGGAAAAAAAATTAACAGAACATAGCTTTGCATTTAAACATTTACAGCATTGATCTGGTTGTAATTGTTATAAGGTGTGGTAGACATCTCTTAAAGCATTGTTGGCACTGCCCAGAACCACGAAATACGTTATGTTAAACCTGACGACTGCAAACATTGCGTGCCTTCGGCAGATTGCGAGACCGTCTATGCTGCAGAAACCGATTTTTAAGTGCAATGCACTTCTTAAGCGACCCTGAACCTGCGTCCACCGGCGATGTCCGCATCACATACCCACGTGGGGGATTGGCCAGGAATCTCCTCGTCTTCCTTGGCAACGGGGGGAGATGGGCGCGCGCTGCCTGGCCGCTGACATGGCACATACCCACGTGGGGGATTGGCCAGGAATCGGGCGTGAGAAGGGCTAATGCACCCGCTTAAAGGAGTACTGACACGAAATTTCAAAGCTGAGATCCGCTCTAGCAATCAAGTACAACGACAACACAAATAGGTGTCTGTGAATAAATGCATCTTTCTTTCTTTGTAGTTGTGTGTGTTTGTGTGATCTCTCTTTCGCGAACATTACCGAACCGCGCAAATGCAACTCGTGCATTCGCACTTTCACATTCTTCCCCTCGGGGAAATGCGGGGAATTTTTTTGGTTTGTTTGAATGTTAAAACACGCGGGGTTCTTTGCTTCCTTTTCTTTTTATAGGCGGCACATTAGCAGTGTTGCAACGCTCACATATAAATACACATGCTACTCAATGGCAACATGGGCCCGCTCAACAGGGTGTGTCCGTAAGTTGCGACATGGCAGAGTGGCGTTCTCTGGGGCGTGGCTTCTCTCGCGCGCCGGGACTACGCGCGGCTGATGCTGAAGCTGCGTCTGATGATGATTATGAAGGGTACTTGGGTTCTACAACATCATGGCTGCTAGAATGTTGATCTCATCGAGTTGGTTGTTACGTGATAATTCTGATGAATAATTCCGTGCCCTGTAGCCTTCTAAACAGTTGACACACGCCACCCTCATAAAGGTATACGCAGGAGAACAGCAGCATGGGATCTTCGAAAGTACAAATAAAAGTATCATGTTTTGTCGTCCCCGTATTGTGTTTTCGTCACCCTGAGACACGTTGGGACAAGCTCTTGTTTTACCAGTTAGTAATGGCATACAGTTCATTTTAAAATACCTCAATGTGAGAGATATGTCGGGATTAAATTAGTTTTTTAACTCTGTGATCCCTAGCAACGCCAGGAGTAGGTGTTCCGTACCGGTGGTGCAGTTGTTAAGGCGCTGTGATGTCGAGCCAAAGGCAGTTTGATCAGGACCGGGGTGCATATCTACTTTTCAGATGGAAGCGAAAAGCGAAAACGCCGATGCTTTTATATCATCATCGCCATTCTTCTTCCCAAACTCCACCTCTTCATCCTCCTCCTCATCATTATCATCATAATCATTTCTCATGATCATATCTACGGATACTGAAAATCAAAGGCCTCTCCCATAGATCTCCAATTATCCCGGTACTGTAACAACTGCGACAAATTTATCCCCGCTAAATTCTTGATCTCATCTGCCCATACAACTTTTTGCCACCCCCTGCTGCGCATGCCTTCTCTAGGGATCCAATCTGTTACCTTTAGTGACCAAAGAATATCTTGCCTTAGCATCACGTGCCGTGCCTACACCCATTACATCAAAATGTATGCGAATATGTCCTTAACGTGTGTATGTTCCCTGACCCACTCCGCTCTCTTCTTGTCTCTAAATTTTACACCTATCATCTTTTTTTCCATCCCTCGCTGAGTTGTCCTCAATGTAGATTGAACCCTTGTAGCGAGGCTCCAGGTTTATGCCCCGTCGGTGATTACCGGTACGACGCAGCTGTCATACACTTTCTTCTTCATGGAAAATGGTAAGCTGGTAATCATTATCTGAGACTGCCTGCCGAATGCACTTCACCTATTCTTATCCTTCTAATTATCTCTTCGTGATGGTTCGGATCCGGGGTCACAACTTCGCCTAAGTAGATGTATTCGCTTACCACTTCCACTGCTCACAACCTATCTCAAACCGCTGTTCTCTCTCGAGTTTATTGATCATGATTCATTACTTTGTGTTTCTGCATATGAATGTTCAGGCCTACTGTTCTATTCTGATTGTCCAGCGCGGTAAGCATGCTTTAAACTTCGTCCCCCGAGTTACTTAGCAAAGCAGCGTCATCAGAAAATTTGGGGTTACTCAGGTATTCTCTATTATTCCTTACTGCCACCTGTTCCCAATCCAAAGTTCTGAATACCTCTTTTAAACATGCTGTGAATAACATTGGAGAGATTGTGCCTCCCTGTCTGACGCCCTTCTTTATAGGTACTTTACTGGTATTATTATGGTGGACGATGGTAGCTGTGGACTATTGGAGTTATACACTGGTATTCTTACGTAATGCTCGTCTACACCCTGATTCTGCAATGCCTGAATGACTGCTGATGTTTCGACCCAGTCAAATGCTTTCTCATAATCTTGGAAGGCTATATATAGGTTTTAATTATATTCCGCGCACTTCTCTATTACCCCATTGATCGTGTGAATATGGGCCATTGTTGAATCGCCTCTACGAAACCCTGCTTGTTCACTAGGTTGACTGAAATCCAAGTAGGCAGAGATTCTGTTATCGGTTACCTTGGTAAGCACCTTGTATACAAATGACCGTGCTCTGATCGGCCTGCAATTTTTCAAGTCCTTCATGGCACCTTTCTTATGGATTTGAATTATGTTCGGGTTCTTCCAAGATTCCGGTACACGCACGATCACTAGGCATTACGTGTACAGGTTCGATAGTTTTTAATACAATTAGCCGATGTCCTTCAAGAGGTCTGCTGTAATCTGATACTCACCAGGTTCTTTCCCTCCTTGCATTTCTTGCAAAGCCTTTTTTGCGTCTTCTGTCGTTATTATTGGGATGCCTATCTCCTCTAAAGTACTTCTTTCGGTATTATCCTGGATGTCGCAGCTACTATGCAGATCTCTGTAGAACTGCACGGTCACTATAACTACCCCTTTTTGTGATGACATTGCCTTGCTTGTCTTTCAGTGCATACATCTGATTTTTCCTAATTCTTAGACACCTCTTCACTGCTTTTAGGCTGCCTCCGTTTAACAGCATGCTCGTCCTATCCATATTATACTTCCATATGTTAGGTGTCTTACGCCTATTGGTTAACTTCAAAAACTCCGCTAGTTCTATTGTGTCAGCTGGGGTGGAGATTGTCATGCTTTGCAGGTTCCTAATTAAATCATTCGTCTCCTGAGGACATTTACCAGTATCCTGTTTAGCCATCTAGTCTGAGACATCTGCTGCACACTCAGTGATAATGCGTGCAATACTGTCGCTGTCTTCCTGTATCGTAAACTCTGCTTCCCCGGTTTGAGCCGAATATCGGTTCTGCAGCGGGATCCTGAATTCTTCAACTTTCCGTTGTATTGTTAGACCATAGATCGGCTTCTTTCGCACCAGCTTGTTGCCGGCCCTCCTCAAATGTAGTGGAATTCGATGTCTTAGCATACGCCGGTTACTGCATCTCACCCTTCCGGGCACATCCACATCCTGCACGACACCAGGGTTATTGTATTTATGGAAGCCTTTTTCATTTTTATGCTCCCCATTCGGGCTCCTCCACCGCCACTCACGGGTGTCCCATTTGAGGATAAGGTATACATGATGCGTAGGTTTTATCGCTCTAGGAACTCGACTAATAAGTCCCATCTGTTATTTCTACATCCCAGATCATAGTTTCCAACTGCCTTTTCTCAAGCCTGCTCGATGCCTACTTTAGCATTGATGTCTGACATTACTACGGTATACCGTGTTTTTACTTTAACCATTGCCGACTCCACATCTTCATAAAAGCGTTCAACTAGCTGGCCGTCGTGGCTCGATCTGGGCGCGTAGCCCTGTACCATCTTGAGCTTGTATCTTTTATTAAGGGTAATTACAATTATAGCTACCGCTTCTTTAAGGCTATAGTATTCATTTATGTTTGCATCTACGCTTTTATGGACTAGAAATCTCACTCCCACTTCTCTTTTGTCCACGAGACCACGGTAGCATAGGACGTGTCCATTTTTCGGCACTGTAATGGCTTCACCTGTTCTCCTAACCTCGCTAAGCCCAATTAAATCCACTGTAATGCCCTCCAATTCCTCGAACAACACCTCTTGACTCACCTCGCTAGATAAAGGTCTCCGGTTAAGCGTTGCGAGGTTCACATTACAATGGTGGCCTCACCGGCTACAGGATTTGTAGCACCCTCTAGTGCATCACAGGTTTGTCCAATGCCGTGGTCAGTTGCTTCCCAGCCTCTGGAGTCTGAGGACCGAGGGTAACTGGAGTGTTCATGGGAGGCTGTGGCCACTCCTACACCAGGGTGGCCAATTGTGCTGTGGTGAGGAAGTGCGTCACAGGCAATGGTTGCCGTGATCAGGCCACACCCGAAGCCTCCTTCCGCAACTCCATGAACACGCCGATTTTTTTATTCTGGTGGGAATTGTGTGGCACCAGGATTAAAACCATGATCCTTGCGCACGCGAGGCGGATGCTCTACCTCGACGCCGCTGCCGCACCCGTTAATATGTCAAAGACGTTAAAGATAAGCACGTATTCAAGATATGATCATAGGGTTCCACTATGGAGCGCCACATTGCCAAGTGGCTGCTTCGGCAAGTAAAACCTAAAATCTCAATTTACAAACTTATTTTATATACGTAACCTACTTAACTTTGATGAAGCGCCGCTATCGAAACGTGCTTAATCCCGGGACACTCCATCTACAGCTTGAATAGGTTTTAACCTTGCTATATGTTGTTGCTTTTGTGCGTAGTAATGTCTAGTGTGGGGTTCTCAACAGCTTTCACATACCGGATCTGGGGCTCAACACTTGGGAGGTTAGCATTTGTAGTTAACACATAAGGTAAGTGCCTCGGTCACTAAGAAAACCCTGAAGTAACAATAAGAAACACAACAACGCCTGTGTATGAGACATACGTGCTTCGTTTTCTTTTCAATGTAATAATTTGTAAGTGCAAAACAATTTAGCGGCACGTCTTATCGTCGCAGCCCATCCGGGGTCCTGGTGTCAAGCCACCGTAGTCACGGTGTCACGCATGCAAACATGCGCTTCGAAAAGATACCCGCTTACCCTGGTCGGAATTTAATCTGGCTACCTCGTGTTAAGAGAGAGAGAGAACTTCTATTAGAAAAGGATGACCACTAGTCACGATGGACGAAACGAATGGGGATGGAGGGTAAAAGAAAATAAACAAATGCTGGTCTTTCAGTTCGTGATGATGGCAGTGGGGATCTCGATAGAGACCGGAGTTTGTGCAGGTTCGCGTGTTCGTTCGGGGGAGGACGCACTCAGACAACCCGTGCTAGAGTGATTTTAATTGAATAAACTTCTACTTCAGATAATAGTTGTGCATCAGTTTGTTGTGGATCGGAATGTGGTTGGGGTTATTTGAATGTACGGTGCTTGGCAAAAGCTGGGCACCACCAAGCTAGGTGTGTGAGGTATGATAGAGTTGTGGTATGGCAGTAAGGACATCGAGGGGGTAGATGAGGGGTGTACCACTTGGTTACGTTGCCGATGCCGATTTCACGGCGCCGCAGAAACACACCTCAGTCATATCCAAATTGCTGGTTGTGACGTTCGCGCTGCGGCGTTGCTGCGCAGGCTGCAATTCCTAGGCCGGAAGTAAGTGCAGATTATTCTAAAACAAGTAAATCATCATGAAATAAAGTATAGGCCTTTTCAGGAGCTGCGGCTACCTCTCTTGGCTACTTTTGTATCGATGCGGGCTGATACTAGAACGAGTTAAAAGATGCTACCACAACCCATGTGGCAAATCACGGTGCCGCACTTTGACAGCTTTCAATTTGAGTGGAACTGCTTTGTTTTGCTACCGCCCCGCTGATGCACATCTGGTTAGGTGCGGCCATTTAAAGATCCTTATCTAACGCAAGGGAGAAAGCATTTAGAGGGAGAAGATAACTTTAAAATATAGCGTGCCACATTTTGGGACACCCTGGGATGGCAGGAAACGCAGGGCCGAAAGTGAAAGCAATTCATCATCATTGAAGCCATTTATAGGCGTAAATGAAGACTTGTGAACAGCAAGATGTATCATAAGATTAGACATTAGCTGCCTCATAGGAACACACCTTTGTTGACGGACATTAGGAACCGCAATGTGTCGAACCAATTACGCTTGGAAGATGGCATGCCAAGAAATTATTAGGACAGTTTTAAACGGGTTGCAAGTTGGGCAGAGTTGGTAACGATGTATCTCAAAGAACAAGCTGTGCGCAAATTAACAGGGACAAGAACACATGAAGACAGCACAAGCGCAGACTCGCAACTAGTTTATCATTGCACACATCAAAGACTTAAATGTCCAAGCACCCAATCGACACGCCCGACATGCGTCACAATTCTCGACGCACTCAGACACACGTACAAATAACTGTTACACCAAACCCACAAAACAAAATTTGAGGCTTGTGAATGGCGAAAAACAGCAAAGATAACCGCATCACACATGGGTTAATACACCCCTCCCACCCCAACACGCATGCCCAGAAGAGGCGCCAAAATCGCGCTAAGTGCGCATCTAAATATGCGACTTGTCGACTAAGCAGGGCGATAGACGGATGACTGATGCAATCGGAACGAGCAGTTATGATGGTGGGGGTGGCTTCTAGGATTTCTTACATTTGCTGGTTCGTCTTTCGGAACACGATCGCTCTGCGCTCAAAGGGAGACTATTGGGAATGCATGCATGGCAATAGGAAGACCAGTGGCTCAGGTCATGTTTTTCTTCTAAGCAGTCACGTTTTCTTTTAAGCAGCCTGACATTTAAACACCGTCCCGTTTGGCCAATCTATACTTTCCCCCAGGCAACTGGGATCGAACAAACGACCCCTGTAGCACACGGTACGTAATTGTTTTGGTGATTAATACCACATGTCCCATGACGGTTCCTGGCTTTTTGTTCAATCTTGGACAGATCTTACCGAACTTATTGGGAGCCGAAAACACTATGATCACGTGATACCGTCCTTCCATTTTTTATTCCGTGAGACATCTTATGAACATAGGGCACCACGGCGAAGTTTTTGGGTTTTTCTTTTGGTATTTTGGGCTCCTTGTCAGACTTTACTCACTTTAGCAGCTTTTCACTGGCCCTGGGAATTAGGATAAGGGTACGCAGATATTGTTAGCTTCTCCACCTGCTCTATACGCTGGTGGCTATTGAATGCTCTCAGTATTTGGATATGGCAGACTTCAGGCAGGAAAGGGCGATGCCCTGCTTCACCACTTTTGAGTGTGCCGAGTCAAAGCTTAAACGTGTTTGACAGACCTTTGGAGAGTACTAGTAGCACACGTGCCCTCCTCTGAAAGTCAGCAGTTAATCCAAGCACTGGAGCATTCAATCTGTAGCAATTCAAAGGCTATTCGTAGACCGTGACCACACTCTCTGAAAATCTTCAGTACATCAGGGCACACTGTGCAAGGGGACCTGTCCACCACCACAAAGAAATCGTCCATGTACTTGAACACTTTCACAACAAGACCGTGAAGCTCCTCTTTCAGAGGCCGATCCACTCTTCCCAGAAAATATTACTAAGAACAGGGGCCACTCTGGGCCTTTTGCCAACGCTACTTAGTAAATGTGCCTTCATTCCACTCAACCACGGTCTGTTGTTTTTCTACTTGGCTTCGAACGTGGTTGGGTGGAATGGAGGCACACTTACTCAGAAGAGTTTGTTCTTTGAGATGAAGACAGTTGTATCTTTGTGGCACCCGATGAGAGATTGTCACTTAACTGGTCATTATTCGATTACACGCTTTCCGTTGGTTGTATCTGATCCACCTTCCTCTACCGAGACAATTATTTTGATAACCTTCACGCCCTAGCGGCGTCATGTTGATTTTTAACCCAATCTGTGACTAGCCGTGGCTACAAGCAGGGCGCATTTTCAATTTTTTTCACGTGATTTCTCTCATCGGAATCTTTATTTAATACCCCACATGCCTTGTGTCATGATGTTGAATTAATTACTTCTTAAATACCCGTTGCGATTGCTTCACCGAGACCTTTAATTTGATACCGCACACGCAGTAGAGCAACATTTCGGATTATAAGCTCATTTATGACTATCCACGACTATGTTAGGACCATACCAGGAGCATCTTTGTATTTGTACAACGTAATTGCTCTCATGGACAGCTTTAATTTGATCACCACGCACCCTTGGGGCAAAATTTGCACTATTGACCCAATCAATGACACACCCTGACTACGTCAAGACTACAACAAGGAAACACTAATTGAAGCGTCGTGATTCTTCTTAGAGAGATTATTAATTTGATACCACACACGCCCTTGTGACATCAGTTTAGTTTAAACACATCTATGACAAACCATGACTATTTCATGACTGCTGCCATTACGAATTTTTTCCCTAGTGATTTCTGTCAAGGTGAAGTTTAATTTGATAGTCCACACACCATAGCTACATCATTTTCAATTTTTAGCCAATCTATGACTCTCTGCGAGTATCATATGACTATTATTCCGAAGCATTTTTTTTTCATTCATCTCATCTCATTTCTCTCATCTGGATGTCAAAGTGGATACCCAAAACGACCCATGACCACCAGTTTGAATCTTAACCAAATCTTTGACTCATCATGACTAGATCATGGCTATGCCGAAGAACAATTTTTATTTACACCACGTGATTCCTGTCATTCAGACGTTACATGTGATGCAACGGACGTCCTACCAGCAATATTTGAAACGCCATGAGGATTGCGCGGAATGACGACCCAAAGAGAAGACAACAGGACGAGCGCACGTGTGCTCATCCTGTAGACAACACGACCTGCGCTCGTCCGGTTGTATCCTCTTTGTGTCACCATTACGCGCAATGTTCATGGCATTTCAAGTATCAGACCAACTAGCCCGTCAACAAATCGTGCTGTACCAGCAATATGCATGTTAAGCCAATTTATGCCGCCCCACGGCTACCTCATGAATAGAAGCAGGAAGCATTGTTATTTACGCCACGGGATTCACCTCGTCTAGTCAATAAATTTGATATCACACAAGCGCGGGGGGCAACAGTTTGAACTTTAACTTTATTTATGGCTATTCATGACTATCTTGCGACTATAACCAGGAAGCACTTTTTTATTTACCCTACGAAATTCCCCTCATCATAACCTTTCATTTCATGCTCGACACGCCCAAGCGGCATCACTTTGAATATTCAGCCAATGTATTTCTCGCCACGAGTGTCTAATGACGCGGTTATTACTCGGGCTAAACTGGTGTGACGTTACATGTGATGCACCGCACGCCCTTGAAGCATTATATATTTTAAGACAATTTTAGGCGCCCCATGGCTACCTAATCAATAGAACGAGGAAGCATTGTTATTTACACCACGTGATCCTCCCCATCTAGTCATTTAATTTGATATCACAGAAGTGCGGGGGCCAACAGCATTGACTTGAACCTTATCTATGACTATCCAGGACTATCACACGACTATAACCAGGAATCAATTTGTCATTTACCCAGGAAAATTTCCCCAATCATATCTTCCATTTGATAGTCGACACGCCCTAGCAGCATCAATTTGAATATTCAGCCAATGTACTTCTCGCCATGACTTTCTCATGACGTGGTTATTAGTTCGGATAAACTGGCATCGCCCGGAGTCTGGCTCGAACTCAGAATCACTCGGGGTGAAAACTCACCCGGGATCACTCGAGCTCAATCTCACTCGGTCTAGGGCGTACTCTATATCAGTCGGGCTCAAACTCACTCGTCATAACTCGGCAACGGTCACTTCGGCTGGTACGCACTCAAATTCAGTCGGGCCCAAGATCCCTTGTGCTCACTCTGGCCAGAACTAAGTCAAGCTCATACTCGTGATCCCACACTAGTTTTACGTTCACTTACGCTAAAACTCACGCGTGACTTTGAGGCTAGATGAGTCTGAGCTAGCATACTCATGATTGAGTTAGCCGGCGCCTGGTGTTAGCTCACTAGTGCTTGCTGGTTTTTCAACGTATATCTGAATACCGACGCACTTCTTCAGCAGGTGTGATCATCATCACCATGATAATAATCATCATATTCATCAGCTTATTTACCACTACAGGGCCCCTCCCATTATTCTCCAATTATTCTGGTCCTGTGCTACCTGCGACCAATTAATAGCCCCGAACTTCTTGATGTCATCTGCTCATCTAACTTTCTGCACGTGTACACCGTCTCAATTGTACAGGCATACACGCAGGTGTAAACAATCTCACGGTAAACAATCCCGAAGTAGGTAGTATCCAAGGGAGCTTTTAGTGTACATTGCATACACTCCTATTTTTTTGTAGTCAGTGACCCGTCTGGCCCTCGCAGCGCCGTCCGCTGATCGAGGGATTAGAATGACAAAGTTGCCCCAAGAGAACTAAGAACATATTTGTTTTTTTCTGTTGACTTTTTTTCGTAGTACCGCATAACTTTTTCGTTTTGTTATGGCCAAGGAACACTACCTTGTTACCTAATCAGATCATGGCGCACAAATAATTGGCTTTACCCCGTGCTGCAACCGTGCGCCAAATTTTTGAGAGGTAAGCAGGTTTTGTTATGGTTATGGAAACTTTGAAATCTCCTTGAACACTTACTTTGCTTCTGGCAATCATGACGTCCGGGAGGTCTTGCATGGACCCTTGCAATGCGGCGAACAAATTCACCGCGAGGTCTTTAGAGACATCCTCCTTGCAGGCACACTGGATCAATCTTGCCTCTGGGAAATATGACGATTAGATGGGTAGTTTTTACAAGGAATACAAACCCAGAGATCACAAAACACCGCTCGAGCACTTACGCTCGGCGTATTTTGCACGTTTTAAACGTGCATTCAGGACTATCCGTGCACTAGAGAGGCAAAATGAACAAAAGCAACACGTCTGGTACTGGCACAACGTGATCTCTAATAAATAAGTAGTTTGTGTTAACTCTTCGGAAGCATAGCTAAGTATCGACCTTTATAAACACAGCTTTAGGAGTGGCGCAATAATTTTGAACTCTCGAACGAAAAGGTGTAAACCTACCACATATGGCTTGAGATTGTAACCAATGAAGAGATTCAAATTTTCGCATTGATAGTTTAGAAAACACGTGGTGTGTGACGTGCGCCACAGTGTAGGAGCGGACAGAAATCAATTTGGCGCTCCTCTTGTTCTCTAAAGTAAACCGAAATTTCCCACGTACGATTGTTACGCTGCTCGTCTCCCCTAGAAAAAGCGCCGGCTGGCGTCGGCTTTTATTTTCTTGGCCGCACTTTTCCAACTAAATTTCTATGGTTGGCGTGTTAGGAGGGGTAAAATTTATGCCGCACAATGAATTAAAAGACACAAAGAAGAAACATTGGAGGATTCGTTGACGGACCTTTACCAAGGCATGAGCACCTCATCTTCTGCCTCACCAACTAAAGACTATTTCCAATGTGCCCGATTCGGTCAGGCTTTAGGAGCCCGCAACACTACGCCTCTCGCATGTCTTTCCAAAACCGCTCTAACCTTGATTTGCGCTGTGATCGCCCCAGTGGGCACATCTGGTAGTTTTTGTTTCAGTGGCGACATTGCCTGGTGATTCTTTTTTATTGTCGGCGATTATTGGCATTTTGTCGCCTTTCCTGCCGCCTATGGGAACTGTACCTGCAGTATACTACATTTTACTTTGAAACGGGGGGGAAGGACGCATCACGTGGAGAGAAGCCGGCGCTTTCCAAGTAAAGCCTCGAGTGGCGCTAGGACTCCGCCGCCTACGACAGTTTCACCAAAAGTGACCCCACTACTCAAGCGCCCACCGTTGTATTCTCTTATGACACTCCCACCCACCCACCCACCCACCCACCCATCCATCCATCCACCCACCCACCCACCCACCCACCTATCCATCATCCGTCCGTCCGTCCGTCCGTCCGTCCGTCCGTCCATTCTCTTCCTCGCGCAAAATTTATTTTCGAGGCTCCAGTCAAAAACTATTCTAGTATCAAAATATCTTCCTCAGAGCACAGAAACCACAAATAGCCGACATGTGGGTGATACTGCTCACAAGCTTAACAACTGCTTGAAGGCTAGTCTATACGATTTTTCTCTTTGAATATCTAGTAAATATTGTGAAATCAACAAACATTGAGGTTACACTGAAACACGCTCAAGTGATTGGAACCGTAATGATAGCGCCAGTATTGTGGGAAAGTAAAAATATATACTTTTTCGTACTACTGGCGCCTGTTAAATGAAACAAAGTGGAGAGACGAGCTAGTTGGTGAACATCCATGAGTGAAACTTTAGCGCAAACTGACCTAGGGACAAGACTGGGCGACGGGACCAGTGCTGGTCTCGTTTCCCTTTCTCGTCCCTGTGTCAGTCTACGGTTGTTTCACTCCTGACCTGATTAATCATTGGGTGATTTCAGTCAAGACCACACTGCTTTGGTTTTATGTAGTATTTTAGCCCATATTCCTCTGTAGGGCAATTGGAGATGTTCTGGATAGACGCAGCTTCAAAATATGATACAAGGATAATTACGTTTGAGTACAGAAAATCTTAGTAAGGTTTTGGGCTAGTTGATTTACTGCGTTTTGTATCTTTCTTTATTGTAATGCTTGTTTGCCTGCTTTTAACCTGTCTGACCACATGGGACATGTATGAAAATATTTGCTTGTCAATAAACTATCAGTTCGAAGTCAGCGCTGCCCATGACCATTTGTTGTTCTTGTGTGTGCTTTTACGGCCCTGTAGCTTGTGTCATGAGGAACACTTACTCATTAAGAAAGCGACGATGAAGGAGGTGTTATTAGCGTGGGGTAGTTTGGTCAATTTTAGCCAACGAAATTTTGCAAAGCGTACAGTCTTCTCTCTGTTTCGACCGGCTATTCTGAGAGAGATGCGTAGTGGGCGTAGAAAGCAACCGCGAACTGCTTACCTTGTCGCACCTGGCGAGAACTGACGCCATGTGGCAAAAATGGTGCTCTTGTTTGTCCCTTTTTTCTGAGAAAATTGTTTTTTTATAGCCCGTAAATAAAAGAATAGGGTGAAGGATATTTAATAGGTTGCAGTTTATCCTACAAATTTTGATGCCACGTCCGCCACTGGTACTGATTGAGCTTTAGACAGAAATATGTAGCCATTGAATTTCCGCTCCGCTATAGGTACACATGCGCATTTTTGATCCCAAGTGTGGTACAAAAGCCAATTGGGCCACACCAAGTCAAGAAGGGAGTGTAATCCTCCTGGCTGTGACAGGAACATCCAGATGGCGGGAACCCGGGGTGCGACCCGTGGTTTAAATTGTACATAAGTGGTTCACTCGGTGCGCATGTAGTATAAGATGCGATACGTCATGTCGCGCACGTCGCTTAGATTAACAGCGAAAGTAAAAGCAGCTGCGAAAAAGCTATATGCTGGTATAGCGAATCCACTAAATCGCTGTTTTGTGTGGCGTTTCACGGAAGTATCCCGGTAATTACCATAGGTGGCCAATGATAACGCGGTGATAGTTGTCATCATTGAATTACCGAACGCAATGCTGTTTTTGTGCGTAATTTTCACAGCTGTAAATTCAACTTGTGGATCATGTTTCGCTCTAAATATTTACACCAGTTGAAACCCGAATCCAGTATTAATACTTGTCACTTTCTCTCTTGCAGAAAAATGTCCCCACGAGGCTAATGTGGAAACACATGCCACAAAGAAACTCCATGGTATCACATTGAATAAATATTTCAATTTTTTCTTGTCGGGGCATTTAAACATTGCGTGCTTTGCCCTTGACTCAGTTAAGCCCAACCTAACTCATGTTTAACTGTCAAGCCCAACACTCTTCTACACCACTTGCTGAGAATCAAAGCACAGTGATATATCTATTCTGGCGAACACTTCAGATATAACTGCAAGACCACACCATCGCATCGTTGTGACGTTACTTCATCTCTTGCTTAAGGGAATAAATAAACCACGAAGTTGACGCTGCCTAGCCCTACCTGCATCCCGCGGAATGAATTCGTAATTCAGTCAATCGTGAGAGTGTGTAATAACGCATTCCTCTTTTTTTATCAGAGTATGTCGAGTCCTCAAAGGAAAGGTGTTCCTCAGTTGTTACTCATGAGTCCAGGGAACGAATGCGTTACAGAAGATGGCAGAAAATGTGATACACTGCACAATTGAGATGAGAATTATACCTCTATCAGTAAACACCTATTTGAATAAAACACTGTTAAAAACAACAAAAGAATACTTTGTCACAACTCAACTGAAATCTCCATATAAAGGCCTTGCAACGAAGTCCAAATGAAGGGGACGCAAGCGGCGGACTTCTGCTCCCACTGTGACGTATACTACGCCATTATCCTCGACGAAGTTTCCGAGCACAAGGCAAATGTGTCCACAGGCCTGGAAAAAGAACGACAGCACACATACCAATACGATCTCTATTAATACTTTGTTTCAAACTCTTCATAAAGGCGGAAGGCTTATGAGGAGTTTGCAGCCCTGCAGCCAAAAAATCCGACGTTTTGAACAGTGGATGGTATCAACATTCCATTGGCCCCATACCACTTCACCGCGCAGAAAAGAGCCCGCGAAGAAAAGGATGCCAAACCAAGACCCGATCGACAAAAAGAAGCGCAACTACATTGTGGCTGCACGTGATCACACAACTCGCGTCTCCGTAACGCCCAAGTTTAAGTCAATTTGCCTGATGCTTGTCGGAGCTGCGGTGCCATCGCGCCGTTTGTAGAAATAGAGCGCCAAGCCAAGCCGCCAGTTTACTTGGTGTTTGGGGAATGTGTCACAATGGCTTGCACAATGCCTTGAGAGAGAAATTGCTTTGGGTTTGGTGTACCGCTCCGGTCTCCACCGGGTAAGCGGGATTAACCACGTCGAAAAGACCGAGGTGGCACAGGCCCAGGATGTAAAATAGTAACAATGCTTGCGCATTCAAACAACTTAAGCGGCCTTGAGTGCCAGCAATATTTTTGTTGTGCAGTTATTGAGGCCCTCTTTTTTAGGCTATGTTGGGGGTGAAAAATAATTCAACTTCAGGGGCCACAAGGGTAAAAGAAAGATTGGGCCTATAGATGAGAACGTAATAGAATCGGCCTTTCCACTGGCACCATCGGGAAACTTATTGGACGGAGCACCAAACCGAGGACAGCGCAGTCACAATGTGACTCCGCAGTTAAACATTTGTGAAAGGCGCCTCATATTCCTGCACATTCGCAACAATGCAAAAGCATTGAATTCTCCTCGACGCGAAAATCGGAGGCGTCGTTACCAAGCGACTGTTCCAAAAATGTGGCGTCACAAAGAGAATAAAAGTAAAGAAATCAAAATGGCGTGATTTTAGCTATGAAATTCCCACAATGAGATTACGCAATACAAGTCACGTTGAATCTCCTTGATCCACCTCCGATCCTTGGCTGTAGCTATCAAAAGGTGCATCTCGTGGATGGGCAGAGGTCCATTACAAATATTCGTGATTTGAGACATGTACTGGGGCTACACTAGCAATTCGACACGATAAAACACAAGTAGCAAAGCACTACTCCGCTAAAACGTACAAGTTCGGCTAAAAAAATTTGATTGTTCAAGCTTATTTGTCATGATAACATAGCGAATGAAATGAGCTGACCGGAAATAAATCACACCGATGATAGTGAGAGGACATAATTGCACTGGCTTACTCGTTTCTGCAATCTGCGCTGTCGACACAGCGATGAACTCGTCAGCCTCAGCGGCAGCTTTTCCCATTGGTTGCCAATGGAGGTACGCCGGAGACGGTACAAGGACAACAAAAAAAAAACGCCACACAGCGAACACAGGAGCAGGTGCACTTAGCAGCTATATATCCGTCCCACGCCGACATCGGCGGAACGGATCACAGGCAAGATTGCTCGCTGGCCACGAATCTTTATGATCATAAAGGCGTTACTGTAACAGAGACAGCATAACCACGGCAGTCTTGCAATTAGCTATAGAGATAGTGTGGCTAGAAATAAAGTTTAATCTTTTGGGATTCTGATCCGTTACTTCCTTTGGTGTCTCTTAATTCAGCAAATATTTATCTACTGCAGGCCGAAATTTCAGCTTTATGCTGGTGAATCCTTACTCCTTCGGTAAACTCTCCACGCGTAGATATTGCTGCTCGATTTGGTGCATTCGGCACAAAACGAAATGCCGATTACGTTACTTTCGGATACCCAAAGCAGCAGTTCTATGGCCTTGCTATATTAATTATAAGTGACTTGCGCACTATTCAAGGGTAAAAGTTTATTAAACATTGTTGGCGATTACGATACTCCCTAATGCGAAATTTGAGCGCACGCCTACTGCACTTTTTACAGCGCCGCTGTATAGCAGCTCCTCCGGCAGCGCACACCTCTCAAATGTGGCATCGGTGGTGCCAAGTCCCTGCTCCGGCAGCCCTTGCTTCCTCTCAGGAAGTGATCGCGTCACACCTGAACGCATAACGCAGTACACTATGTACTTCAGGAATTGCGACGGCTGCGCCGCCTGCCGCCGAGTCTTAGTGGCGTCTACGGGGTGAGCGCTGCGTGGCTAATAGGAGCTAATACAGTGTGTCAGTTCTCTTTCACTACCTTTTGTATTTCCGCTCCCTAAACAACTTCTTATGGGCACGTGTGTAAGAGAATAGTACTCTTAGGGCAATTCAAAAACAGCTACGGCTTGCTAGAGTGCTCGAACACCAACAAAAGCTATACCTTGACACGATTCTCCGAGCTTCCTGGCCACTCTTGCAGGCCTCAGTGACAGCAGCAACATATCACCCCTGTCACCTCCGACAACGTCATACTGGTACAGTGAGAGGATGATTTTGTCTTTCAGCGCCTAGAACAAACCCGGCTTTGTTTCGAATATCTAAGTCGTAGAGAAATGCGCTTCGTGGATGTGAGTGGCTTACAACCAATCAGTCGATTTTGCTCTTTTGGGAAAACTATACATTAGGGTCATATAAAAAAACATGCCCTAAGGTCAGTGTCTGGAGCGGGACCAGACATTCATATGGGCCTTTTATAGAAATATTACCCAGCCGAAAATGTTAAGCATAGGGCCAGGCTCTGGGTCGTTAAATGTGCATACTCCCGCCTTATTGCCAGAACCAGGGGAAGGTAATGAAATCCCGGCATAATAAATACCAAGAAGTCGCTAAGAATCAAAATGCCTCCTACGGAAATATTAAAAACACAATTCAGCTTGGGAAACGCTAAAGACGTTCGTCTATAGGTACACTAGGTAGGTCTCACCAAACCGAACTATATGCAAAATGCACTGCTGTTTCGCAGGACATGGTTGGGGGGGGAGCACGGGGGGGGGGGGCACGAACGAAATCAAGGAATCGGCAATGTAGTAAACACACAAACGAGCGGCGGGTTCACTTTTTGATTCGGCTTCAAAAAACAGCTCCTCACGCGGTGGAGGCACTTTTTCAAGTACAGGACAGGCATTCACAAACAATAAAAGCTGTCGTTGGAGGAGTGTGGTATCAGATTAGGCCCCTAATTTTTAATTAGGCTAGATTCTGCAGGCTCCGTGTGTACTACGGTGATGTTTCAAAGAAGTGTTTAGTCGCGAATCAACTTACTCTACATTTTATAATAATCGTATACTTCATAATAATATGTGGAAGATGGCGAATGTCTGCGGGCGTTCACAGGACTGCCTAGTATTAAGTGTTCTTTGTGTGCTGATCACCGAGTGTAGTTTTGTGCTAATAACAGTACCTCTTTCGTAGAATGTTCGTGAAATGTATGCCGCATTGGCTTTTCATCGGTAGTGAGCAATATCTTATGTATTTAATTGGTAAGCGTATCTGGCGTGCTGTTAGGTATGCGATCTCCGCTAAAATATGTAACCCCGCCACACTTATTTACATCATAGTGCATAGCCGTTGCCTAACCATCTCCTTAAGGGCTGTATATGGGGAAAGCAGTAGTAAGTTCCAGGGCAGTAAAATTACAATTACAGTCAGACCCATGCATAGGCCACCTCCCTGACGCTGGCCCGTGACACACGCATGGCTCTAATACAGGCCGAACGTACCACACGAAGATCCCGACTGAAACATTTAGAGTCTCGTAACTGCACCAGATTTGTCCAACAGAGTGACCGCTCAACATAAATAGGCAGTTACAACGCGTACAACCGCCAAATCTAAGTCGTGAACGTACCGAAAAAGCAGCGGCGAGAGCTGGCAGCGTGCCGGAACGACCCGCGGCTGCTTTCGAAACGGGCCACGAGGGCGATTTCACATGCTACCCTATGGGCGCCGCTCATGGTGCATACTCTGGCATTATCTCGTATTGCGTCGCCGTCTCGGAGTACCTTTCGCAAAGCACTTTCGGCCTACAACCTTCCTCCTCACACTTTCGCCGCATTTTCCGCTTCTTTTCTGTTCACTCCCTCTTTGGTTTCTTCTTCGCTCTTTCTGTTACAACGAGGGAGACGGCGAGAGGCTACGCGAAACCACAGGAGCGGGCGCTAAAGAGCTGTGCTGTCAAAACAGCCAGGCAGTCTGAACGCCGCATGGTGCATGTGTTATAACGAGTGTCCGGATTATGACCAAAATCGTATTCTGTTCCTGGAGTTCCTACAGAGCCATAATGATGTATCAGCATAAATTGGCGGTTGAGAAGACCTTTTATGTTGTTTTTATAGTGCCTTTAAATACCCATTTTGGCGTTCCTTCCTAAATGCCTATAAATGCTGATTTTCAAAATAGGCTGCTGTATGAACACTATTTGTACCCAATTTTCCTTTGGGGAGCAGTTTGAGATGGTTATTCTAGTGAACGGGCAGCATTGACTGTTCCGAACTCTATAGGGTCAACGAAATCTAAATAACTAACGACTAGCAGCAGTAGAACGAGACGCTCATTCTCAATTACAGGACGCACAATTTTGAAGTTTTTAGTAAACGTTTTGAAATGGGGGTAGTTAGCTAATTGTTTCCAATATTTTCAAAGTGATGATTGGACTACGTTTCGTGTGCTTTCAAGTAAGACTCCTTCAATCATGAGCAGTCGCCTTTCTGTCCATAGAAGCATACTCAAATCGAACTCTCTCTTCAACGCAACGGTTGAACATACTTTATTGACAACTCCCGTTTGAATCAAATGTCATCTTACAAATACCTTGGGGCTCGCTTTTCAGTTGACCTCACATGAACCACTCACGCCGAGTACGCAATGGCCAGTTATAGCCGCACGTTACGAAATCTCCGACGCAACTTTTCAAAAGCACCTCCATCACTTCAATTACAAATGTACAAAACAATAATGGGTCCCAAGATCCAGAAATGAACCTGCAGTGTGGGAGCCATGTTACGTTACTCGAACTCAACCACTATAAATATCAGTAGTACAAAATAACTTTGTTCGACTCATTCTTTCCAACTTTATTCTCACTCCTAAGGTAACTTCGATAAAATGTAGCCTTGAACTGCCTATTACCCTGTAGCCTAAGACTTTTCCGTATGTTCCTGTTCCATAAAATAATTTATCATCCAGTGTAATCAGCTAATTTCGCTCCATGCTTTATCTGAGTTCGCTTGGATCACGCTAATAAAGTTGGAAAACTATTTTCAAGAACAAACGCATTTTTTCAGTCCTGTATACCGAAGAATTAGGTCTAACAGAACCACCTTCCTGCATCCAGCACTACTATTATTGATAACGAGTTATTTAGAAACACAACTGCTAACGTTGTATAAATATAAGGACTTCTTTGTCGTGCCCATAATGCTGGTATGCGTTAGCTAATACTGTATGATTAAAAGCCCACTTGTTATGTTTGTACTTGCCTTACTATGCGTACGCTATGATTGTATGTTTAGAAGTCATTTTGTAACTTTTTTATTCTTAGGTATTTATCATTACGTTATGTAACCACTCCCTTTCGATGTTGTTATGGTCCTCAGCGTGCCATAAATAAAAAAAAACTATAAAATCAGCGGTTGAACATCGAACACGCGTTCGTTAGCGGATAAGTTCCATATATAAGAGCCCACGGTGAAACATCACTGCGCGGCTGCATTTCCGTAGGCCTTAAAATTCACACCTTCGATGTGGTCTAACACACGCTTTTGAAGCATTAAGCTCTTCGGCTGTTAACACCTTTTGAAAAACAATCTTCAAATGTGCGGAATGGTATTCAGCACTGTTGGAACGTTTTGATTTGTAAATTCCGATATCAGTGTGTTCGACAAAATTGGTAGAATTGTACCGAACAGTCCTCATGTAAGAGCGTGTATATTTCTTAATAAATCGTAGTCTATAATGGGTTTAGTATTTGTGTCTATGTTGTGATTTTAACTGCGCCACGCAGACATACACAACCGCTTTATTAAGTCCGTACACCCAGCAAATATGTTTCATGCTGTTTGAGTACAT
The DNA here is from genome assembly GCF_048455015.1 of Haemaphysalis longicornis. Classification (NCBI taxonomy): domain Eukaryota; kingdom Metazoa; phylum Arthropoda; class Arachnida; order Ixodida; family Ixodidae; genus Haemaphysalis; species Haemaphysalis longicornis. The sequence continues at coordinate 141,915,912 of NW_027526422.1, read as the reverse complement.
GCGATGCTCGAGCAAGCGACAGTGGCCAGTGAACATAAATGTAAGCATCCTGCTGATATAATCAAGCCAATGAATGAATGCCGCTAATATAATCAAGCCAACAATGGGAGAATTGAACAGCTATGTTCAACTGTTGGCGGTTTTGTATCACCATAAACCTTTTCGGTTTCCCTGTCATAGATATAGAACGCGCCCAGCTACGTTTTAGGTTATCTGCAGGTTTCCACCATCTGTGAGTGTCCATATTACCAAAGTTGAAAGCCTAAAGCACTTTTTTGCCTACCTGTTTTTTGTAGTTTAAAACGCGCTTTTTAATGCTTACACATGCGGGTTGTAGTTATAACTACTTTATTATTGGAAAGTTTGCCCTGCGGCATAATAGAAGTAGGCGCTCACAGAAACACGAACAAGTTAGTTTCGTGTATAAAGTCCACGAGTTGTCGGTGACACGGTCCATGCACCCCACGTTGAAGGTCAGGAGGGCGGCCAGTGTAGAGACCGGTTGAACGAAGGGGCCGCAGGCGAACTTGATTCTATCCCGGGCAGTCCCAGAGCAGGTGCTGCACATTCACGTCCCTAATGGCAGTGGCACAGAATGGACAGGTGGATCCGTATGGGCCGCCGTATTGCGATGGCCAAGAGGCAGTCACGGTCGGCGTAAGGACCACCTCGACGCGTAGTCTCCGCAGCGCAACCTCCTCTCGGCGAGTTAATTCGCCAGGGAGGTTTGAACCACACCGTGGTATGAGTGCTCGTGTGGTGCGCCGAAGGTTCTTATTTTTTCGTTCCAGGTGCCCGAGAGCGTGCTCGGGGAATGGTAGTAGTGGCCACATGACGGTACTCGGGTGGCTAGCTGAGTCTGCCTCCGTATTGCAGGCGCAGATGAACGGGGAAGCCATTCGATGCGTATCCGCAGCACCGCGCTTCTTGCCAAGCGATGAATGGCATCTGAGAAGGATGTTCATTGTGCCACGCGACAAATGTCATGTATGGCTTGCGTTGAGTCAGTCCGGATGATTATTCGGAAGTATGGCCCCGCGCTGACAAAAGGTAGTAACGAGAGCAGTCCATAATGTATTGCAGCTAATTCAGTAAGATACACGGGTGGCAGTAGATTGGCGGCATATGAGCAGGTTTGGTCAACCTCCGGTAGCTGGGGACCAACCAGTGCGGTGTGTATCAGGCCATTTTTAGTGCTGGCATCTACACACGCAATGACTGCGTCGGTGTCTGTACAATGAAGATCATAGGCCTGTGCCGTGGCCTTGCGAGGAACTGGGCGACGGAGACGACCGATGGGTTTATTTTCTGTCAGCTGTACTTACTGCCACGAAGGGAGATACGACTCTTTCACGATTGTATCTGCTACAGCAATGCCCATGTAACGGACTAGTGCAGCAGCTGCACCAATGGTAGAGAACTTACAGGTGGGGGCAGAACAGGAGTTGATGGACCAGATCATCGATAGTGTTGAGCAGGACCTCGGCCTGCAGAGATGGTACCGGGGTTTATTGGGGCAGACCAGTAACAGCCCCCATGGCATCTCGGTTGATGGTTTCGAGGCGAGCAATTCTAGTTTGCGACCCACCAGCCTTCGTGGCTATTCGGCGTATCAGGTGGATTGTGCGTGCAGCACTCTCCTTTGCGTTCTTCACCCATGGAGCCGCAGATCCTGACCAGGCACGTCGAGACCGAGCACCCGCCGACTTAAATCTTCTTGTAATGGTTGCTGATGAACAAACAACCGGACAGGCGGGCTCCCAGGTCGGCGGCGCCCGTTGTTATTAGCCACTGACATATACGCCGTTTTTTCTTTTGAAAGTTTAAGCCCTACCTTGGTGCACGTCCCTAATGCCACGTGTTTAAAGCCATTTGTAGTGCTCTTTCTTGTACGCTGAAGTCAGGGTACACATCATAGAGTAATGTCGTCGGCGTACATTATGTACTTTGCGTTCATAATTCCCGCCAACCGCCAGGTTAAGAGAACCAAGGCGATATAAAATAATATTGGCGCCAGCACTGAGCCCTGTGGAACCCCCTGACACGAGGTGAAATGGCCTGTAGCTTTTCCGGCCAAGCGAACAGAGAAGGCACGGTACCGAAAAAAACGCGTTCACAAACGTGCATACAAGACTTGGGAGTTTGAGCCACTCAAGGATCGCAACAATAGCTTCGCGGTTTTAGTGTGAGTAATACGTTCATTCGCCTCCACGGGCTCGCGCACCAAGAGAAATAGTACCTTTTCCCGCACAGTAAACATGAGTATGCGCAGTAGCTGATAAACCTGGCCAAGTTTAAGCACAATCACTGCTTTTGACTGACCGCATACGAATAGGAGAGAATTTGGTTATCACACGCGGCTGCCGAATCCGGGTAACGTGAAAGCGGCCACCCGACTTTCTGTCTTTTATTATGTCGCTTCCTGTCGTTGAACAGATGGAAATTCAAATAGAATGCGGCTCTTCAGTTTTGTATGTTTTTAGAGTATAAGGCGCTCGATTGTTCATGCTGATTGTAATATGAACGTGGCATTGGTTGCGCAGCACAGACTACAGCAAGACATTACGTTTATTTCACGAAAACAAAATTCAGCTGCCCCAGGACTGCGGTTGCAGTTACAGCGCTAAGCTTGTAGTTGTGCACTGCGAAATGTCCGCTGTACATTACATACTCTTTTTTTTTGCACAAAACTTCGACTTAAAATTTATTCCATCTCAAGTGTTTTTGGTGCTGCTACCGTTGTTACAATTCGATGTTGTGTCGATGTCATCTCCTACTCAACTTCGGACATCAATTCTCGAATGCGGTGTGTACCACCTCTCATGGCTCCCATTCTTCTCGATTACCTGTTGCTGCGATGTTCAGTACCAAGGTTAGCTTGTGCTCTTCGTACTGTGCTCTTTAACGTGAAACCGTATACCTGGGCCCAATCGTGAAACTGGCAGCTAATTTTTTGTGGTGCCTGGGGATTTGAAAGTAAAAGCTTTCTCAATGGGAACGATGGCGTCCTGTCAAAAAATATTGCCTTTCCCCGTGAACCAGTTGGTCGAATGAGAAGCTCCGATATTATCTGTGGGCACCAGGAGCGTGCGTGAAACTGGGCTACCATTATGGGACAACAGTTACTTGAAAATCGCAAAAAACGAAAGGTTCTCGATAAGACAAAACACCAATCGATAATGAAGATGGAGTACAACGGTACACCCTTATCTCATAAACTTTGCATCGGTATACATTTAGATCGTTATTATACGCGTTTACTTAGTGCGTGAGAAATCATCGTAAGCGTTGGCACTTCGAGTGCGATTTAGAAGTTTTAATGAGTGACGATCGAGTGAACGCACTTTCAGCGAAAGTACGAAGTCCATCTAGTGAACGTTATTCGCACTTTTGATGGGTGCTGACTTGATGTCAGGAAGCGTTCGCGCTTCTTTCAGAATTCTTTAGGAAGGGCTGGTAAACTTTGTTCTTGCCATTGTGATTTGAGATTGTTTCTCAACTGAAGATTTACAAACGCACAGGTGTAGTGCACATACGACAGAGTTTCCGTTATGCATGATGAGAAAATTGCTAGGAGCCGCGCGTAAAGGAAACGCCGTAAGTAACACAATCGGCGACGTTAGGAATTCTTTCATTTCGTGTTCATTCGCTTTGGCTATTTCTTTAAAAAGTCAGAGCAGCTCCACTCAACGTAAAAGAAATCAACTGCAGAGCATCGGCTGTCCAAGGCGAGGTGCCCAGCTTCGATCACGACGAGGGGAAGCAATAATCTTTGGGAAGCTTCTGTTCGCCGCATATTTTCTTGCTTCACTGCAAATATCGTTGAGAGACGCCTGCCCCCTGTGGCACATGACATGACCTGCTCTCCGATCTTCGCTGCCACCCCTAATGCTCTTATGACGAGTCTCATCAAAGTCAGAAGGGAAGTGCGCGTTTCAGTTTTTTCTTTTGTATGCCACGCAGGAAGTGTGTGTAGCCTGTCGTCAGTAGCTAGAATGTTCATTATTTTATCGCAGATGTTGTAGGTCTGATTCGATTGCTCTCGAAGGGTTTACGTCGATGAATAAATGGCCTCAACACAAACACCACGGCATTCGATTCACCGATGCTAGTCTGCGCACGTCACTTTGTTAACTCCCACTAAGCAACTTGTATTTCCATTTGAGTTTTTTGGGAAGCGCAAGTTCGCACCAATAAACGTTTGTTCCTTGAAGAATACACGGTTCGTCTTCCGCTACGTGAACGTACAATGCTTGGTATACTCGGTACTAAGCACATATGAGTGGACAACACAGAATTTATACACTTACGCTGGTGGGGCGGGATCTCTGTTTTATTGCAAGCGAAATAACACTAACATAAAACCCGTCAATCACTGTTTCCAGGCTCTACACGTCCGCATTAAAATCAACGACTATAATCACAGGTGTAGCAGACGTGAGCCGTAACTAACTGTCCGTCTCAGCGCCATGCCAGGAAATCTAAGCGTCTCAAAGTTGTGGGAAACCCGGAGTCCCGGCGCTTTCCCCATTTCTCGCCGCCCGCCGCCACAGGTTGAGAAGGGGAAGGGGGGCGGCGAGGGCCAGTATGGGTGCGGGGGCCGAAGGAGGGGGTCTCTTTAGGTTCGATTGTGTGGCCACGACAGACATGTGTACCGGAGATCCGGCTTTCCCTTCCTTTGTCTGCCCCATTGCGCTTTTCTTTTGATCTTCGCTGGATGGCTGTGTCAGGACGAGCCATGAGTCAAACCACGTTATTGGAGCGCCACGTTATTGGACGTTTGGCCGTGCCGTTGTGTCTTGTGCGTTGCTTGCTGTTCTCTGCCGCTACGCCAGTCGGCGGTCCTTGGAAGAGTTTAGCGGAGCTAGCCCTGCGGCCGTCTAGAGAGCGACATAGGTCGCCGTAAGAATCCTGGTCCCGACATTTTCGGCGCCCAAAGTGGTGCTCGTCTTCAGGAGAGTTCGAGGTTCCCCACCTCCGAAAAGGAACATGGAGCACGGCTATGTGTTGGTGGATTTCATGCTGTTGGCCAACCTTTGTCGTCATGCCCGGGAGTCTCCGCTCGTTGATACCCCAGGTGCCGGGCCTACGCAGACGCTGATGCCCCAAACAGCGTGCCCCTCGTGCCAGTCGGACAACAGACGCCCGTAACTGGAGGAATGTCTGCAGACGCGGCATCCATGGCGAAAGCTCCCGCAAGCACTAGGCAGCAGCAGGGTGTCGAACCGGAACCGGAACCAAACCGAAAACCGGAACCATACCCGAATTTTTGCCCGGAACTGGAGCTGAACCGGAACCGTATTCTGATGATGATGGTTGGATGTTTATGGCGCAAGGCCAACTGGGGCAAAGAGCGCCAAAATAATAGTCATATATGAGGGGTGAAACCTTAAACACTAAGTAAAGTCAGTAAAAACAAAAGTGAAATCACAAAACGACAATGAGCATTGCTGGTGTATAGGGCCAGATTTCATGATGCGTGATTGGAAATGAGGTTTAAAAACTTGACGTCTGACAAATACTCAAACACACGTTTCACAGAAACAATGACATCGTCACCTAGAAAAAACAATGAATGTAGGGGAATATGTTGTCTGTAGAGTTCTCTAAAGTGTTTGTGTCGTGTTGTGTGAAGTGCCTTGCATGTGATTAGTATGTGCAGTACGGATAGGGTCTCTCCGCACCTGCTGCACTGGGGTCTAGAAGATCCCGTCAGCAGATACGAGTGCGTCGCATGGGTGTGCCCTATCCGCAGCCTACCCAAGGCGACTTCTGTGTGTCTGTTGCGTGAGTCAGCTGTGTACCGTCCCAAGTGTGGCTTTATTACATGTAGTTAGTTAGTTGTCTGTCTGTTCGTCCCAGTGTGTTTTCCACGTTCTGCGCAGGTGTTGTCTTATGTGTGGCTTGAGGTCTGTGTAGGGTATGGTTGTTATGTCTACAGTGTTCCTGAGTGCAGCAGCGGCAGCCCTCTCGTCTGCCAACTCATTCCCAGCGATCCCAGCGTGCCCTGGAACCCAGCAGAGGAGCAGCTGATGCTTCTTTGCATACACAGACATGATAGTGTTAAGTACAAGATTAACTATGTGGTTTTTGGGGGGTGTATGCGATGACAGTGCGCGAACAACACTCAAGGAATCTGTGTAGATGATAGACTTTGGAATTTGATTTTCAAGTATGTGTCGTACAATCAGTAAAATTCCATATGCTTCTGCTGAAAAATTGTTGTGTGGACGCTCATGGTTCTGGCTGCACTGAAATTCGGACCATGAGCAGCGCAGGAGACCATAGTGGATGTTTTAAACGCGTCACTGTAAAATTCAGTAAGTGGGTATTTGAACTGCAAAGAAAGAAAGTGCTGCAGTATTGCAGCTTGCGGTACCCGATTTTTGTCAAGCTTTATAAAAGAAATGTCACAGAACACAGGGCGAACTTGCCAAGGCGGTAAAATGTTTAAAGAGGATGACCTGTACACGTCTAAAAACGAAGCACTCAGATCCGAGGCTCGCTCTCTCGCTCGAAGTGAAAAAGGCGGAGTAACGGACGGGCGATTCACAAACAGCACAGATGTGGATGTATCGTTAAGGAGAGGATAAAAAGGGTGGTTATTCTGAGATGAAATTTTAAAAACATAAACTAAGTCTATGTACGTTCGCTGGTTCTCAAGGCTCCACTTATTACATTCAACATATAGACTCTCGACAGGGCTAGTGCGAAAAGCACCCGACGCAAGCCGTAGCCCCAAGTGTAGTACTGGGTCAAGCATTCGCAATGCTGTTTTACTCGCCGACCCATATACCACAATGCCATAGTCCAAACGAGAGCAAACCAGAGCAGTATAGAGCTGTAGTAGGAGTTCTTTGTCGGAACCATACGAATGGTGGGAGAGAACCTTCAGGATATTCATTGTTTTAAGACATTTATGTTTAGGTTTCTTGATGTGTGGGATGAATGTGATTTTCTGGTCAAACACAACACCTAAAAACTTGTGCTCCTTGTTCACAGGAAGCGACACGCCATTAAGTGTAATGTCTGGGTCTGGAAGGATCCCGCGCTTCCTAGACAACAGAACGCAGGACCTTTTTGCGGGATTCAATTTAAAACCATTCTTGTCTGCCCAGCTGGCAAGTTTCTTGACGCCGAGCTGGACTTGACGTTCGCATATTGACATATTACAAGATTTAAACGATATCTGCACGTCATCTACATACATAGAGTAAGAAATTGTAGACGGCAGTGCCTTCCCAAGGGAGTTCATCTTTACTATGAAGAGAGTGCAGCTTAGAACTCCACTTGCGGCACGCCATTTTCCTGCACGTGTACCTTTGACAGTGCAGAACCAACTCTGACGCGAAAGGTTCTCTCTGACAAATAACTAATAACGGTATTTAACATGTTACCAGAGACATCGAACGACTTAAGGTCAGTAAGTATGCCATAACGCCATGCGGTGTCATAGGCCTTCTCTACGTCAAAAAACACCGTAAGACAGAATTGTTTGTGAATGAAGGCATTCTTAATGTATGACTCTAGTGCCACAAGTTGATCGTTTGTGGATCTCTCTGCCCTGAAGCCTGCCTGGTAGCTCTCAAGAAGACCGTGGTACTGCAAAAAGTACACAAGCCTCCGGTTTATCATCGTCTCGAGAAGCTTGCACAGGCAGCTGGTCAGGGCAATGGGTCGATAGCTAGCGGGAGAAGAAGGGTCCTTCCCTTCTTTCAAAAATGCTACAACTATGGCATCCCTCCAAGACTTTGGAATGTGCCCCGAAAACCATATCTTGTTGAAAAGGTGAAGTGTTACAAGAGTGTCTGTGTGTAAGTTCTGGATCATTGTGTATGTAATGTTGTCTGGGCCTGGAGCTGAGGGTTTACACGTGCTCAGAGCACCCCTCAGCTCATGAAGTGTGAACTCAGAGTTATAAGAAGTGGCTGACCTGTCATTGTCATGTAAAGGCTTCTTTTCGGCCATTTGTTTGTGTTTCATGAAAGTGTTTGTGTAGTGTGCTGAACTGGAAACGCGTTGGAAGTGTTGTGCGAGTGTGTCAGCCTCGTCTTCGAGTGTGTCCCCTGTTGTGCTGACCAGAGGCAGGCTGTGTGTTTGTTGTCCTTTGAGTTTGCGTATTCTTGTCCATACTTTCCGTGTGTCTGTGTAGGAGTTTATTGATGTTATGAATGAACGCCAACTCTCTCGTTTTGCCTCACGACGCACACGTTTTCCTAACGCCTTGGCCCGTTTGAACAAAATGAGGTTACCCTACGTGGGGTACCAACGAAGGACACCCCACGCCTTGTTCTGGGCCTCTCGCGCCCGCCTGCAGTCCTCATTCCACCACGGCCTCCGCTGGTTGCGCGGGGCACGAGAGGCGTGGGGAATGGACTTTTCGGCGGCGTCGAGGATGTGCGCCATGAGCAGTTGGGTAGCTTCTTCAATGTGTAGGTGTCTTATGAATGTGTGGTGTAGTTTGGATGTCTCTGTAAATGTATTCCAGTTAGCTCTTGCTTCATTAAACCTTTTATGGGAAGATGGACTGCTCGGGCCTGTACCTATATACGTTAATGAAGTGGGGAAATGGTCACTACCATATGGGTCCGTGCCTACACCCCACTCAAGACACGGAAAGAGAATTGCAGAGCCAATAGCCAGGTCAAGATGTGAGTATGTGTTGTGACCTATGTTTTGGTATGTAGGCTGTTTATTGTTGAAAAGGCATGCTCCAGAGGATGTAAGAAACCTCTCAATCAGGCGACCTCGGGCATGTGTACGAGAAGAGCCCCACAGATAATTGTGAGCATTAAGGTCGCCTGTTAGAATGTATGGTTCGGGGTGCTGGTCAACCAGCGCCTCGAAGTCAGAACTCAAAAGTGTAACATCAGGAGGAATGTATATGGAGCATACCGTTATCAACCTATTAAATATATATTAAGCGCATTGCTACAGCCCCAAGGATAGTGTTTAAAGTGACAGGGTGGCACGCTAATGATTTCCGGACGATTATGGCCACACCGCCAGAAGAGTGTGTGCAGCCATCCCTGTCTTTCCTGTATACCAGGTAACTATTCAAGAAATTTGTGTGTTTAGAATTCAAATGTGTTTCTTGAACAGACATTACACTTGGCTGATTGCTATGCAGAATCTCATACACGTCGTCAAGATTATTCAGAAGGCCTCTGCAGTTCTATTGTACTATGTTCTCTCTTCCCATTATGAAATGTTCGGAGCTACTGGACTGTGTTGTTTATGTGTCGTCTTTCGGGGCTGTGACTCTCGTCTTTTTTCGCTTGTCGGGAGGCTTTGGCGTCGGGACGCGTTCCTTGCGGTGCACCGCAGACAAGAACGGACCGACGTCCATTTCATCCTCGGATGTCCTCGGAGCGCCTGAGGGATCAGACTCCTTGGACCGCGAACCCTTTGGGGCGCGCTTTTCCTTGCCCGCAACCGCCGAGGGATTCAGGAACGCCTCGGATGGCGCCGGCGGTGCGGTGGGGGTGGGAGCTGCCGCTGGCTCCCCCAAGTCCATCTCCTCAGCGCCCTCGCCTGTGGCTTGGGACGCTGGAGTGGAAGTGGAGGATGCAGCATCGCTTCCACCAGACGTGGTTGCCCCCACAGCCTCTGCTGGCTCAGCGAGCAGTGCGGAGGCGGGTTGGGCTGCCTGAGGCAACCCAGGGGGGGGGGGCGGGCGCGGGACCAAGTCCGACTGGCGGTACTGGGTCCCCGCAGAAACCAGACGCCGCTCCGCCCCCCGGCGAGCTGCGTCGGCGTACCTCCCCAGAGGGAAAGAGGCCAACCTCTTCCGCGCCTCAGGGAAAGTGATGTTTTCTGTTACCTTGATGTTGATTATTTTTTTTTCTCTCTGGAACATTTCACACGTGCGGGAGTACGCAGCATGAGGTCCATGGCAGTTGCTGCACATTAATTGTTCAACCTGGCAGTTATCTGTCTCATGATCTTGCGATGAACATTTCGCACACGTTGTTTTTCCACGGCAGGATGTGGTGCCATGCCCGAACCGTTGGCACTTGAAACAGCGCCGCGGGTTCGGGATGTACGGCCGGACAGAACAATGAATGAAACCTGCTTTGATGGATTCGGGGAGTGAGGAACGGTCACATTTTAAGGTTATATGCTTTGTCATGATTTGCTTATCATCTCACCGCATGGTTATGCGCCTTACTGCCGTCACGCCCTCGCCTTTCAGACCTTCGAGCAGATCGGCTTCTGTCTCATTTATCAGATCTGGCTCAGAGATCACACCCTGAGAGTTATTGAGGCTACGGTGGGGTGTGACTCTGATGTCCAGATCTGCCATGCGATTCTGGGTAAGGAGGCTTGTGGCTTGCTGGTGAGTGTTCACCTCGACCAGTACTTCGCCGGTTCTCAGTTTCTTGGCGTTCAAAGGAATTTGGTGATAAGGAACACTGACTGGGAGGAGATAGGATTCGACTTGTTAAGAGATTCAACAATCAAGAATCGCGGATAGTTATCCGGCTTTTGGGGTGCAATTGTTGGCAAGGGCGGGAATGTAGCTTCGGTGTGGCCCCTTTTCGGGGGCCGATCACGTTTGGAGGAGGGTTTGGAAAATGCCATGTGATACATTGGAAAGCAGGGAGACGGGGGTACTTTCTCCTTTGACCTTACCCTGGTAGTCAAAGAGGTCCCGGAGCTCCCTGCCTGGTAGACAGGCAGGGAGCCCATCGGCCGTAGCTTGACCAAGGCTCCGACGGCCACCGTTTACGGCTTCTACCCTTCACCTTTAAACACCTCGCCACGGTTGGACACGGCTTATGTTGGGAGCTCGGGGTCCGCGGTGTTGCTGCTCACCGTCATCATGAATACTCAAGGTGCCCCGTGCGGGGGGAACCGTATTCTTTCCGCCATTTTAGAACTGAACCCGAACCGAAACGAATCGAAGGAACCGTTCCGAACCAGTTCCGGGGCCTCAAAAATGTGATTTCTAATTTTCCATTTCGCTACCCTACCTTGCGTCTGAAGATATTTTGCCACTCGCCAGACAGAACCATGAAATATTTTGCGTAGCCTGCAGTTCTCAAGGCCCATCATGTTCTCTTCTAATTATTGCCCTCAATTGATGTAAAGTTGTCCTTATATACTATCAGTTTGCGTTAGGTACTGCCCATCTCTCCCAAGTATCGTTTACATTTAGCATAACTTAAGTTATAACGCATATTACGAGGCAACATATCATGGAATATTCTTCATGGTTTCTATCTACATGGTGTTTAAATTCGTGTAAAGTTTTCAATGTGTTTGTAATTCGCATCCATCCCTGTCCGCTTGTGAAGGCCTTCAGGGGCACCATCAACAATAAATTCATATCTTCCACTTATTCTAGTTTGAATGGACAGTTATATACAAACACCACTGAGACAGAAACACTCGCAGTTCTCAAAATTAACGTCACTTTTTCTTGTATACAATGCCGTTGTGTCCTTTGGCTACTGCTCTAAGAGAACGTGAGATATAAAAAAATGGCAATCCTAATTTCCACTTTTATTGTATATTTGATAGCATTTTCATGTTATATTGAATCTGCTCAACCTTAAACTTAAGAGGCGGATGGTTTAAAGTCGATTTGTGCGGGTTAGCGCGAGTAGACTGGGGTGAATTAGTTAGGTGAGTGAATGAGTTATTTTGAATTATAGGGACTGGTGTGTTTAATAATTTGGATTAAAGGAATTAGTGGGTCAGTTAAGGCGGATTACACGGTCGAACCAAACATGATATCTTTGGGGTCCTTGGCATTTGGAAATTTTGCAGCGTTGTCCTTCTCTACCAATCAAGAAATTTTGTCACACACAAAGCAGCCGCAAAGCGATATGACGACCGCCTGAATGCTTAAAAGGTCTTTCTTTATGCCCATATTGCGCTATTATGTTGTTGCTATACTAAAATTGACATCTCTCATTAAAGTTAATAACTAGTTGTTTATTGCATATTTTATATTCATTAAATGGTTTTTAAAACGTGTGTACATATAAGGGGAGGCAGTTGGAAAAAACTAAACTGCAAGAAAAAAGGGAGGAACGATCAACTGGCTTGATGCAAGAGACTCCCGATACCATTCTTCAATACCTTCTCTTTCTTTGTGTTACCGTTCTGCAGCCTCCCACAGGTGTAGTATCTCAACCCCCGAACACAGCCCCCTCTAAGCTGAGGAAGCGGCGATAGCACGTGCCCTTACCCAAAGCGGCGCCAAAACTCTCATAACAGACTCTCAGCAGGTGTGACCCAACTTTGCCAACGGTCGATTGCATGTTACAACACTTCCGATGATGAATCAGAGACCACATACGAGACCAATCACGGTTGTATGGGCACCAGCTCATACTGGCATGCCCGGCAAACAAGATCACCAACCTCGTGGGTCGAGATTTGACTCGCTTAGCCAGCGCTGATGAAGTCCGGCCCGAGTGCATGCATCCAGCAGTCACAGACCAGGAAGTTACTCAGCACTATGGCCTCTTCCATAGAACGTGTTCTTCCCCGCACAAATCGCTACCGATTAAACAGGAAAGATTAATGCGCACCCTGTGGGCATGCACCTTCCCAAAGAACACGAGACTTCACCTCTTTGACGGGACACAACTCTCTCCATTTCGTTGCTTCTGTGGAAAGCCTGGCAACCTCATACACATAGTAGGCGGCTGCGACAAGTGTGGCATAGATCCATCCAAACTCCACGTTTCAATAGAGAATTGGGAGACAGCCATGGCCAGCTCCGGCCTGGAAGATCAGTTGCTCTTAATGGAAACGGCTGTCGATTCGGCTCCGTCGAATGAGGACGCCTCTCTGAAACTCTGCCTCGATTGAAATAAACTTTATTTTCTCTCTCTCTCTCTCTCTCTCTCTCTCTCTCTCTCTCTACAAGTGATCATTACTGCTGCTTATGACTTCACTTGGCTATCATATTTCCTAAGCCCAATCGCTGTCACCGGTCGCTGAAGGGCCATAACAAGTACCTATCTCCGGTGGTTCCCTATCCAATGCCGTCATATACACGCCTTCCAATGAGTCTTTATAGCCATTAATTCTTCGTAACAGCTCTGTTAGGAGATAAAAGATGAGCAGGAGGAAATTTCTTTAAATGCCACCTGCCACGCTTGGCAGTTGGCGCCACATACCCGTCACACTACCATAGAAAACATTTTGCAGGTACAGTTAAAGGAGCTCTTCAACACTTTAGATAAATTCGCTGGTTCAGCGGCTAAGGTGTTGCGCTGCTGAGCACACAGACGCGGTTTAGATTCCCGGCTGCGGCGGCAGCTTTTCTGATGGAAGCGAAAAGCGAAAACGTCCGTGTGTCCGATATTTCGGCGCACGTAAAGATCGTCAGATGGCCAAAATTAATCCGGAGCCCTCCACTATGGCGCGCCTCGTCGTCGGCGTTGCGTCGGCGCGTTAAACCCAACAATAAATAAATAAATAAATAACTAAATAAATAAATAAATAAACAAGCTGTAGTGCGAAAGACGAGCAAGTGGCGCGCAGCCACCATGCGAGCACTAACGAACAACTGATTTGCTACGCGGCCACAACAGTCAGCATTGTCCTTGTGATTGGCGTATGCCCGCTCAAGGGGATTGACCACCTGGTTTGTACAGACGACGACGAGGCAACAAGGTTAGCCACCGCAGCGGCATCGTCATCGGCATGAAGCTCGTGGAGTGCTCGAGACATTCTGCCGCGCTACCGGCTGCCACAGCGCGCGAAGTTGCAACCTTCATTTTGCACCATTTCATCCTGCGTCATGGCGCACCCCGGGAACTTCTCAGTGACCGGGGCCGTGTCTTTTTGTCAGAAGTGGTCGAGGCGCTTCTCAAAGAATGCAACGTCACCCACCGCAGCACTACAGCCTACCATCCCCAGACTAATGGGTTGACGGAGAGATTTAACCACACCCTTGGTGATATGCTCGCCAAGTGTGTGTCTGCTGACCACTCCGATTGGGATGCGATTCTCCCCTTCGTGACTTACGCGTATAACACCGCGACGCAGACTACTACAGGGTTCTCGCCTTACTTCCTCCTCTATGGCCGTGAAGCATCCTGCCCTCTCGACACCATTCTACCCTACCGACCCGACGCTTCCGAATACACGCCTGTTTCTCAACTCTGCAGCCACGCTGAGGAGTGTCGTCAGCTTGCTCGCAGTTTTACCTCCGAAGACCAATTCCACCAAAAACATCGGCGTGACGGTGACAACCCACAAGTGACTTTCTCTCCCGGCTCTCTCGTATGGCTTTGGGTACCCTCCACTACACCTGGACTTTCTAGCAAGCTCCTTTCCAAGTTCCATGGACCGTACCGCGTACTCGAACGAACCTCCTCCGTTAATTACGTTGTGGAGCCGCTCACCCCGTCGCCTGACCTGCGCTGCCGCGGACGCGAAACGGTACACGTGCATCGCCTCAAGCCGTACTACGACCCTTCCGTCGTGACGTGCCCTTAGGTCGCCAGGGTGGCTCCCTTCGTCGTGGGGGTAATTGTAGTGCGAAAGACGAGCAAGTGGCGCGCAGCCACCATGCGAGCACTAACGAACAACTGATTTACTACGCGGCCATAACAGTCAGCATTGTCCTTGTGATTGGCGTATGCCCGCTCAAGGGGATTGACCACCTGGTTTGTACAGACGACGACGAGGCAACAAGGTTAGCCACCGCAGCGGCATCGTCATCGGCATGAAGCTCGTGGAGTGCTCGAGACATTCTGCCGGCTGGGCCACCGATCCGTTTGCCACTTCTGAGTGCCCCTCCTTCCTTCCGCTGTCAAGGCAATAAACCCGCCTTACAAAACAAACAAGAAAGCAGTAAATAAATCACTCAACACTTTCGATAAACGCTTTCACTCTACTTCGCATCTGGAAGCACTGCGAAAACTATCGCTATTGCGAGCACAGAGCAACAGTGCGTGATGCTCGTCGCTGCAGATACACCTTCCGTTTCTGCTTCGCCTTTGTGGCTTTAAGTGGCTATCAAATGCGTTCTATTCTGCAACTTAAGGAAATCCGGCAAACAGCCGCTACACCACTGTAATGACGTGATTTAGCGGTCGAAGAACGCGAAGACCGGAAAGGAGAGAAAAATATTTTGACCAAGTTTCTATGTTATCTGATGACGAGATAGCAGTAATTTTTGGCTGAGGTACATTGCGTCCCCCTAATCTAATGTGTTGGTTGACTACTTCCTGCAAGCACTCAAGATTTAGAAAAGAGTTGAAAAAAGTGTTGCAGGGTCGCTTTAGTTTGGCGAAGACGAAATGTTTGGACAAAGAAACCTTCATTTTGACTTTTTTTTATGTCGACTTGATACGGAAATGAAAAAGGAGCACAAAAAATTAAGAGAAAAAACCATGCCTGCTTGTTTCTTCGAACCCGTTTGAACCCATTTGAACCGGTTCGAACCGGTTCGAACCAGAACGGAATGGTGCCCTGGAACTGAACCTGAACCGAACCCGAATGGTTTGAATCCGAACCCGCACCGAACCCCCCAAAAATTCCTGTTCGACACCCTAAGCAGCAGGCGCTGCAGGCGTGGCTCTCACCCGATTACAAGGTCCAGCTACCGGTGCCGACCTACAACGGTTACGGCGATCACTCGAGTGCCAACGCTTTCCTGCTGGCCCTGAGCCGTTACGAGCAGCCGACCGGCATCAGCGAGAGCGAGGTGCTGTGCAGAGTCCTGCCCGCAGCCCTAGTCGACCAGGCCACCCGGTGGTATGGGATGATAGGCCATACGGTGTGCACGATCGAAGACTTTCGAGCGATGTTCAGGGAAGACTTTCTGCCCACTGACTACCTACCAAGAATGCGAAGGGAGCTGGAAATGCGCACCGAAGCCCCGGATGAATCGCTGGACGAGTACATCGGTGCGATGCAGGAGCTTTACGAGTACACCGAACCACATGCCCCGGGCTCGGTCCGGGAAGATGGAGTCATCAGGCAATTCCACCCCACCTTTGCCTTGTACTTGAGGAACTGCAGTTGTAGAGATCTCAACGAGCTTGCGGCCGAAACTCGCCGTGTGAAGCAGCAGTCGCTGCTGCACGCGCGTATCGACCACTGCCACCTCCGGTTGAAACACTGGAGCCAAGCTGTGCTTGGTGCTGCTTTAGCGGCACCGGTCGGGCCGAAAACAGGTCTACGTTGATACCTTGCCAGCGAGAAACGCTAGATCTAAGGGACACAGCTCTGGACCCGTATTTGTATGGGTTGCCCTGCGCGGAGGCGGTACGGCCGGAGTTCCTGCCAGCCGCGCATGCAGAGCACAGAACAAACCCGTCGGACGATCGTTCGACGAACGGGCGCCCAGTCGGCCGTATGCAGTTGCCTACACCCGCTCACAACTCGCTCGCGGAGAACCGTATGCGGCCAGTCCATCGTGGAACAACCAAGCAGCCTCAAACATCTCGTCACGCAGCACGGAGCCCCGTCCACTGCTAAAAATGTCGCCAGGTCAGTCATGTTGCGTGATTCTGCCCAGTCAAGTAGGGAAATGGGCCCAGCCAATGGTGAGTGCACCGGCGGCAGTTCGAGGCGGCCGAGAGGCAAGCATCACCACCACTCCCGCCGAGTACAGAGTCCGAGTTCTGGCAAATGTGCCGGCGCCCATTCTCGACCTCGCAGCCGCCGGGCGGAAGTTTAAGGCATTGCTGGACACCGGCGCAAGCACTTAGCTGATCAGAGACGAGGTCGTTTCCAATTTTAGGCGCAAAGCCGCTCGGCTGCGCCAGGGAAGCTGCCGCTTCAGCTGGCGTGTGGGATACAACGTCAGGCGTTGACGTACGCCTCATCGTGTGCTGGGGTTGCGTTTGCGGCGACTGCTTTTCTTGTACTTGCCCGGACTCACGGTCCCAGTCATTTTGGGGAGAGATTTTATGTCCAAGCCTGGGCTTGTCGCCGACATCGGCAATGTAGGCTGTAGGGAGAACCCATTTTTGCCGCTCAAACCATTCGCCGAGCCGCCGCCGCTCGCATCGAGGCCGCTGTACAGGCAGGCGGCCGAAATGTCCCCCCCGCCAAGGGAAGCAGCCGCTTCGGGCTCTGCCGGTAGCCGGCGCACGCAGCCACCTCTGAGCACGGTCGTTGTTGATGCCGCCGCTAATTTCTACCGCGCCACACGCTTCCCACCCCTAGGTCATGACGAGGATTTACGCGCGCTCCTAGCAGACGCTATCGAGCTGACAGCGGCGCAGCGCTACCGCGTCTTGTATTGGTTAGGGGACTTCGGCGAGATATTCACTGAGCAAGCAGGTTGCACCAGGTTGATGCAGCACTGCATAGACACCAGCGATGCTCAACCATGGAAATGCAATCCTCGGGCCGTCAGCCCCGCCAAAGGGCAGGCAAGTGATGAGGCGCTGGAGGAACTGCTGAAAGCCGGCATTATCTGCCGCTCGACGAGTCCTTGGTGGTTCCCACTTGTGCTCGTTGGAAGGAAAGACGGTAGCTAGCGTTTATGCGTGGACTACCGGCGGCTTAATGCGGTCACGAAAAAGGATGCGTACCCCTTCCTGAGCGTAGGCAAGATCATCGCAAATCTCGGTGGCGCAAAGTACTTCTCTAGTTTGGACGCCAGCAAGGGGTACCGTCAGGTCGAGATGCGTCCCGGTGATGAATGCAAGACTGCGTTCACTAGCCTCTGGGGGCTGTGCGAGTTCGTACGTATGCCCTTCGGTTTGTCCGGGAGTCCCAGCACATTCCAGCGCTTGATCGACCGGGTGTTCGGTGAGGCAAAGTGGCAGCAAACCTTCGCCTATTTGGATGACAACGTCGTCTACTCCCGCACCTTCGAGGAGCGCCTCTGACACTTGAAAGACGTCCTGGGAAAACTCAGGGCTCCAGCAATCACCATCAATCCTGCCAAGGTGCAAATATGCAGCGCTCAGGTGAGCCTGCTGGGCTATCGGATTGAACGCGAACAGGCGTCCCCTGATCCCGACAAACTTCATGCAATACTCGATTTTCCCACGCCAAAGTATGTCGCGGGAGTCCGGCGCTTACTAGGGATGATCGGCTACTACCGCCAGGTTATCCCCGCTTACGCGCGCCTGTAAGCACCCTTGACAAGGCTGTTGAGGAAATCCCCTTGGGAGCGGGGAGAGGAGCAGGAAAGCAGCCTACGAAAGTTGGAGGAAGCTGCTGCGGATACTGCATTGCTGAAACTTCGGGATCTGAACAGGCTGTTCGTTATCCAGTCGGATGCGAGTGACCTCGGCGTAGAAGGAGATCTCGTGCAGGCGGATAGAGAATAACTGCGACCCGTGGCTTTTCCGAGCCGTGCGCTGACACCTGCAGAGCAAAACTACTCTGCCACCGAAAGGGAGTGTCTGGCCATAATCTACGCACTTCGCAAGTTTGAGATGGACGTAGAGGGGGTCACATTCACGATCGAGACCGATCACATGACCCTCACATGTCTTTCTGGCCTCCGCGAGCCCTGCGGGAGGCTCGCGCGATGGGCCGAGATTGCAACGCTTCGAGTACAAAGTACGCCATCGCAAAGGTGCCACAAACGTGGTTCCCCACGCGCAGTTACGGGTACGCGTAAACGACCACCAACCGGCCGAAGCCGAGGAGGATACTCATGGCCAGCGACCTCTCTCGGCGCGGGAGGAGCGTGATGCGCGGTATTCCCCGTGCATCGAAAGCTCAGCACCCGTGCATGTCGTATGGGGAAGACTTTCTCCCGAAGCTGCTTTCAGTCGGGAAAAGCTACTCGAGGCTCAGCAGGAGTACTTGTTTGGATGGGAGGTGATCGCCAGTCTTAGAGAAGAGACAGACCCTCAGGCAAATCGAACACTGGAGAATGACGGGCGCCGGGAAGCTGCTGGTATTGCGGCTGGCGCGAACTTTAATGCAGCTGGTATTGCTGCGAGTGAGCTAGAGAGTTACCTGCTTGACGCCGACGGAGCTCCGCTGAAATACGTGCCCGGCAAAAAGGACTCAGACGAGTGTTTTAAGGCAGTGATCTCGCGCAAGCTCAGGTGTGCAGTTTTGCAGCACTACCACGACGCAGACGGTCACGGTAGCGAGCCAAACACATCGAGGAAGATTAGTCGGTATTCTACCTGGTCCGGCATGAAGGCAACAGTATGTAGTTACGTACGCACATGCCACTTCTCCCAAGAGCGCAAATCGCGAGGCGGTAAGGCACCGGGCTTGCTACAGCCTATCGTGAGCACAAAGCCATGGGAAATCCTGGTGTGCGATCTGGGGGGCGTGCTGCCACGCAGAAGCAGAGGGTAAAAGTTTGTGCTCATGGTGACATGCCACTTCTGTAGGATCGCTGAACTCTATCCGCTGCCCCGAGTGAGACCACAGGAGGTCCTGCAAAAGCTGTGGAGTTGTTCTGTCTTTACGGAGTCCAGGTGCGGCTGATTACTGACAACGCAACGTATTTCACATGAAGGTTGTCTTGGGAAGCGTGTGTGGTCATAGATTTCAGGCAGCAAACAACATCGTGCTATTATGCCCAGTCCAACGCGACGGAGTGCTGCAATCGTGACGTGAGGCCACTGCTCCGAGCATATGCGATACGGCATTCACTGGTACGAGCACTTGAGCTCAATCTCCCATGCTCTGAGCAAGAGCGCAAATCGTTTTACTGGCTTCATGCCAGCGTTCCTGATGTTCGGCAGGGACCTGAACACGCCGACAGACACGGTTCTGGCCAGGCGGTCGAACTGAGTCCCCGCGAAAGCAGCAGACGCGGCTTACGCACGGCGTTTGCACGAGCTGTTGGCAGACGCCATCAAGGAGACGAACCGCAGTCGCGCTACTTCTAGGGCTGACCAGAAAGTGGCCCATGACCAAGCGTATCGAGGCGTGACGTACTAGGTGGGCGACACTGTATTGAAACGGAACCACGCGCTAAGCGACGATAGCGCGTGTTTCGCGGCTGGTCTCGCACCCAGGTGGGTCGGAACGTTGGTAGTCGCCGAGAGGATCTCGCGGCTAAACTACAAGCTGAGAGACCCGAGTTCGGGTTGAATCAGCAGCCCCTTCACGTGGGTGAGCTGAAGCAGTACTTTCAGAGCGAAGAGGCTGCCGACGCTCCAACCTCGGGCGCGCGATAGCGCGAGATCGAGGGAGGTGCGGAGAGAACGCTCCGGACGCATCGCTACAGCACCCGCAATCGGCGAGTCTGCTGACCGGGTAGGTCACCATCTCCTGAGGGTTCAGGACCACACGCCCAGGGTCCGAGTGAACCTCCAAGCACGATGCCGACACGCCAGGTCAGCCGTAGTGGCTAGCCTGCCCAGCTGTTTACGCCGAAACAGCCCCCTGCCGAATCCGTAAAGCCAGCGAGCAGCACGGCGGGGCGGGGTGGCTCCCGCATTCGGCTGATCGCGTCCCGCCCCCCTGTTGGCGGAAGCGCCCGCCGGAGGTGCGCCGAGTGGAAGCCATCATCGGCGCATGGCCAACTATGCAACTTGGAGGCAGCACCACGAACGCGGCCTCCAGCCCGGTTCCAGTCGTCAGGGACCGTCATTGGTGACCCGTAAGCAGCAGAAGCCGCCGGTGGTGCGGCAAGCAAACTCACCATCAGCGCGGGGTGAACCAGTGCAGGAAGTGACCGCCTGGGAGCAGCCTGCTGCCTGGGGCCTGTCCCCAAACGGCCCAGCCTACTCGCCGACGGGGCCAGCGGACCATGAGCCGGGCGACAGTGCACGCAGCCAGCAGTCAGATCATCATTGGCTGGAGTCTCTCGAGGTCAAGGGGCTTCGGTTTAAGGGGGGAGGGATATGGTAAACGCGGAGTCCCGGCGCTTTTCCCATTTCTCGCCCGCCGCCGGGGTGAGAAGGGGAGTTCCCTCTTTTCTCCGGTGGCCGCGCCTTCTCCCCGCCGGGGTGTAGGTGTGTTGCGGTGGTGGCGCGGCGGACCTCCTCACGTAACCGGTTCGTAGGGGGCCTCCGAGGACCAGTCTCAGTGCGGGGGACGAAGGAGGGGTCTCTCTGTATTTGAGTGGTCGGGCCATGGCAGACGTCAGTACCGGAGGTTCGGCTCTCCCTTCCTTTGTCTGCCCCATTGCGCCTTTCTCCTGATCTTCGCCGGACGGCTGGGTCAGGACGAGCGAGGAGACGAACAAAGATATTCGAGCGCCAATAAACGCGAGTTTGGCCGTTCCGTTTTGTCTTGCGTGTTCCTTGCTGTTCTCTGCCGGTACGCCGGTCGGCCGTTCGTGGCAGACTTCAGTGGAGCTAGCCCTGCGGCCGTCTCGAGTGCGACATAGGTCGCCGTAAGAACGGGGTCCCCACAAAGTTCCCGCCCCAAAACAAATAACATCGAATTGAACGGCTGAGACGTCTCATGGTTTTTGCAATTTGTTCTCGATGGGACTTGAAGCGGGTCATGATTTTCTTCGCACTCCGCTTTTGCCTTAGTCTTTCGAATGTCTTTCGTCTGTCTACTCTACGTTGAGACACTTTCCATT
Source organism: Haemaphysalis longicornis (assembly GCF_048455015.1). Classification (NCBI taxonomy): domain Eukaryota; kingdom Metazoa; phylum Arthropoda; class Arachnida; order Ixodida; family Ixodidae; genus Haemaphysalis; species Haemaphysalis longicornis. Next base: position 141,894,464 of record NW_027526422.1, on the reverse strand, counting down.
TTGCTTTTGCTGCATTAAAGTTGATATTATGGAACGACTGGCGGTATACAATATTTCGCACTTGAAAATGTCTCGCGTTTCAAGGACAAGCGGCGTCTCTGGTGCTTCTTTCGCCCGGCTTAAGTCTCTGGTTCTTTCCAAGCAAACGAGCAGGTGCTGACAAAAAATCTTTTATTTATTAGGAGGTTTAATGCGCCGAAGTTATACCGGCAATAAGGCGCGCCCTTCTTCAGGGGATCCAGACTAATTTTTTCCAGCTGAGGATTTTTAACCTGCACCAAAATCTCAAACAAACAAGCATTTTCCTTTTCGCCTGCATCAAAAAAGCGGCGGATGTGGCCGGTAATCCAACCCGCGTACATCGATTGAGCAGCACAACGCCTTAGCCACTGAGCCACCGTGGCGGGTCGCGAAAAAAGTTGTCGGATGATCTGCTGACTTTGGTGCCCATTTCTTGAATGGAGCATTACACCCCCTATGCCACGTAGATATCTCTCTCCTATGCCTAGTACCAGTTATGTATTCATGTTTGCCTTCAAATACGGTTAATGTTTCCTTTTTGGTCAACAATTTTGGCAGCATAAATTATGTCACCGGATTTGGCAATGTTGAAAGAATTTGCCCATATAAACTTCCCGTTTGTAATACTTTTATTGTTTGACCGGATGGCCGAATCAGTGGAAACAGAGGAAGAACTTGGGGTATCGAAAGCCTAAGAACGAAAATTGTTTTTCAACAACAAGAACAAGGACGCTCACACTAACACGTAAGTCTTGAAGGTATCGAAGCTGTACGCAACTTTTACAAGCATCACGACGGTTTAAGTACACGATTGCACCGATTTGCTTCTTCTTCGCTGGCTCCACTACCTTTACGTTGTCTTTGTTACTATGAGTCCGAGTTTCCTTCATTTCTTTTTTATAATCATTGGACATTAAAGGCTGTGTGTGTGCATGTGCTGGAGTTTGGCTTTGCCCTGCCTTGGTAAATCTCGCTAAGTGGGTATGTTTCGCTTGAAAAACGTACGCCGGGGACGCTGGGCGTTCGCCACGGGGCATTCACTCATCCGCGCTGGACATTATCTCACATTTTTACAGGAGACGCCTGCTTACGTGCGCGCACTCACGTGCGCTCGGTATTACCTGGGTATCTTAACTCCGAACATGAAAATCAAACGATTTGCTTAACAGCTCCGCTGTGAATAAACGGACAAGCGCAACACCCTTATGCATAAAAAAATCAGCACAATATAGCCACTTCAAATTCCTGTGCCCATCAGCTTACAGACAGTTTTTTTAGAGCGGAAGCTCTACTACGCATCACCTTGCAATACCATTTATTTGGTCTTCGTACAAGCTGGGCCTTTCTTATTTATTTGCTAGCTTAGCCTCGTCGGTGCGGTACCAAGTCACCAGGGGATGATGACAACCATGCTTCTTCTTTTGTTCGCTGTGACTGGGCGAGGGAATATTGGTTGGTTACGCGCAGCTTGTGTTGTCACGATGTTCAGCTTTTAGAGAATTGCTGCTGTGACCTGGCAGGGCAGGCCGGTCTCCTGGACGACCACATGGCACTGGCGTCTGCGCGCAGTTAAAGAGCTGGTGGTCATCCGTTAAGAAAAGGCAGAGACTAATGAAGCTAAACTAAAATAGAGGGTAGGCTCAGAGTCATGGAGTACCAACAATGGTCTGCGAGGGTTTAAATATTTACACATGAGTGGCGCCGACACGAAGTAGAGGTGGAGGATCGGAAAGCTGACTTAACGGTAAAGTTAGCAGAAACTGGTGTTTACAAAAAAGTTCTTCCTTCATAAAAAATTATGAAGCAACGAGTAATAACTGAAGGTAGCAAAGCTTTACGCAATTTTCACTACCATCACGACGGTTTAAGTCCACGATTGCAGCCTTTTTGCTTCTTCGCAGCGGCAACGACCTTTTCTCTGTGATTGTTGCTATAAGTGCGAGATTCCTAAATTTTTTTTTGAAGCATAATCATTTGACGTCACCTTGGAGGGTCCTGTGCTATGACGTGCCTTGCTCATTCCGAAGAAGTGTTTCCACGATTGCAGGGAACGCTGAAGGATAGCTCGTTCCGTGAAAACGTGCACCGGGATCGCTGGACGGTGGCGGTGAGGAACGCGCACACGAGCACTCGGCACTTTCACGGCTAGTTAACAAAGATGCCCACCTCCTCCTTGCTTGGGGTGTAGCCACATGTGTATTTCTGGTTTGCAAAAAGCGCGAAATGATGGGGACGCAAAAAACACACTTGCGCAGTGTGGACCCTATAGCGCCCCTCCTGTTTAAGTGTTCCTATTTGAGTGTCTCTGTCTTTACGCGAATTTTAGCGTGTCAAAGTTCTATTACCAACTAACCGAAATCTCTGCATTGAGCGTGGATTTGTTGAATCCTAGCGAGGGCTGTGGGCGTCGCTCAGTATACTGTTCACATCGGCTGGCCATTATCCAAAAGGAACATTCACTGCGTCGCACCGTGGTTCGTTAGGTTCCCAGCAAGGGCTTTGATTCTCTGTTAGCAATGCTTTTTACCAGAGAGACACTTCTGCATTCCAAAACCGTCAACACATGGCTACCAGCCTCTGTATACCTTGTGTAGCGCGTGCGTCTTCCTAGCTCACACCCTTCCAGTCATCACTTCACAAATATATAATGGGTGGTGTGAATGAAGAGGAAATTGCTCGAGGATTTAGACAATGAAAGTTTATTGTTCCATTTCCTACTTCCCAAAGCACTCGCAACTGCTTCCCTTTACGCTGACTCGCTGCAATGTGTGGGAACCGCCAATTTGTTTACATAGAAATTGGAACTTACCTTTGTAGCGGATTTTAAGTGTTCTCCATCTTCCAATGTCAGATTTCCTTCGCCACGAATGTCATCCACCAGCTTCACAAGGTCTCCAGGCTTTAAATTTTTGATCTATACGGGCAAGTGTAGAAAGTATCGACATGGTATAACGTCTCAATACAGTATTTTGTTCGGTACACAATCGAAGCTTTTTTTAAGGTGAGGCATTCAATGCCCATTTTATGCTTTTTTCTTAATATTTTACGGCCCACTTCTTCAGGAATAGTCACCTATTGCGCCGCTTTTTTTTGGAGTATTTCTGATCATTTCTCTACTTTAAAAAAACTGAACTAGTTGCAAGATTGTTTGAACATTATCTTCAATCAAAACGGTCTCCCCTCTCAGGAATTTGGTCCGTCTCTAATCGGCAAGTATTGTTGCATAATTTGATTTTCCTAGTCACGTGTGCAGGAACCTCGCAATCATTGGATGGGACTTTCACCATCCTGCTGGCCCTCCTTCTTTCAAAATAAAAGGCTCGCTAGAGGTCTCTCGGTGTCACTACCGAGGACCTCTTACAACACACCTTCATTCGCCCCTCGTGTGGATTGTCAAACAATTTCTACAAAACCCGCCGCCCCTCTCGCCGGCTGTTACGTCTCTAGAAATATATCCTTGCATGGATCTCTCGTAATGTCACTACTCTAAAAAAGAGCTTGCTTTACCACTCTACTTCCGATTTTTTAACCCTCCTATATCGCACTCACGCGTTGAAGAGAGCCATCCCGCTACATCGAGTGTACCAAGTCTGGCTGCTAGTGGATCAGGCATATATATATATATATATATATATATATATATATATATATATATATATATATATATATATATATATATATATATATATATATATATATATATATATAGATATGACAGAAAATAAGGGTTGGCAGTCAAGAAAACCTCGGAAAGCAAAGGGGAGGTTGTGGTGGGTTATGGAAAGAGATGAAGAATTTTTTGAGTCGAAACGAAAGTGGTGAAAAAATGCCCGCCGGGTGGGATCCGAACCCACGACCTCCTGAATACCGGTGTGGTGCGATAACCAGCGCCACTCGGACACTCGGGGTGAAGGGGACCTTCTTTTTAACCCCCGGGCCGTGACTCGAGTGTCTACGACATGTCGACAGTGGTCGACCAGCGTTGAACCCTCTTAAGCTCCCTTTGGCACCAAGACTGCCAGAACAGAGGCCCTCGCTAAGCATGTAGCGAATCAGAAAATGGGAAATGAGGGGCTCCGTGAAATAAGACAGAAAACAAGGGCTGGCACTCAAGAAAACCTGGGAAAGCAAAGGGGAGGTTGTGGTGGGTCATACAAAGAGATAAAGAATTTTTTGAGTTGACAAGAAAGTGGTGAAAAAATGCCCGCCAGGTGGGATCCGAACCCACGACCTCCAGAATACCGGTCTGGTGCGATAACCACTACGCTACCGGCGGAGCTGTTTCCCCAGCACTTTCTCGGGTATTTATGTTAAGGTATTTTTGTTTCCGGCACTTGGGGGTGGTAGCCAGCGCCACTCGGACTACTCGGGGTGAAGGGGACCTTCTTTTTAACCCCCGGGCCGTGACTCGAGTGTCTACGACATGCCGCGAGTGTATATATATATATATATATATCTATATATATATATATATATATATATATATATATATATATATATATATATATATATATTAATATATATACTCGAGTGTCTACGACATGCCGCGAGTGTATATATATATATATATCTATATATATATATATATATATATATATATATATATATATATTAATATATATATATATATATATATATATATATATATATACTGCGAACAAGATAGGGATCACAATTGTTGCCAACGTTTCATCATCCGGAGAGTCTTCCCTTCGTCAGGGCAAACCCTCGCATGGCTTCCACCCTGTATATAGGGGTAGGTCGCCAGGTGAGATGAGAGAAGGAAATGGAATGCAGCAAGCGGGTTGGTTTGGCAGTATGAAGGGGGATATATTTAGGAGGAAGGGGGGTTGTACATTTCGAGCCGCAAACTCGGTGGAATTCAGGTGTGGTGGATATTCCGGGAAATTCTTTGAGAGCAAGGATGGGAGGGTGTTTGTCTCCACGCCGTGTGGCCTACAGCAAGGTTCTCAGAAACGCCACAAGAAGAGCAGGTGGTGACAGCAGTTCTTATCAGAAGGCATCTGCAAGCCCCAGGTCAAAAGAAAAGCAATGCAAGGGGGAAAAACTAGGTCAAGGAAAAAAAAGAAAAACAAGTAAAACCCCGCACCCATTCACACACACACACGAACCCACACACACACACACACACAAAAAGCAAAAACCACACAAATAAATGGCATGTGTCGCCAACAGCAACATTCCCGGAACAGGCCTTTACTCAAACCGAAAAACGAAAAGATAAAGTTAGAAGGACAGACGGGGCACAAAACAAAGTGAAGAAAAAGCTAGAAAAAATAAAAAGATAAGATGGAATATCAGAACAAAGGTTGGAGAGATGCCTGCGCGTACTAAACTGGAAGAAAGGAATGAAAAGAAAAGGAATTAGGTGACCACATAAGGAGCAGAGGGAGGGGTCACATTGTGTGGATAAGGTACAAGCAAGACAATGCCTGATGCTGTATTCTCTGTGAATATCGCATGTATTCCGAGTTGCTTCTAGATGCAATACTTCCAGCAGGTTCCATTCGTTCTTGTGAATTTGAATTTCTCAATTAAATACGAATATCTGTATGTTCCGTCCTTCGGAGACTTAAAGTTTGACTGAAGTATATACAACTTAAGGTCATCAAAATTGTAGCCTGGTTGGTTGAAATGCTGCGCTACAGCTATGGAGCATTTACTTCCAGTATCTGACCCGTGGCTGTTGAGACGTGGACTCATAGGTTGAGTCGATATACTTTTTGTGACAGATTGAAGAGTAGGTAGGTAGGTGACCGGTAGGTAACCCTTGGTGCTTCCGGGAACGTCATTTTAAGTTGGCCTTTACTGGCTAAAATGGGGTATTATTTCTTTAGAATATTGCGTATGTTAGGGAGGGCGTTTGAAAATTTAGTTATTAGGGCAGCCAGCCTGGAGCTTTCGTTTTGTGTCTGCTTGTTGAGCACATCATCCCTTTTGAGATTACATGCACGTTGGTACACCTGATCGAGCCAGCTTTAGGGGGGTGGTTCCTGTTCATAAGGGTGTACTTGTGTTTGTCAAGATGCTTTACAGGGTCCCTGTTGTCACTGCATACTCTTCTAAGTCTGGTGGCTTGTCCTACAAAGATCCCTTGTTTGCAATGTCTCAGTGATGGCTGTTATAATCTAGATACTGCTGCCTGTCTCTTGGTTTTCTGAAAAGTATTGTTTTATGTTTACCATTGTCTAGAATGACGGTAGCATCCAGGAAGTTCATTTCTTTTCCAGAATGCTGGCATGAGAATTTAATTGTCGGAAACGACGAAGTGACATGAGAAATAAACGTTTCTAGAGTCGCAGGACCGTGCTCACAAATCATCCAGATGGCGTCTCTGTAGCGGATGTAAACATTAGGTTTATGCGGAAAAGAGTTTATCAGGGTGGCTTGAGGTGGTCCTATGAAAATACTGGCATAGGTCGGCGCGAATGGAGTACCCATGCTGGTTTCAAAAATTTGCAAAAAGTAAGACGAATAAAATTCAAAATACTTGAGAGTAACACTAGTATTAACAAACTTATGTACACTCCAGCTGCATATCGGTGCTGGTTCTCTGGTATAGTGTCACAGACCACGTATGTTGAGAATGCGCCATAGTGCCATAACCCGACACTGAAGACAACCGGGAGGAGGCGCCTGCCTCGAGGTCTTTCATGCTCGCTTGTACATTGACCATCAATGTAAATATATCGCGGTACCATCGTCTAACATTAGTTTCATATTTGCCTTGCCGTCAAGTAACATTGTGGTAGTGGTGCTGGGTTCATTCCCTTCGTCTCGGCTAATGAAGCGGTCTCATCCTGGCTCTTGGAAAGCTTCGGGCCGCCCCGGCCCCGGTGAGCCATGGACGTCACCATTCCCCTGCCACGTGTCCCCTGCCCATGAATCTCAGAGACCAAATGAACTGACCAGCCACGGCCAGACGTAGAGGCGACGACGTTCTCCCGCCCAGACCTCCGGCGCTCCTCCGAGGGCTTCGGACGCTGCCTCTGTGGGGTCGGCGTTGGTCACAGCTGTTCAGGGGCCGGTGCTCATCACGACCATCACCATCATCAGTACCGCCGAGGACTTCACTGTATATATTCTCATCAAATTGCTCATCCGCACCGCCATCCTCACCTTGTCTTCGCCTCGACAGGGAAGGTCGTCCTCGACTGGGGTCGTCCTCGATGTGATGACATGGAACATCTATGCGGACAGTGGCCCATAGCTCCTAAACCGACACCGAAGACGGCGAAGAGGAGGTGGCTGCCGCGAGGTCTTTCATGGTCGCTCGTACATAGATCACCCTTGTAAATACATCGCTGTACCATCGTCCAATATTCGTTTCATATTTGCCTTGCCACCACGTAACATTGTATGTTACTCGTCGGTGTTGTGAATAACGATAACGAAGACAAGGGACGTTTTTGTGCTGGGGAGGAAGACGAGGATCGCGTCAGATTCCGGCCTGCGTTCCTATCTACAGTAAATACTGAGAATAGTGCGAATACATTATGTTTACTCTTCTTTCATCCTCGTAACATCCCTTGGTGGAGTGTGTAGACTCGTTCCCCTCCAGCGCTCCAGCTCTGCATCGTCTCTCCTTAGACCCAAGGGTACAGTTGGGTTCAAAAGTGTCGCGAACTGGGCCAGTTGGTACAGATTCATAGGGCCAGTTGGTATAGATTCAACAACACAGCGCTCGTGTTGTTGTCCTCTTCTTTCTGTCCTGGTTTTTCGCGTGCTGTTTCACCACTATGTAGAGTTGGGGTTCCAAGATCTACCAACCATTACGGAGCTGCGTAGCGGAACACATATTCTGTGACCCCAATGCAGCAAGGCACTCAAACATCGCCGCCAATGGCTTTTCCTCCCATCGTCATCTCCTAGCTGCGTGACCCGGTAAGTGCTCCGGCACCAATAATATCGATGTTGACGAGTGGCTGAAGATGTATGAACGCGTCAGCCTCCCAAAAAGGTGGGACCAGACAATCATGCTAGCCAATGTGAATGACTAATTAAAAGAACCTACGCTTGTCTAGTATCAGAGAAACAAGGAGGCCATCACAAGCTGGGAAGAGGTCAAAGATTAGTTCAGGAAATTGTTCGGCCAGTCTACGGGTCGCCAGATTGCCGAAAAGAATGAACTTGCTTCACGAGCCCAGTCTGCGACAGAACCCTACGTTTCGTATATACTAGACATGCTGGCTTTATGCCATAAGGTTCATTGCAACATGCCCGAGTCAGAAAAAGTCGGCCACGTCATTAAAGGAATTGCTGACGATGCTTTCCATTTGCTTGTCTTTAAGAACTGCACAACTGTGGATGCAATGATTGCTGAATGAAGACGCCTCAAGGAGGCAAAAAGCCGCCGGATCGGTCGGCACTTCGCTCGGCTCTCAAATACTACCGCAACATGGACGTGTGGGGACCAGCCCCTACGGCATCCCGAAGCGCCCCTGTCTCCGGTATTAGCACGACTTATCCGCCGGGAGGTCGAAGCCATGTCACCTGCTACTATCTGGGTGGACCTGACACCGCTACTGTGTCACTCATTCAGACGGTCATCCGTCAAGAAATCAAGACGGTCATCCGTCAAGAATCCGTCAAGAATACCAGCAACTGCAATCCTTGCCCAGCCCAACCCAGCCAGGCGTCAGTATTCATCTCCTCGTGCTCGCGATTCCTTAGAATAGCGCGCACCTGCAACCGACCAATCTGCTTCCGCTGCCGCGGCATCAGACATGCCTCCCACTATTGCCGCAACCACTGGTCCTCCCCTCCACGCACTGGTTTCCCGACTTATCGGCCTTTTGGAACACCCTCAGATTGATTTTCCTCCTCCCAGGCACAAGACACCATCCCCGCCAATGCGTCCACGTCCCGACCTAGCCACTCCGCTTCCCCTCACCACCGCCACTCGCTTTCGCCGCAAACTGGCCGCTTGCCTTCTGCCGGCTATAACAGCCACTACGAGCTCCCGCATGCATCCCTTTGTCTCCTTCCCCTCCAGTTGAAGACAGGGATTACATCATCCTTCCTATCACAGACATTTTGATGTCACGTGCCGTAACCCTTCCTCATGCCGTCGTGGCAGTTCAAAACAACCAAATCTTCGTCCCTGTTCTCAATTTCGGCCACATTTCCCAAATCCTCCTAATTGGAATGTCTCTTTCAACTCCTTCGTTCTTGAAACGATCTGACATTTTCAGTTTGTCTGCGCCTGCGTCCCCGTCATCTTCAAATGGTCCACGCCCTCCTGGTTCTCCTGAAGACTCTTTTGACCGGATGATCACCCAAGACCTCAGACCAATTATCGTGACATTTTCGATCTCCGCAATCGTCCCTTGCGCCAGACCACTCTAGTGAGACACCGTATTAACAGCAGCAACGCAACCCCTATCTGTCGACGCTCATACCGTGTGTCTAAGTGAACGCCAAGTTATTCAATGGGAAGTTGACAAAATGCTCGCTATGGACACTACCGAGTGTTCAGTTTTCTCATGGGAGTCGCCCCTCCATCGGCGACTCGTACGTCACGGCATATCGTGGGCGTCACAAGGTTCCGAAAAGTGCGTGCGAAGGTTCAAACTCATAACCGAAATAATGGGGCCTGTGTCGACAAAAGCATTACAGGAACACCTTCAACGTGGACATCTATCAAATTGGGTTTTGGAATCGAATTTAACAGAGAATATGTGGGCCGGGTCGCTAATGCAGCATCACCTCCGGGAGCTGCAGTGGCTAGTTTTCCGAGAGGGAGGTTGAGAAAGTGGGCGGCGGAGTCGGGCGGCGGGGCTACGGTGAACGCGACTAGCGACGCTAAGGTGACGGCGAGCGGCTAGATAGGTTGCTTCGTGTGTGGTCAGTTACAAATGGCTGCTGAAGACGTGGCGGAAAACTTCGAGGGTAGTCGTCGGAGTAGTTGTTCTCGGGAAACCCTTGATGGGTAAATGGCGACTAGCTGCTGCGGCAATAACGTGCGACATGACCAACACGATGAGAGTTTATAGGGGCGGTCATCGGCTGTTCTACATTCACCAGGGCTGCGCCGTCGGTAGCGCGGCTGTACAGTAGAGCGTGGCGGGACATCAGTACGGTGCGAAGGGGTAAGGAAGCCATTGCAGGGATCTGGGCGTCCCAAGGCGCAAACCGAATGAAGGCCCAGGGACGTGATATCACCTCTAACAATGGCTTGGGTGAGGATATATACAGTAAAGCCTCGTTAACTCGAACTCGCATATCTCGAAATCTCGGTTAAGTCGAAACTTTTTTTCGCCGTGCATTAACCTCCCATAGGTGCTATGTATTTGCCCCCTCTTATCTCGAAACATTTTTGGAAGGGACAGCGGATATCTCCAAATCTTGAACGGGAGGGCAGAAGGCAAATTCCACTGCCAACAGAAAACGCGGGCTCCGTGCGAACGCTTAGCTCTTATTATATTGCCCAACGCGGTCGTGAAGGGCGAATTTGAAATTCCCGCGGACGCAGCCGTTTCCTATTCACGTTGTCAAGCAACTGTGGGAGTGATCACGTGTGCGCACCTGCGCGCGACTTATCGGCGGTGGGGCGGCGTGTGCAGCGTGCACCCGTCAGTACGCAACCTAGCCCTTACATGTGCGAGCTGGTATTCTTTGTTTCCCCGCTATCTGCGCGCCACGCATCTTGAGTTCAGTTTTGCTGAATAGTGCGTGGTCTGTGCAACGGACGCTTCCGAATATCGACCAACATGTCCCGCCCAAAGCAGTAAAAATCTGTGATGTTGGAGAGAAAAGTTGCGTTAATCAAGAAACTTTTTCCCTGCGAATTCTTGTGCCCTTCTACGGTAGCTCTCTCGTGGAGTGGAGCTTTTCCTGCCAGCACTGGCTTTTCTTTTTCAGTGACCTCGGCAAACATTTTCGGTGTTTTGCCTAATTCGAAATACCGTCGCTTATCTCGACATTTTTATAGTTAAAGAGTCGTATACACAGCAAGAACAATAACAAAGAATGTTTACTCACGTAGCGGCAACGGGACTTGCCTTCATCACAGTACAGTTACATAATTTTGCAGTCACAAACATAGCAACACATTTGTTATATACCTTTGGGAAAACTGCGAGAAGGAGTGGAAGATGTTTCGAAGACGCAGAGTAGGCATGCGTTAGGGCTATGGCCATGGTACAAGAGAAGCAACAAAAAAAGGAGCGAGAAAAAGTCGTCGTATTAACCAGGCAGCTCTCAAGATGAACCACAACGGGGAAACGCGTGGCGCGGGCTGCAATTTCAGAAAGTGCGGAAGACTAGACAATCGTGGTTACAAAAAAGAAAGAAAAAGTACACAATGAGGTATTCAGTGAGTGGAGAGACCGGTTTGGACGGATCCATACAGGCATGAATGAATATTGTGTTTTGGGTGTGTATTCGCTTTGTCAGATTCATCGATCATGGCTTTGACAATCTTCCATCCTGCCGAGTCCTCTCTTCTGATGGCTTACACCCAACCTTCGAAGGTATGGTATTGCTGGCCACCAACATTCGTGCACTCTGCTTCATGCAACAGCGCTGCAATCCTCTGAGGTGGCACGACTTCGCATGCACCGCCAACCATGTTGCAGCCCCGGCTATCTTTTCAAATGAAAGAGACTTAAAGACTGCGGAGGAGTATGGGGCCATGAACCGACCGCCACCACACCCAAGATCCAACGCAACCACGGCACCCCGGGTGAACGCCAGCAGCCCATCACCGAAGTCCAAGTACGAGTCTTGCGTCAGCGACATGCCGCCCCCAACCGCCAAACCTGCCGCGGACACAACGCCCCGAGGGAACGCTCGAGGAGATACTACGGAGCTCCCCGCCCAGCGTCGCACCGACAGTATGCCACCCCCAACCTCCGCATCTTCAGCGACGCCGAGCCCACGGAAACCAACAGCAGTGTGTCCGCCGGACCTTCCGGGGTCAATCATCCAGCCCTCCGTGCCACACGCCCATACAACCTTCGCAACAACAGCATAGCAACAACTGACTACTAGCACAAAAAAAGAAGGTAACGAGGCCTGCTTCAACATTTCAAGACAATTTTTAAAGTTAAGAAAAATAACTGAAAGGCGCATACGTCCTGAAGTGCACGTTCCGCTCTTGCACAATATTTGACTGCCGCGGTGGCTCCCAGGGGTCTAAGTATTAGAATAAAGGCTGCTACTACCGAACTGTCGCCGTCCAACATGAAAAAGTGGAAACAGGTACTCGATAGAGCATCTGTACAATAAATTGAAATTGTCCTCCATCACTACGAAACTACGGCCCGTTCTCTTCGAAAGAAAGAGGAACTACTCAGTCGGGAACTAAGCAAAAGAGTTGAACACTTTAAGCAACTACGAATCCAAGAACGCTTCCACTATATCCCGAACAAAAGCCCGCAAATTTTAAAGAGATAAGATTCCTAGCACTGGCCACACGCTTAAGAATCTAACAAGCTCCGGTACTGGGAACTGTCCCCACTGTGACAATACAACCAATGATGTCACCACGACGGTAATAAATGCTTCGACTGCTGCACCCCAGCCAGTTCTGATAAACACCACTACTAATACTTTTTCCTCGTCTGCCGTCGCAAAAGAAAATCTTACCAGCAATGTAATGAACATTTCAAGGATAACCCTCTACCCAGTTCAGATGAACGTCTTTTCAAAGGGACTAAACTTTTGCCCGGCTAGTGGTGCTTTTGAAGAATTTCAACTTTTTAAGGACTTAGATAATTTCGCCAGAAACATGAGGCTACGAGAATACTTCTACGATCACCCTGCGGTGGAAGAAGCCTGCTACACCCAACATAGCTATAAGCACTGGACCCCTCCCACACAGCGTGATAGTTCCCTTGACATGTACATCAAAGCTGTCCAACGCGATGTGCGAAAAGCATACCAAACACAAATTTCTCTCCATCATAACACGACTTTCCACAAAACGAAACCCCTAGCGGAACTTGACACCTGTCCCGAAAGAATTATTAAACCTGCTGATAAGGGAGGCGCCATCGTAATCCTTGATAAAACCGCCTATGTTAACGAGGCCAATAAGCAACTACCGTTATCGACGTTCTACGAAGCACTTCCTAATGATCCCACTCAAGACTATAGGCAAATCGTCAAATATAAACTAGCCGAGTTCGTTAAAATGAAACAATAAATAAAACTGTGGCTCATGGGGATTCGTTTAAGCACAGTAGCGGGTGAATTTTATCTTCTCCCTAAGATTCACAAGGTGAACAACCCAGGGAACCCCATTGTTTCTGGAATTGGCACTGTTACCGAAAACCTCTCGTGCTATGTGGATAATCTCATTTGCGACATTCGGCCCATCTTTCAATTCTTCATTAAGGATAATAATGATTTTCTCTCAGACATCTCAAAAATTGAAATTCCTGGTAACTGCTTTTTAGTCACCCTCGATATTGCATCACAGTACACTAACATCCCCGATGAAGATGGCATCACCGCTGTATTGCTTACGTATGAGCCGTCATCATGCGACAAACCTATCTATTCTTCTGCTCTCCAAATATTCCTTAGGCTTATCATTGAAAATTACAATTTGGAGTTTGACGTGGTCCATTATGTGCAAGTAATCGCAACGTCAATGGGAACTCCAATCAGACCCAACTACGCCAATATTTTATGGCTCACCTCGAATCAAACTTTTTTGACACTCAAAATTTACAGCCAGCGCACTATAAAAGGTATATTACGACATATTCATGATCTGGCAGTACGGCGACGCGGAGCTTTTAACCTTCATTGATGAATTTCACCTTGCCCATCCTAGTATTTTCCTTGCTCATTTCTATTTGGAACACAGTGTGAACTTTCTGGACGTTACCGTTACTACTTCTCAAGGACGCCTTCAAAATAAACTTTATAGAAAACCGACAGACACGCGGCAGTATTTGCACTTCCAAAGTAGCCATGGCAGACACTGCAAAAAAGCAATACCTTACAGTCAAGCCCACCGTTTTAGGAGAATTTGCAGAAACCAACCCGAATTTGACTCAAACTGTCGGGAACTTAAGACCGCCCTCCTGAATAAAAAATAACCGGAACAAGTTATCGACGACACTATTGTGCGAGCCAACCAATTGGACCGCAAGAAAAGCTTTGAGAAAGAAGCCCCGAACATTAACCCGCAAGAAAACTTATTTTTAACCCACTCAGTCTCTGCTCCAAAAGTGTTAACCCTACTGAGGAAACATCACAACATCCTAATTTAAAGTAAACGCGTAAAAATTATATTCCCCGAATCCCCACGCGTTGTCTACCGGCGTAATAAGAATTAGGGCGACTTTTCTACTAATTCTCGTTTCAACCGACCGGAAACTACTTATTGCATGCACTGTAATAAACCTCGATGTAAAGTATGCCCACACATGACCACTACACAGCGTGCCACCAGCATGGCTTTATATTACTACGTAAATATAAAAGGTAACTTTAACTGTGACTCCGCTAATGTCGCAAATCTTCTGGAGTGCACTGTTTGTAGGCAACAATTTATCGACCAAACTGAAACACCCTTCCGAATACGGTTCAATAATCACCACTTTAATGAAAAGAGTTGTCCTTATTTGCCCCGTCAAGACATGTGAACGGTCCGGTCATGCATTTGAACATCTTAAAGCAACAATTTTTGAATACGCTTTCAAAACCCACCACGACCGCGACGTTCTGGAATCTTATGTCATTTATAGGTTTAGGTGAGCGACCCTTGGTATTAATGAAAGTTACAGAAAACTGACGTGCTTATCCCTCGATTAAAATGGCGACATCGTTATTTTTATCACATTGTTCATTAATCCTACCCTTGAGTTTCCCATCAGAATTCGCAGAAACTCTCCAAATACAGCATCTCTTTTTAGCCTAATGCGGCTCAACAATGCCATTTGTCCTTAGGAATGAGGCTCCCCCACCTTAGAAACGTTTAACCCTTTGTGATATATGGACCCTACCTATTTCCTGTTCGGTTGCTAGCTTACTCTGCAATGCTCTTTTGCGCACTGCATCTATTCTTTCTATCCGCGGGGGGCACACCTAAAATACAATCTTTGTCCATGCCTGCATGGATCTGTCCGAACCAGTCTCTCCACTCACTGAATACCTCATTGTGTACTTTTTCTTTCTTTTTTGTAACCGTGGTTGTCTAGTCTTCCGCACTGTATGAACTTGCAGCCCACGCCACGTACGTTGCCCCGTCCTGGTGCAATCTTCAGAGGTGCCTTGTAAATACGACGCTTTTCTCTATCCCCCTTCTCTGTCTCTCTCTCTCTCTCTTCTTTTCTTTTTTTGTTGTTGCTGTTGCACCATGGGCATAGCCCGAATGCATCCATGCTCTCCGTTTCCGAAACATCTTCCGCTCCTTCTCGCATTTTTACGCAAAGATATATAACAAATGTGTTCCAAATATTTGTGACAGTTAAATGATGTACCTGTAATCTGATGAAGGCATGTCCCGTTGCCACCACGTGAGTAAACCGTCGTCGTTATTGTTCTTGCTGTGTATAACGCGTAAACTATGATCTTGTGGCGAAGCCTAAAGTGAGGAGCAGGAAGATTGGCGCTGCCCTGCGCCAAGATTTTGGGTTGCCTTGATTCATATTCCATTGATCAATGATGATCTACTCCCACTTGCCGCCTGCCCTCAGTTGTAAATGAGTAAATGGGGTCACATGGTGTTTCGCATACTGCCGTGTCTTTTTTGCATCAAGGGAGCGTTTGTTACCGAACAATGTTAAATTTTACAGAATTTATTCCAAATTTTATTTCCAATTTATTCCAAATAAATTCCAAGAATTTATTTACAAATTTTATTCCAATTTTACAGAAACAGACGTTGCTTGCTCCAGTGTGCTATCCACTCCTCCATTGCCTTTTTGCTCAGGTGTGGAGCCAACAAGAAGAGCAGCTGTTCGCTGAGCTGCAAGGTCGGGACATCGATTTGGCTGGGGATGGATGGTGTGACTCACCGGTGTTCTCGGCCAAATACTTGACCTATTCCATCCATGTGGCGCAGCTGAACAAGATTGTCCACTTCGAGCAAGTGCAGTTTGGGTAAGTCACACCTTCTTAAATAGAGTGGCCTTCAATTGTAACTGTTTTTCTTCCCCAAAAAAAAACTACGAGGTCAGGACGAGCACCGCGATGGAGAAGTTTGGTGGGACGACGAAGATGAGAGGAAGATGGGACGCCGATCGTCTGCAGAAGTCCGGCGGGTCTCGTCGGTGGCGTTTTTCGTCGCTGGCAGTCACGGCAGCTCCGGACGTAGTGGATGACGTCGGATTCAAGGCCTGCCCAGTAGTACTTCATCTTGATTTTCCCAATTGTGCGAGCTGTGCCGAGATGTCCGGAAGACGGGTCGTCGTGGCACGCTTCCAAAATTTTGCCACGAAGATCTGCCGGGATGACAAGAAGATAATTCGCCCTCGCTCCGAGGCTGAAATTCTTCTTCACGAGGACGGAGTTTTTCAGGCTGAATGCAGGTAAGTTGCGTTTGAAGGCCCTGGGCACGGCGACGTTGCATCCTTGGAGGTAGTCGATCATGACGCGTAGATAGGAGTCGGCCCGCTGCTGGGTGGCTAGGTCGCTCTCAGTCACGACTCCGAAGAACGCGCTGTCTTCATCGGAGCCTTGTGGTGGTGGGTCGACGGGGGCACGGGACAGGCAGTCGGCGTCGCAGTGTTTCCTCCCGAATTTATAGACTACTGTAACATCGAATTCTTGCATCCGACCCTTACACTATTTCTGCGCGCTTGGTGAGCTTTATCTTTATCTATCTATCTATATATATATATATATAAATCTAGATGCGCGCTTGGTGAGCTTTATCTTTATCTATCTATCTATCTATATATATATATATATATATATATATATATATATATATATATATATATATATATATATATATATATATATATATATATATATATATATATATATATATATATATATATATATATATATATGTATATATATATATATATATATATATATATATATATATATAAATCTAGAGAAAGATAAACTCACAAAGCGCGCAGAAATAGTATAAGTAAAGAGTCGGACACACAGCAAGACCAATAACAAACAATGTTTACTTACGTAGCGGCAACGGGACTTGCCTTCATCAGAGTAAAGTTACATGATTTTGCTGAATCATGTAACTTTACTCTGATGAAGGCAAGTCCCGTTGCCGCTACGTAAGTAAACATTGTTTGTTATTGTTCTTGCTGTGTGTCCGACTCTTTACTTATACTATATATATATAT
Source organism: Haemaphysalis longicornis (assembly GCF_048455015.1). Lineage (NCBI taxonomy): Eukaryota > Metazoa > Arthropoda > Arachnida > Ixodida > Ixodidae > Haemaphysalis > Haemaphysalis longicornis. Next base: position 141,877,143 of record NW_027526422.1, on the reverse strand, counting down.
ATATATATATATATATATATATATATATATATATATATATATATATATATATATATATATATATATATATATATGTGTGTGTGTGTGTGTGTGTGTGGGTGTGTTACCGAAACAAAGATAACTCGCGAAGGGCGCATACAAGTATGAGTGAACAGTCGGACAAACTTAAAAACCGATAACAGCGGTTTTTAACAACCGATAACTTTCGTTTGGTCTAGTGGTTACGCTTTTGTCATATTAGGTATATGCTATTCCGGGAAGAAGAAAACGTCATACGTGGTACAATTCTTTGTTAATGGTTTTCCTCTATTTTCGAAGTATCACCGATTAATATATTTGTGCGTTTGTGTGTGTGTTTATGTGTATGGGCATCATGTGTGTGTAGTGGTAGGCAGTACGTACCCGAGGATCTCTTGCTATCCTGCACCCAATTTTTGCTCACATTCGTACCTCTGCACCGTTTGCCCACGTTGTTGCTGAATCAGACACTAGCGACTGTGGTTAGGCATCAAAATATTTATTTATAGTTACCGGTAAAAGTTTGCTTCCTTCAAAATAATGTGGCAAGGAGGAGCTGGCGGACGTCGGTACATCACATTCTGCGCTTCCACCGAGTTCCTTTCCAGAAAGAATCATCAGGCAAGCTCCACTTGGCCGTTTCTCGGTTCCTGATTTATTTGTACCATGTCGTACCTGATGAATTCTATGGGGCGTGGATACTCGTTTTATATTCTTCAGCACGTTCTCTTTTCAAAATTGCTGTTTTTTACGGTAAAAACTCTATTCTTGCGTTTCGTGGTATTGACTACCCTCCAAGACCTCCTTTCGCTGGTGTACTTTCCGTCGAAGTAGCTTTATCTTCAATACATATCTGATTTACCTTTAACTTTTTGGTCTTGTTTTTTTTATCATTGTATTTAACAAAATGAAATAACCGCTTGCGTAATATTTTGAGAAAAAAAGACGGCATTAAGGAATACATTTACTTAAGCCTATTCTTTACTGAGCATAAGATTGATATGAAAGGCTTCGTCCCCAAGCAAAGCAACTGATTCAGGAAACGAATGGAAGTTGTTGTCCACGCTGTGTGTTCTTCCCTGGAAATGATCGGTCACATAGCAGAACAATGCCAGGTTATTTTACCTTAATAAGATCTTCAGAGGCGACTGTGCACACTAGGGTCCTTCCAAAGGCGACCTTCACGTCGTCCGTTGGAGTCACGCTCTCCACTCTCCCTACTTTGTCCAAAAGCTGAAAAGAAAATTCACCATTATTAATGTACCACACTAGTAAAAACGTATGTGTCAATTACAGGAAGCGAATGACCACCAGAACAAATGTTTTTCGAAGTAGACTGCCACTCAAATATAGATGACTAGTGTTTATAGATAGATAAATATAGATGTTTAGTGCTAGCAACATGACGCAAACGAGTTTCTTTCGCTATAAACCTGTGTTTCGTTAAAAGAATTTTTGCATGAGTAGTAACAATGCCAGGTAGGAAGTTACATTTCAGTTACTTCTGTGGTCAACAACGACGTATTAGAGTTTGTTTATTCGTCTTTGCATGCTAACCATAAATAGATTGGCGCTATGTAAAAATGAATGACCATAATTTTAAAAGAGTTCGCTCTCACTAATAACATTGGTCCAATCCTATCGTTCCATTACGAAATTTTTATGTAGCGAGCCCAATGCACAGGGTTCCTCAAAGGGCCTGGAGCTCCATACTGCTCATGTCCGGGGCATGGGGTGTGCCGCATGTTTTAAAGACGATAGTCTTTTTTTCTTTTTTGGGTTACTTAATCCTATAAATTTTGGTCTGTCTGTACGTCGGTATGTCTGTCTGTCTGCGACAGGATTCAGCCGCCCGGACGAAGTAAAACGCGTCCTGTGCAATAGTCTTATATTGTCACAGCTCAATCTACCCATCTAAGTCCGGTGTAATGTTCATACTTGCGACATTGTTGAAGAAGAACAAGACATTACGCAAATATAAGAAAACAAACTATTACAGAAGTGATATTTGCAGTGTTCCTTTATAAAAAATCAGACATGCTTGATTTTTGCGAAATTAAATACTTCATCAACTGCAGAAAACAATTCACTCCACCGTCTCCTGCTGTCGCCCGCGCCACTATAGCTTCTAGCGCCATTTTAAGAAATGAAACAGCAACAGTTACGAAAGGTTCCACTAGATAGGTTCCACGTTCTGCTTGGAACGCACGTGGAGGAGGTCAACGTGGTTCTATAAACGTTGAAGTAGGGCGGCTCGATTCACGCGCGTCTCCGCCGTACGGCAGCGCTGGCATACAGACAACCGGCCTGGATCAGTGGAACGCGGTAAATTTAAAATGATTTAACCGACCCTTTGGCGTCTTTCCTTGGGAGTAGCGCGACACAAGAGGAACAACAAGAGAGGTGAGCGGGAAAGCGATAGGAGGGATTTACTTTGCAAAAGTCGAGAAAGACTATCGCCCTTTGTCCGGATTTGCAACGAAAGGAGCAGATACGCGGCCATTTGTTGTTTGCAAAGAGCGAGCGCCTCAGAACAAGTCGCAAGAAGGAAGAGTGTTACGTGGGTCTCTCTCGCAGTCAGTGAGACGTCACCTGTCCACGGCTGAAGCTAAAGCTGTGGCTCATTGGTATGATTGACGTTGCAGGCTACGACAATCGGTGAGCTTTGTTTGCACATTTCGCGTGTCGTTCGCGTGAAATGGATAAATCAAGATTTCATGAAGCGTCTTGTGCACGCCAAAGCGTTCAGCACACACGCGGGCTGTACTTGCCCGATGGGCCCACCAAGCGTCTCGAACCCTTGCAGGCCGTGGCAGGAACCGCTTGTCGTCGCTTTCTAAACAGGTCGCAAAGAAGAAATACACATGCGCCCAAGTGGTTGAGACTTGGTCAAAAAGTGTTAGGAGATGCAATCTGTGGTTGGTTCTTGCTTCTCCGCTATGGCGAGAGCTTCCACTGACCGGCGGGGAGGCTGGTAAATAACACGCCACCAGCAAGCGCGTGCGACGCGAAAAACTGACCGGCGGGGAGGCTGGTAAATAACACGCCACCAGCAAGCGCGTGCGACGCGAAAAGCTCGCGAGCGATTGCAGTGCCTGCGCGAAACAATCACACACTGCACAGAGGCTGCACGGACTCCACAGCGATACGACAGCCGTGGAACGATGGGGACACGGCGTTGGCGGAGGCTTTGGGATTTGGGGTGAGGGAGAGCCTCAGGCATCGAAGAGA